>NC_141018.1:0-450354 GCF_052327205.1 Somniosus microcephalus | reverse complement strand
CCAAGCACTCCGATACTCTGTAAAACAGTCCAAAACAGTCCAAAATGCACCAAAACACTCGCTCCTAAAAATTCAAAGCACTCCAAATCAGTGCAAAGCACTGCACAACACCAAAACACTCCAAAGCAGTACCAAGCATTCCGAAACTCTACAAAACAGTCCAAATAACTCCAAAATACTCCAAAACCCTCGCTTCTAAACACTCAATTCAAAAACACTCCAGCACACTCCCAAAACCTCCAAAACAGTCCCAATACACTACGAAACACTCCAATACACTCCGAAACCCTCTAAAACGCTCCAAAACACTCGCATCAAAACAGTCACTCCCAAACACTCCAAAACAGTCCATAACACACCAAAACACCACAACAGTCAAATAATACAAAACACTCCAAAAAAACACACCAAAAAACACACCCCAAAAAACACTCCAAAAAACACTTCAAAAAAACTCCAAAAAAAACACCAAAACACACTCTAAAAAACAATCCAAAAAACACTCCAAAAGTAATACAAAAAACACTCCAAAAAATACTCCAAAACACTCGCTTCTAAACAATCAATCCAAAACACCCTAATACACTACACAACACTCCACAACACGCTAGCACACTCCCAAAACCTCCAAAACAGTCCCATACACTCCAAAACATTCGAATACACTGCGAAAACCTCTAAAACACACCAAAACACTCGCTTCAAAACAGTCACTCCCAAACACGCCAAACCACTCCAAAACACGACATAACTCAAAAACACACCAGAACTCTCAAAACAGTCCAAAACACAACAAAACACCACAGCACTCCAAAACATTAAAAAACACTCCAAAACACTCCCAAACACTCCAAAACAGTACCAAGTACTCCTAAACTCTAAAAAACAGTCCAAAACACTACAATCACTCCGAAACTCTACAAAACAGTCCAAAACACTCCGAAATACTCCAAAACACTCGCTCCAAAAATTCAAAGCACTCCAAAACAGTGCAAAACACTGCACAACACTCCAACACACTCCCAAACTCTCCAAAACAGTCCCATACACTACGAAACACTTCAAAACACTCCATAACACACAAAACACACCAAAACACTGGCTACTAAGCAATCACTCTAAAACACTCCATAACTCAACAGCACACCAAAACGATCCAAAACACACCAAAAGAGTCCAAAACACTCTCAATCACTCCAAAAGTGTCACATACACTCCGAGACCCTCTAAAACACTCCAAAACACTCTGTTCAAAATAGTCACTCCCAAACACTCCAATGCACTCCAAAACACTTCAAAACACGACATAACTCAAAAACACACCAGATCACTCCACAACACTCCAAAACAGTCCAAAACACATCAAAACACCACAACACTCAAATAATACAAAATGCTCCAAAAAACACACACCAAACAACACACACCAAAAAACACACTCCAAAAAACACTCCAAAAAACACTCCACAAAACACCAAAAAACACTCCAAAAAACACTAAAAAAAACTACAAAAAACACCAAAAAACACTCCATAAAACAATCCAAAAAACACTCCAAAATAAATCCAAAAAAACTCCAAAAAACTCCAAACAACGCTCCAAAAAACACTCCAAAGCACTTGCTTCTAAACACTCAATCCAATGCACCCTAATACACTACAAAACACTCCACAACAGGGTAGCACACTCCCCAAAACCTCCAAAACAGTCCGATACACTCCAAAAACACTCAAAAACACACCAGAACTCTCCAAAACAGTCCAAAACACACCAAAACACCACAGCACTCCAAAACATTACAAAACACTCCAAAACGCTCCCAAACACTCCAAAACAGTACCAAGTACTCCGAAACTGTACAAAACAGTCCAAAACACTACAAGCACTCCGAAACTCTACAAAACAGTCCAAAACACTGTCTACTAAGCACTCACTCTAAAACACTCCATAACTCAACAGCACACCAAAACGATCCAAAACACACCAAAAGAGACCAAAACACTCCCAAACACTCCCAAAACAGTCCCATACACTCCGAAACTCTCTAATACACTCCAAACTCGCTTCTAAATTCACTCCCAAAGACTCCAATCCACCCCAAAACACTTCAAAACACGACATAACTCAAAAACACACCAGAACACTCCACAACACTCCAAAGCAGTCCAAAACAGACAAAAACATCATAACACTCCAAAACAATCCAAAACACTCCAAAGCACTCCCAAACACTCCAAAACAGTCACAAGCAGTTCGAAACTCTATCAGTCGAAAACACGCCATAACACACCAAAACATTCGCTTCTAAGCACTCACTCAAAACACACCAAAACTCTCCAACACACCCCCAAACCCTCCAGAACAGTCTCATACACTCCAAAACCACACCAAAAGACTCCAAACCACTCCATAACACTCCAAAACACTCGCTTCTACGCAATTACTCAAAACACTCCAAAACACTCCAACACACTCTAAAACCCTCCAAACACTCCAGAACACTCCAAAAGAGTCCATAACAAACCAAAACACTCCAGAAAAACCCCAATACAGTCCAATACACACCCAAACACTCCCAAACACTCGAATACACTCCCAAGCACTCCGATACTCTGTAAAACAGTCCAAAACAGTCCAAAATGCACCAAAACACTCGCTCCTAAAAATTCAAAGCACTCCAAATCAGTGCAAAGCACTGCACAACACCAAAACACTCCAAAGCAGTACCAAGCATTCCGAAACTCTACAAAACAGTCCAAATAACTCCAAAATACTCCAAAACCCTCGCTTCTAAACACTCAATTCAAAAACACTCCAGCACACTCCCAAAACCTCCAAAACAGTCCAATACACTACGAAACACTCCAATACACTCCGAAACCCTCTAAAACGCTCCAAAACACTCGCATCAAAACAGTCACTCCCAAACACTCCAAAACAGTCCATAACACACCAAAACACCACAACAGTCAAATAATACAAAACACTCCAAAAAAAACACACCAAAAAACACACCCCAAAAAACACTCCAAAAAAACACTTCAAAAAAAACTCCAAAAAAAAACACCAAAACACACTCTAAAAAACAATCCAAAAAACACTCCAAAAGTAATACAAAAAACACTCCAAAAAATACTCCAAAACACTCGCTTCTAAACAATCAATCCAAAACACCCTAATACACTACACAACACTCCACAACACGCTAGCACACTCCCAAAACCTCCAAAACAGTCCCATACACTCCAAAACATTCGAATACACTGCGAAAACCTCTAAAACACACCAAAACACTCGCTTCAAAACAGTCACTCCCAAACACGCAAACCACTCCAAAACACGACATAACTCAAAAACACACCAGAACTCTCCAAAACAGTCCAAAACACAACAAAACACCACAGCACTCCAAAACATTAAAAAACACTCCAAAACACTCCCCAAACACTCCAAAACAGTACCAAGTACTCCTAAACTCTAAAAAACAGTCCAAAACACTACAATCACTCGAAACTCTACAAAACAGTCCAAAACACTCCGAAATACTCCAAAACACTCGCTCCAAAAAATTCAAAGCACTCCAAAACAGTGCAAAACACTGCACAACACTCCAACACACTCCCAAACTCTCCAAAACAGTCCCATACACTACGAAACACTTCAAAACACTCCATAACACACAAAACACACCAAAACACTGGCTACTAAGCAATCACTCTAAAACACTCCATAACTCAACAGCACACCAAAACGATCCAAAACACACCAAAAGAGTCCAAAACACTCTCAATCACTCCAAAAGTGTCACATACACTCCGAGACCCTCTAAAACACTCCAAAACACTCTGTTCAAAATAGTCACTCCCAAACACTCCAATGCACTCCAAAACACTTCAAAACACGACATAACTCAAAAACACACCAGATCACTCCACAACACTCCAAAACAGTCCAAAACACATCAAAACACCACAACACTCAAATAATACAAAATGCTCCAAAAAACACACACCAAACAACACACACCAAAAAACACACTCCAAAAAACACACTCCAAAAAACACTCACACAAAACACCAAAAAACACTCCAAAAAACACACACCAAAAAACACTAAAAAAAACTAGAAAAACACCTAAAAACACTCCATAAAACAATCCAAAAAACACTCCAAAATAAATCCAAAAAAACTCCAAAAAAACTCCAAACAACGCTCCAAAAAACACTCCAAAGCACTTGCTTCTAAACACTCAATCCAATGCACCCTAATACACCACAAAACACTCCACAACACGCTAGCACACTCCCAAAACCTCCAAAACAGTCCGATACACTCCGAAAACACTCAAAAACACACCAGAACTCTCCAAAACAGTCCAAAACACACCAAAACACCACAGCACTCCAAAACATTACAAAACACTCCAAAACGCTCCCAAACACTCCAAAACAGTACCAAGTACTCCGAAACTGTACAAAACAGTCCAAAACACTACAAGCACTCCGAAACTCTACAAAACAGTCCAAAACACTGTCTACTAAGCACTCACTCTAAAACACTCCATAACTCAACAGCACACCAAAACGATCCAAAACACACCAAAAGAGACCAAAACACTCCCAAACACTCCAAAACAGTCCCATACACTCCGAAACTCTCTAATACACTCCAAACTCGCTTCTAAATTCACTCCCAAAGACTCCAATCCACCCCAAAACACTTCAAAACACGACATAACTCAAAAATACACCAGAACTCTCCAAAACAGTCCAAAACACAACAAAACACCACAGCACTCCAAAACATTAAAAAACACTCCAAAACACTCCCAAACACTCCAAAACAGTACCAAGTACTCCTAAACTCTAAAAAACAGTCCAAAACACTACAATCACTCCGAAACTCTACAAAACAGTCCAAAACACTCCGAAATACTCCAAAACACTCGCTCCAAAAATTCAAAGCTCCCCAAAACAGTGCAAAACACTGCACAACACTCCAACACACTCCCAAACTCTCCAAAACAGTCCCATACACTACGAAACACTTCAAAACACTCCATAACACACAAAACACACCAAAACACTGGCTACTAAGCAATCACTCTAAAACACTCCATAACTCAACAGCACACCAAAACGATCCAAAACACACCAAAAGAGTCCAAAACACTCTCAATCACTCCAAAAGTGTCACATACACTCCGAGACCCTCTAAAACACTCCAAAACACTCTGTTCAAAACAGTCACTCCCAAACACTCCAATGCACTCCAAAACACTTCAAAACACGACATAACTCAAAAACACACCAGATCACTCCACAACACTCCAAAACAGTCCAAAACACATCAAAACACCACAACACTCAAATAATACAAAATGCTCCAAAAAACACACACCAAACAACACACACCAAAAAACACACTCCAAAAAACACTCCAAAAAACACTCCACAAAACACCAAAAAACACTCCAAAAAACACTAAAAAAAACTACAAAAAACACCAAAAAACACTCCATAAAACAATCCAAAAAACACTCCAAAATAAATCCAAAAAAACTCCAAAAAAACTCCAAACAACGCTCCAAAAAACACTCCAAAGCACTTGCTTCTAAACACTCAATCCAATGCACCCTAATACACTACAAAACACTCCACAACAGGGTAGCACACTCCCAAAACCTCCAAAACAGTCCGATACACTCCAAAAACACTCAAAAACACACCAGAACTCTCCAAAACAGTCCAAAACACACCAAAACACCACAGCACTCCAAAACATTACAAAACACTCCAAAACGCTCCCAAACACTCCAAAACAGTACCAAGTACTCCGAAACTGTACAAAACAGTCCAAAACACTACAAGCACTCCGAAACTCTACAAAAACAGTCCAAAACACTGTCTACTAAGCACTCACTCTAAAACACTCCATAACTCAACAGCACACCAAAACGATCCAAAACACACCAAAAGAGACCAAAACACTCCCAAACACTCCAAAACAGTCCCATACACTCCGAAACTCTCTAATACACTCCAAACTCGCTTCTAAATTCACTCCCAAAGACTCCAATCCACCCCAAAACACTTCAAAACACGACATAACTCAAAAACACACCAGAACACTCCACAACACTCCAAAGCAGTCCAAAACAGACAAAAACATCATAACACTCCAAAACAATCCAAAACACTCCAAAGCACTCCCAAACACTCCAAAACAGTCACAAGCAGTTCGAAACTCTATCAGTCGAAAACACGCCATAACACACCAAAACATTCGCTTCTAAGCACTCACTCAAAACACACCAAAACTCTCCAACACACCCCCAAACCCTCCAGAACAGTCTCATACACTCCAAAACCACACCAAAAGACTCCAAACCACTCCATAACACTCCAAAACACTCGCTTCTACGCAATTACTCAAAACACTCCAAAACACTCCAACACACTCTAAAACCCTCCAAACACTCCAGAACACTCCAAAAGAGTCCATAACAAACCAAAACACTCCAGAAAAACCCCAATACAGTCCAATACACACCCAAACACTCCCAAACACTCGAATACACTCCCAAGCACTCCGATACTCTGTAAAACAGTCCAAAACAGTCCAAAATGCACCAAAACACTCGCTCCTAAAAATTCAAAGCACTCCAAATCAGTGCAAAGCACTGCACAACACCAAAACACTCCAAAGCAGTACCAAGCATTCCGAAACTCTACAAAACAGTCCAAATAACTCCAAAATACTCCAAAACCCTCGCTTCTAAACACTCAATTCAAAAACACTCCAGCACACTCCCAAAACCTCCAAAACAGTCCAATACACTACGAAACACTCCAATACACTCCGAAACCCTCTAAAACGCTCCAAAACACTCGCATCAAAACAGTCACTCCCAAACACTCCAAAACAGTCCATAACACACCAAAACACCACAACAGTCAAATAATACAAAACACTCCAAAAAAAACACACCAAAAAACACACCCCAAAAAACACTCCAAAAAACACACTCCAAAAAACACTTCAAAAAAAACTCCAAAAAAAACACCAAAACACACTCTAAAAAACAATCCAAAAAACACTCCAAAAGTAATACAAAAAACACTCCAAAAAATACTCCAAAACACTCGCTTCTAAACAATCAATCCAAAACACCCTAATACACTACACAACACTCCACAACACGCTAGCACACTCCCAAAACCTCCAAAACAGTCCCCATACACTCCAAAACATTCGAATACACTGCGAAAACCTCTAAAACACACCAAAACACTCGCTTCAAAACAGTCACTCCCAAACACGCCAAACCACTCCAAAACACGACATAACTCAAAAACACACCAGAACTCTCCAAAACAGTCCAAAACACAACAAAACACCACAGCACTCCAAAACATTAAAAAACACTCCAAAACACTCCCAAACACTCCAAAACAGTACCAAGTACTCCTAAACTCTAAAAACAGTCCCAAAACACTACAATCACTCCGAAACTCTACAAAACAGTCCAAAACACTCCGAAATACTCCAAAACACTCGCTCCAAAAATTCAAAGCACTCCAAAACAGTGCAAAACACTGCACAACACTCCAACACACTCCCAAACTCTCCAAAACAGTCCCATACACTACGAAACACTTCAAAACACTCCATAACACACAAAACACACCAAAACACTGGCTACTAAGCAATCACTCTAAAACACTCCATAACTCAACAGCACACCAAAACGATCCAAAACACACCAAAAGAGTCCAAAACACTCTCAATCACTCCAAAAGTGTCACATACACTCCGAGACCCTCTAAAACACTCCAAAACACTCTGTTCAAAATAGTCACTCCCAAACACTCCAATGCACTCCAAAACACTTCAAAACACGACATAACTCAAAAACACACCAGATCACTCCACAACACTCCAAAACAGTCCAAAACACATCAAAACACCACAACACTCAAATAATACAAAATGCTCCAAAAAACACACACAAAACAACACACACCAAAAAACACACTCCAAAAAACACACTCCAAAAAACACTCCACAAAACACCAAAAAACACTCCAAAAAACACACACCAAAAAACACTAAAAAAAACTACAAAAAACACCAAAAAACACTCCATAAAACAATCCAAAAAACACTCCAAAATAAATCCAAAAAAACTCCAAAAAAACTCCAAACAACGCTCCAAAAAACACTCCAAAGCACTTGCTTCTAAACACTCAATCCAATGCACCCTAATACACTACAAAACACTCCACAACACGCTAGCACACTCCCAAAACCTCCAAAACAGTCCGATACACTCCAAAAACACTCAAAAACACACCAGAACTCTCCAAAACAGTCCAAAAGACACCAAAACACCACAGCACTCCAAAACATTACAAAACACTCCAAAACGCTCCCAAACACTCCAAAACAGTACCAAGTACTCCGAAACTGTACAAAACAGTCCAAAACACTACAAGCACTCCGAAACTCTACAAAACAGTCCAAAACACTGTCTACTAAGCACTCACTCTAAAACACTCCATAACTCAACAGCACACCAAAACGATCCAAAACACACCAAAAGAGACCAAAACACTCCCAAACACTCCAAAACAGTCCCAGACACTCCGAAACTCTAATACACTCCAAACTCGCTTCTAAATTCACTCCCAAAGACTCCAATCCACCCCAAAACACTTCAAAACACGACATAACTCAAAAACACACCAGAACTCTCCAAAACAGTCCAAAACACAACAAAACACCACAGCACTCCAAAACATTAAAAAACACTCCAAAACACTCCCAAACACTCCAAAACAGTACCAAGTACTCCTAAACTCTAAAAAACAGTCCAAAACACTACAATCACTCCGAAACTCTACAAAACAGTCCAAAACACTCCGAAATACTCCAAAACACTCGCTCCAAAAATTCAAAGCATTCCAAAACAGTGCAAAACACTGCACAACACTCCAACACACTCCCAAACTCTCCAAAACAGTCCCATACACTACGAAACACTTCAAAACACTCCATAACACACAAAACACACCAAAACACTGGCTACTAAGCAATCACTCTAAAACACTCCATAACTCAACAGCACACCAAAACGATCCAAAACACACCAAAAGAGTCCAAAACACTCTCAATCACTCCAAAAGTGTCACATACACTCCGAGACCCTCTAAAACACTCCAAAACACTCTGTTCAAAACAGTCACTCCCAAACACTCCAATGCACTCCAAAACACTTCAAAACACGACATAACTCAAAAACACACCAGATCACTCCACAACACTCCAAAACAGTCCAAAACACATCAAAACACCACAACACTCAAATAATACAAAATGCTCCAAAAAACACACACCAAACAACACACACCAAAAAACACACTCCAAAAAACACTCCACAAAACACCAAAAAAACACTCCAAAAAACACACACCAAAAAACACTAAAAAAAACGACAAAAAACACCAAAAAACACTCCATAAAACAATCCAAGAAACACTCCAAAATAAATCCAAAAAAACTCCAAAAAAACTCCAAACAACGCTCCAAAAAACACTCCAAAGCACTTGCTTCTAAACACTCAATCCAATGCACCCTAATACACTACAAAACACTCCACAACACGCTAGCACACTCCCAAAACCTCCAAAACAGTCCGATACACTCCAAAAACACTCAAAAACACACCAGAACTCTCCAAAACAGTCCAAAAGACACCAAAACACCACAGCACTCCAAAACATTACAAAACACTCCAAAACGCTCCCAAACACTCCAAAACAGTACCAAGTACTCCGAAACTGTACAAAACAGTCCAAAACACTACAAGCACTCCGAAACTCTACAAAACAGTCCAAAACACTGTCTACTAAGCACTCACTCTAAAACACTCCATAACTCAACAGCACACCAAAACGATCCAAAACACACCAAAAGAGACCAAAACACTCCCAAACACTCCAAAACAGTCCCATACACTCCGAAACTCTCTAATACACTCCAAACTCGCTTCTAAATTCACTGCCAAAGACTCCAATCCACCCCAAAACACTTCAAAACACGACATAACTCAAAAACACACCAGAACACTCCACAACACTCCAAAGCAGTCCAAAACAGACAAAAACATCATAACACTCCAAAACAATCCAAAACACTCCAAAGCACTCCCAAACACTCCAAAACAGTCACAAGCAGTTCGAAACTCTATCAGTCGAAAACACGCCATAACACACCAAAACATTCGCTTCTAAGCACTCACTCAAAACACACCAAAACTCTCCAACACACCCCCAAACCCTCCAGAACAGTCTCATACACTCCAAAACCACACCAAAAGACTCCAAACCACTCCATAACACTCCAAAACACTCGCTTCTACGCAATTACTCAAAACACTCCAAAACACTCCAACACACTCCCAAACCCTCCAGAACAGTTCCATACACTCTAAAACCCTCCAAACACTCCAGAACACTCCAAAAGAGTCCATAACACACCAAAACACTCCAGAAAAACCCCAATACAGTCCAATACACACCAAAACACTCCCAAACACTCGAATACACTCCCAAGCACTCCAAAACAGTCCCATACACTACGAAACACTTCAAAACACTCCATAACACACAAAACAAACCAAAACACTGGCTACTAAGCAATCACTCTAAAACACTCCATAACTCAACAGCACACCAAAACGATCCAAAACACACCAAAAGAGTCCAAAACACTCTCAATCACTCCAAAAGTGTCACATACACTCCAAACCACTCCAAAACACTCCAAAACACGACATAACTCAGAAACACACCAGAACACTCCAAAACAGTCCATAACACACCAAAACACCACAACAGTCAAATAATACAAAACACTCCAAAAAAAACACACCAAAAAACACTCCAAAAAACACACTCCAAAAAACACTTCAAAAAAACTCCAAAAAAAACACCAAAACACACTCTAAAAAACAATCCAAAAAACACTCCAAAAGTAATACAAAAAACACTCCAAAATACACTCCAAAAAACGCTCCAAAAAATACTCCAAAACACTCGCTTCTAAACAATCAATCCAAAACACCCTAATACACTACACAACACTCCACAACACGCTAGCACACTCCCAAAACCTCCAAAACAGTCCCATACACTCCAAAACATTCGAATACACTGCGAAAACCTCTAAAACACACCAAAACACTCGCTTCAAAACAGTCACTCCCAAACACGCCAAACCACTCCAAAACACGACATAACTCAAAAACACACCAGAACTCTCCAAAACAGTCCAAAACACAACAAAACACCACAGCACTCCAAAACATTAAAAAACACTCCCAAACACTCCCAAACACTCCAAAACAGTACCAAGTACTCCTAAACTCTAAAAAACAGTCCAAAACACTACAATCACTCCGAAACTCTACAAAACAGTCCAAAACACTCCGAAATACTCCAAAACACTCGCTCCAAAAATTCAAAGCACTCCAAAACAGTGCAAAACACTGCACAACACTCCAACACACTCCCAAACTCTCCAAAACAGTCCCATACACTACGAAACACTTCAAAACACTCCATAACACACAAAACACACCAAAACACTGGCTACTAAGCAATCACTCTAAAACACTCCATAACTCAACAGCACACCAAAACGATCCAAAACACACCAAAAGAGTCCAAAACACTCTCAATCACTCCAAAAGTGTCACATACACTCCGAGACCCTCTAAAACACTCCAAAACACTCTGTTCAAAACAGTCACTCCCAAACACTCCAATGCACTCCAAAACACTTCAAAACACGACATAACTCAAAAACACACCAGATCACTCCACAACACTCCAAAACAGTCACAAGCAGTTCGAAACTCTATCAGTCGAAAACACGCCATAACACACCAAAACATTCGCTTCTAAGCACTCACTCAAAACACACCAAAACTCTCCAACACACCCCCAAACCCTCCAGAACAGTCTCATACACTCCAAAACCACACCAAAAGACTCCAAACCACTCCATAACACTCCAAAACACTCGCTTCTACGCAATTACTCAAAACACTCCAAAGCACTCTAAAACCCTCCAAACACTCCAGAACACTCCAAAAGAGTCCATAGCACACCAAATCACTCCAGAAAAACCCCAATACAGTCCAATACACACCCAAACACTCCCAAACTCTCGAATACACTCCCAAGCACAGAGGTAAAACAGCCCAAAACACTCCGAAATACACCAAAACACTCGCTCCTAAAAATTCAAAGCACTCCAAATCAGTGCAAAGCACTGCACAACACCAAAACACTCCAAAGCAGTACCAAGCATTCGAAACTCTAAAACACAAAACCCAACATCCAAACTACTCCAAAATACTCCAAAAACACTCAATCCAAAAACCAACTCTAATAAACTACAAAACACACCAGCACACCTCCAAACACCACTCCCAACACTCCAAAACACTCCACAAAACACTCACTCAACACTCCAAACACTCAACACGCCATAACTCAGAAACACACCAGAACACTCCAAAACAGTCCATAACACACCAAAACACCACAACAGTCAAATAATACAAAACACTCCAAAAAACACACACCAAAAAACACACCCCAAAAAACACTCCAAAAAACACACTCCAAAAAACACTCCGAAAAAACTCCAAAAAAACACCAAAAAACACTCTAAAAACCACTCCAAAAAACACTCCAAAAGTAATACAAAAAACACTCCAAAATACACTCCAAAAAACGCTCCAAAAAATACTCCAAAACACTCGCTTCTAAACAATCAATCCAAAACAGCCTAATACACTACACAACACTCCACAACACACTAGCACACCTCCAAAACAGTCCCATACACTCCAAAACACTCGAATACACTCCGAAAACCTCTAAAACACACCAAAACACTCGCTTCAAAACAGTCACTCCCAAACACGCCAAACCACTCCAAAACACGACATAACTCAAAAACACACCAGAACTCTCCAAAACAGTCCAAAACACAACAAAACACCACAGCACTCCAAAACATTAAAAAACACTCCAAAACACTCCCAAACACTCCAAAACAGTACCAAGTACTCCTAAACTCTAAAAAACAGTCCAAAACACTACAATCACTCCGAAACTCTACAAAACAGTCCAAAACACTCCGAAATACTCCAAAACACTGGCTCCAAAAATTCAAAGCACTCCAAAACAGTGCAAAACACTGCACAACACTCCAACACACTCCCAAACTTTCCAAAACAGTCCCATACACTACGAAACACTTCAAAACACTCCATAACACACAAAACACACCAAAACACTGGCTACTAAGCAATCACTCTAAAACACTCCATAACTCAAAAGCACACCAAAACGATCCAAAACACACCAAAAGAGTCCAAAACACTCTCAATCACTCCAAAAGTGTCACATACACTCCGAGACCCTCAAAAACACTCCAAAACACTCTGTTCAAAACAGTCACTCCCAAACACTCCAATGCACTCCAAAACACTTCAAAACACGATATAACTCAAAAACACACCAGATCACTCCACAACACTAAAAAACAGTCCAAAACACACCAAAACACCACAACACTCAAATAATACAAAATACTCCAAAAAAAACACACCAAACACACACCAAAAAACACACTCCAAAAAACACACTCCAAAAAACACTCCACAAAACACTTAAAAAAGCTCCAAAAAACACCAAAAAACACTCCAAAAAACAATCCAAAAAACACACCAAAAAAACTCCAAAAAACGCTCCAAAAAACACTCCAAAACGCTCGCTTCTAAACACTCAATCCAACACACCCTAATACACTACAAAACACTCCACAACACGCTAGCACACTCCCAAAACCTCCAAAACAGTCCCATACACCCCAAAAACACTCGAATACTCTCTGGAAGTTTTTTTTGGGTATTTTTTTTTTGGAAGTGTTTATTTCGGAATTTTTTTTTGGAAGTGTTTTTCTGGAATTTACTTTTGGGTGTTTTTTTTCGAAGTTTTTTTTGGAAGTGTTTTTTTTGGAAGTGCTTTTTTGGAAGTTTTTTTTTGGAAGTGCTTATTTTGCAAGTGTTTCTTTGCAAGTTTTTTTTTGGAAGTTTTTTTTTGGAAGTGTTTTTTTTGGAAGTGTTATTTTTGGAAGTGTTTTTTTTGGGGGTTTTTTGGAAGTGCGTTTTTGGAAGTTTTTTTTTGGGTGTTTTTTTTGGAACTTTTTTTTTGGAATTTTTTTTGGAAGTTTTTATTTGGGCGGTTTATTTGGAAGTGTTTTTATTTGCAAGTGTTTTTTATGGAAGTATTTTTTTGGAAGTTTTTTTTGGAAGAGTTTTTTTTGGAAGTGTTTTTTTGGAAGTTTTTATTTGGGCGGTTTATTTGTAAGTGTTTTTATTTGGAAGTGTTTTTTATGGAAGGTTTTTTTTGGAAGTGTTTTTTTTGGAAGTGTTTTTTTTGGAAGTGTTTTTTTTGGATGTATTTTTTTGGAAGTGTTTTTTTGGAAGTGTTTTTTTTGGAAGTGTTTTTTTTTGGAAGTTTATTTTGGAAGTGTTTTTTTGGAAGTGCTTTTTTTGAAAGTTTTTTTTTGGAAGTGTTATTTTTGGAAGTGTTTTTTTTGGAACTGTTTCTTTTGGAAGTGCTTTTTTTGGAAGTGTTCTAATGGAATTTTTTTTTCGGGTGTTTTTTTTGGTAGTTTTTTTTGGAAGTGTTTTTTGGACGTGTTTTTTTTGGAAGTGTTTTTTTTGTAAGTATTATTTTTGTAATTTTTTTTTTGGAAGTGTTTTTTTTGGAACTGTTTTTATTACAAGTGTTTCTTTTGGAAGTGGTTTTTTTGGAATTTTTTTTGGAAGTGTTTTTTTTGGATGTGTTTTTTTTGGAAGATTTATTTTTGGAAGCGTTTTTTTTGGAAGTTTTTTTTTTGGATGTGTTTTTTTTGTAAGATTTATTTTTGGAAGCGTTTTTTTTGGAAGTTTTTTTTTGCAAGTGTTTTTTATGGAAAACAATTTTTGGAAGTTTTTTTTTGGAAGTTTTTTTTTGGAAGTTTTTTTTTGGGTATTGTTTTTTTGGAAGTGTTTTTTTTGGAAGTTTTTTTTTGGAAGTGTTTTTTTTGGATGTTTTTTTTTGGAAGTGTTTTTTTGGAAGTGTTTTTTTTGGAAGTGTTTTTTTTTGGAAGTTTATTTTGGAAGTGTTTTTTTGGAAGTGCTTTTTTTGGAAGTTTTTTTTTGGAAGTGCTTATTTTGCAAGTGTTTCTTTGCAAGTTTTTTTTTGGAAGTTTTTTTTTGGAAGTTTTTTTTTGGAAGTGTTATTTTTGGAAGTGTTTTTTTTGGAACTGTTTCTTTTGGAAGTGCTTTTTTTGGAAGTGTTCTAATGGAATTTTTTTTTCGGGTGTTTTTTTTGGTAGTTTTTTTTGGAAGTGTTTTTTTTGGAAGTGTTTTTTTTGTAAGTATTATTTTTGTAATTTTTTTTTTGGAAGTGTTTTTTTTGGAACTGTTTTTATTACAAGTGTTTCTTTTGGAAGTGGTTTTTTTGGAATTTTTTTTGGAAGTGTTTTTTTTGGAAGTTTTTTTTTGGATGTGTTTTTTTTGGAAGATTTATTTTTGGAAGCGTTTTTTTTGGAAGTTTTTTTTTGCAAGTGTTTTTTATGGAAAACAATTTTTGGAAGTGTTTTTTTTGGAAGTTTTTTTTTCGAAGTTTTTTTTTGGGTATTGTTTTTTTGGAAGTGTTTTTTTTGGAAGTTTTTTTTTGGAAGTATTTTTTTGGAAGTGTTTTCTTTTGGAAGTGTTTTTTTGGGGGGTTTTTTTGGAAGTGTTTTTTTTGCTTTTTTTGGAAGTGTTTTTTTGGAAGTGTTTTTTTTGGAAGTGTTTTTTTGGAAGTTTTTATTTGGGCGGTTTATTTGGAAGTGTTTTTATTTGCAAGTGTTTTTTATGGAAGTATTTTTTTGGAAGTTTTTTTTGAAAGAGTTTTTTTTGGAAGTGTTTTTTTTGGAAGTGTTATTTTTGGAAGTGTTTTTTTTGGGTTTTTTTTTGGAAGTGTGTTTTTGGAAGTTTTTTTGGGTGTTTTTTTTGGAAGTGTTTTGTTTGGAAGTGTTTTTTTTTGCAAGTTTTTTTTGGAAGTTTTTTTGGGTATTTTTTTTTTGGAAGTGTTTATTTCGGAATTTTTTTTTGGAAGTGTTTTTCTGGAATTTATTTTTGGGTGTTTTTTTTCGAAGTTTTTTTTGGAAGTGTTTTTTTTGGAAGTGTTTTTTTTGGATGTGTTTTTTTTGGAAGATTTATTTTTGGAAGCGTTTTTTTTGGAAGTTTTTTTTTGCAAGTGTTTTTTATGGAAAAAATTTTTTGGAAGTGTTTTTTTTGAAAGTTTTTTTTTCGGTTTTTTATTGGGTATTGTTTTTTTGGAAGTGTTTTTTTTGGAAGTTTTTTTTTGGAAGTGTTTTTTTGGAAGTGTTTTCTTTTGGAAGTGTATTTTTGGGGGGTTTTTTGGAAGTGTTTTTTTTGCTTTTTTTGGAAGTGTTTTTTTGGAAGTATTTTTTTTGGAAGTGTTTTTATTTGGAAGTTTATTTTGGAAGTGTTTTTTTGGAAGTGCTTTTTTGGAAGTTTTTTTTTGGAAGTGCTTATTTTGGAAGTGTTATTTTTGGAAGTATTTTTTGGGGGGTTTTTTTGGAAGTGTGTTTTTGGAAGTTTTTTTTTTGGAAGTGTTTTTTTTGGAAGTGTTTTTATTTGGAAGTTTATTTTGGAAGTGTTTTTTTGGAAGTGGTTTTTTGGAAGTTTTTTTTGGAAGTGCTTATTTTGCAAGTGTTCCTTTGCAAGTTTTTTTTTGGATTTTTTTTGTGGAAGTGTTTTTTTGGGAAGTGTTATTTTTGGAAGTGTTTTTTTTGGGTTTTTTTTTGGAAGTGTGTTTTTGGAGTGCTTTTTTGGAAGTTTTTTTTTGGAAGTGCTTATTTTGCAAGTGTTTCTTTGCAAGTGTTTTTTATGGAAGTAGTTTTTTGGAAGTTTTTTTTGGAAGTGTTTTTTTTGGAAGTGTTTTTTTTGGAAGTATTTTTTTGGAAAAATTTTTTTGGCAGTGTTTTTTTTGGAAGTTTTTTATTTGAAGTGTTTTTATGGACTTTTTTTTGGAAGTGTTTTGTTTGGAAGTGTTTTTTTTTGCAAGTTTTTTTTTGGAAGTTTTTTTTTTGGAAGTGTTTTTTTGGAACTTTTTTTGGAAGTGTTTTTTTTGGAAGTGTTTTTTTGGAATGTTTTTTTGGGTGTTTATTTTCGAAGTTTTTTTTGGAAGTGTTTTGTTTGGAAGTGTTTTTTGGGTATTTTTTTTTTGGAAGTGTTTATTTCGGAATTTTTTTTTGGAAGTGTTTTTCTGGAATTTACTTTTGGGTGTTTTTTTTCGAAGTTTTTTTTGGAAGTGTTTTTTTTGGAAGTGTTTTTTTTGGAAGTGTTTTTTTTGGAAGTGTTTTTATTTGGAAGTTTATTTTGGAAGTGTTTTTTTGGAAGTGCTTTTTTGGAAGTTTTTTTTTGGAAGTGCTTATTTTGCAAGTGTTTCTTTGCAAGTTTTTTTTTGGAAGTTTTTTTTTGGAAGTTTTTTTTTTGGAAGTGTTATTTTTGGAAGTGTTTTTTTTGGGGGTTTTTTTGGAAGTGTGTTTTTGGAAGTTTTTTTTTTGGAAGTGTTTTTTTGGAAGTTTTTATTTGGGCGGTTTATTTGGAAGTTTTTATTTGGGCGGTTTATTTGGAAGTGTTTTTATTTGCAAGTGTTTATTATGGAAGTATTTTTTTGGAAGTTTTTTTTGAAAGAGTTTTTTTTGGAAGTGTTTTTTTTGGAAGTGTTTTTTATGGAAGTGTTTTTTTGGAAGTTTTTTTTGGAAGTGTTTTTTTTGGAAGTGTTTTTTTGGAAGTGTTTTTTTTGGAAGTGTTTTTTTTGGTTTATTTTGGAAGTGTTTTTTTGGAAGTGCTTTTTTTGGAAGTTTTTTTTTGGAAGTGCTTATTTTGCAAGTGTTTCTTTGCAAGTTTTTTTTTGGAAGTTTTTTTTTGGAAGTGTGTTTGCCAGATGGAGAGTTTGCCGGACGGAGTGTTTGTCTGACGGAGTGTTTGTCGGACAGCGTGTTTGTCGGACGGAGTGTTTGTCGGAGGGAGTGTTTGGTGGACGGAGTGTTTGGCGGAAGGAGTGTTTGGAGGATGGACTGATTGTTGGACGGAGTGTTTGTCAGACGGAGTGTTTGTCGGAAGGAGTGCTTGTCGGACGGAGTGTTTGTCGGACGGGGTGTTTGTCGGACAGGGTGTTAGTCAGACGGAGTGTTTGTCAGATGGAGTGTTTGTTGGAGGGAGTGTTTGGTGGACGGAGTGCTTGGCAGACGGAGTGTTTGGCGGACGGACTGATTGTCGGACGGAGTGTTTGGTGGACGGAGTGTTTGTCGGATGGCGTGTTTGTCGGACGGAGTGTTTGTCGGAAGGCGTGTTTGTCGGACGGCATGTTTGTCGGACGGAGTGTTTATCGGACGGCGTTTTTGTCGGACGGTGTGTTTGTCGGACAGAGTGTTTGTCAGACGGAGTGTTTGTCGGACAGAGTGTTTGTCGGAATGAGTGTTTGTCGGACGGAGTGTTTATCGGACGGAGTGTTTGTTGGACGGAGTGCTTGTCGGACGGAGTGTTTGTCAGAAGGAGTGTTTGTCGGACGGAGTGTTTGTTGGACGGAGTGTTTGTCGGGCGGAGTGTTTGTCGGAAGGAGTGTCTGTCAGACGGCGTGTCTGTCGGATGGCGTGTCTGTCGGATGGCGTGTCTGTCGGACGGCGTTTCGGTCGGACAGAGTGTCTGTAGAACGTCGTGTCTGCTGGACGGGGTGTTTGGCTGACGGTGTGTTTGTCGGACGGAGTGTTTGTCGGACGGGGTGTTTGTCGGACGGAGTGCTTGTCAGGCGGAGTGTTTGTCAGATGGAGTGTTTGGCGGACAGAGTGTTTGGCGGATGGAGTGTATGGTGTATGGAGTGTTTGCCGGATGGAGTGTTTGTCAGACGGCGTGTTTGCCGGAGGTAGTGTTTGCTGGACGGAGTGTTTGCCAGACGGCGCGTTTGCCGGAGGGTGTGTTTGCCGGACGGAGTGTTTGCCGGAGGGTGTGTTTGCTGGACGGCGTGTTTGCCAGAGGGCGTGTTTGCCGGACGGCATGCTTGCCGGGCGGTGTGTTTGCCGGGCGGCATGTTTGATGGGCGGCGTGATTGCCCTGCGGCGTGTTTGCCAGAGGGCGTGTTTGCCGTACGGCGTGTTTGTCGGATGGCGTGTTTGTCGGATGGCGTGTTTGTTGGACGGTGAATTTGTCGGACGGCGCGGTTCTCGGACGGCGTGTTTCTCGGATGGCGTGTTTGTCGGATGGTGTGTTTGTCGGACGGAGTGTTTGTCGGATGGAGTGTTTGCCGGACGGAGTGTTTGCCGGATGGAGTGCTTGACGGACGGAGTGATTGCCGGATGGAGTGTATGCCGGACGAAGTGTTTGCTGGACGGCGTGTTTGACAAATGGCGTGTTTGTCGGACGGAGTGTTGCCGGACGGTGCGTTTGTCGGATGGAGTGTTTGCCAGACGGCGTGTTTGTCGGACGGCCTGTTTGTCGGACGGCACGTTTGTCAGACGCCGCCTTTGTCGGATGATGTGTTTGTCGGACGGCGTGTTTGTCGGATGGCGTGTTTGTCGGAAGGCGTGTTTGTCGGATGGCGTGTTTGTCAGATGGCGTGTTTGTCAGATGGCGTGTTTGGCGGACGGCGTGTTTGGTGGCCGGTGTGTTTGGCGGACGGAGTGTTTACCGGACGGAGTGTTTCTCGGAAAGAGTTTTTGTCTGATGGAGTGTCTGTCGGATGGCGTGTCTGTCAGACGGTGTGTCTGTCGGACGGCGTGTCTGTCGGATGGCGTGTCGTTCGTACAGAGTGTCTGTAGAACTGGGTGTCTGCCGGACGGGTGTTTGGATGACGGGGTGATTGTCGGACGGAGTGTTTGTCGGACGGGCTTTTTGTCAGACGGAGTGCTTGTCAGACGGAGTGTTTGTCAGACGGAGTGTTTGTCAGAAGGAGTGTTTGGCGGACGGAGTGTTTGGCGGACAGAGTGTTTGGCGGACGGACCGATTGTCGGATGGAGTGTTTGGTGGACGGAGTGTTTGACAGACGGCGTGTTTGTCGGACGGTGTGTTTGCCGGATGGAGAGTTTGCCGGACGGAGTGTTTGTCTGACGGAGTGTTTGTCGGACGGCGTGTTTGTCGGACGGAGTGTTTGTCGGAGGGAGTGTTTGGTGGACGGAGTGTTTGGCGGAAGGAGTGTTTGGCGGATGGACTGATTGTTGGACGGAGTTTTTGTCGGACGGCGTGTTTGTCAGACGGCGTGTTTGTCGGACGGCGTGTTTGTCGGACGGAGTGTTTGTCGGACGGAGTATTTGTCGGACGGAGTGTTTGTCGGACGGTGTGTTTGTCGGACGGAGTGTTTGTCGGAATGAGAGTTTGTCGGACGGAGTGTTTGTCAGACGGCGTGTTTGTTGGACGGAGTGTTTGTCGGACGGAGTGTTTGTCGGAAGGAGTGTTTGTCGGACGGAGTGTTTGTTGGACGGAGTGTTTGCCGGACGGAGTGCTTGACGGATGGAGTGATTGCCGGACGGAGTGTATGCCGGACGAACTGTTTGCTGGACGGCGTGTTTGACAGATGGCGTGTTTGGCGGACGGAGTGTTTGCCGGACGGTGCGTTTGTCGGACGGAGCGTTTGCCAGACGGCGTGTTTGTCGGACGGCCTGTTTGTTGGACGGCGCGTTTGTCAGACGCCGCCTTTGTCGGATGATGTGTTTGTCAGACGGCGTGTTTGTCGGATGGCGTGTTTGTCGGAAGGCGTGTTTGTCGGATGGCGTGTTTGTCAGATGGCGTGTTTGTCAGATGGCGTGTTTGGCGGACGGCGTGTTTGGTGGCCGGTGTGTTTGGCGGACGGAGTGTTTACCGGACGGAGTGTTTCTCGGAAAGAGTGTTTGTCTGACGGAGTGTCTGTCGGACGGCGTGTCTGTCAGATGATGTGTCTGTCGGACGGCGTGTCTGTCGGACGGCGTGTCGGTCGTACGGAGTGTCTGTAGAACTGGGTGTCTGCCGGACGGGTGTTTGGATGACGGGGTGTTTGTCGGACGGAGTGTTTGTCGGACGGGCTGTTTGTCGGACGGAGTGCTTGTCAGACGGAGTGTTTGTCGGACGGAGTGTTTGTCAGAAGGAGTGTTTGGCGGACGGAGTGTTTGGCGGACAGAGTGTTTGGCGGACGGACTGATTGTCGGAAGGAGTGTTTGGTGGACGGAGTGTTTGTCGGACGGCGTGTTTGTCGGACGGCGTGTTTGTCAGACGGTGTGTTTGACAGACGGCGTGTTTGTCGGATGGTGTGTTTGCCGGATGGAGAGTTTGCCGGACGGAGTGTTTGTCTGACGGAGTGTTTGTCGGACGGCGTGTTTGTCGGACGGAGTGTTTGTCGGAGGGAGATTTTGGTGGACGGAGTGTTTGGCGGAAGGAGTGTTTGGCGGATGGACTGATTGTCGGACGGAGTGTTTGTCGGACGGCGTGTTTGTCAGACAGCGTGTTTGTCGGATGGCGTGTTTGTCGGACGGAGTGTTTGTCGGACGGAGTGTTTGTCGGACGGCGTGTTTGTCAGACGGCGTGTTTGTCGGATGGCGTGTTTGTCGGACGGAGTGTTTGTCGGACGGAGTGTTTGTCGGACGGAGTGTTTGTCAGACGGTGTGATTTTCGGACGGAGTGTTTGTCGGAATGAGTGTTGGTCGGACGGAATGTTTGTCGGACGGAGTGTTTGCTGGACGGAGTGTTTGTCGGACGGAGTGTTTGTCGGAAGGAGTGTTTGTCGGACGGAGTGTTTGTCGGACGGGGTGTTTGTTGGACGGATTGTTTGTCGGACGGGGTGTTTGTCGGACAGAGTGTTAGTCAGACGGAGTGTTTGTCAGACGGAGTGTTTGTTGGAGGGAGTGTTTGGTGGACAGAGTGTTTGGCGGACGGAGTGTTTGGCGGACGGACTGATTGTCGGACGGAGTGTTTGGTGGACGGAGTGTTTGTCGGATGGCGTGTTTGTCGGACGGAGTGTTTGTCGGAAGGCGTGTTTGTCGGACGGCATGTTTGTCGGACGGAGTGTTTGTCGGACGGCGTGTTTGTCGGACGGTGTGTTTGTCGGACAGAGTGTTTGTCAGACGGAGTGTTTGTCGGACAGAGTGTTTGTCGGAATGAGTGTTTGTTGGACGGAGTGTTTATCGGACGGAGTGTTTGTTGGACGGAGTGCTTGTCGGACGGAGTGTTTGTCGGAAGGAGTGTTTGTCGGACGGAGTGTTTGTTGGATGGAGTGTTTGTCGGGCGGAGTGATTGTCGGACGGGGTGTTTGTCGCACGTAGTGTTTGCCGGACGGAGTGTTTGCCGGATGGAGTGTTTGCCGGATGGAGTGATTGCCGGACGGAGTGTATGCCGGACGGTGTTTTTGCCGGACAGCATGTTTGACAGATGGCGTGTTTGCCGGACGGAGTGTTTGCCGGATGGTGCGTTTGTCAGACGGAGCGTTTGCCGGACGGCGTGTTTGTCGGATGGAGTGTTTGTCGGACGTAGTGTTTGTCGGACTGAGTGTTTGTCGGACGGAGTGTTTGTCGGACGGAGTGTTTGACGGACGGAGTGTATGCCGGAGGGATTGTTTGCTGGATGGAGTGTTTGTCGGAATGAGTGTTTGTTGGACGGAGTGTTTGTCAGACGGAGTGTTTGTCAGAAGGAGTGTTTGTCGGACGGAGTGTTTGGCGGATGGGGTGTTTGTTGGATGGATTGTTTGTCGGAATGGGTGTTTGTCGGACGGAGTGTTTGTTGGAGGGAGTGTTTGGTGGACGGAGTGTTTGGCGGACGGAGTGTTTGGCAGACGGACTGATTGTCGGATGGAGTGTTTGGTGGACGGGGCGTTTGTCGGATGGCGTGTTTGTCGGACAGAGTGATTGTCGGATGGAGTGTTTGTCGGACAGAGTGTTTGTCGGACGGAGTTTTTGTCGGATGGAGTGTTTGTCAGACGTAGTGTTTGTCGGACGGAGTGTTTGACGGATGGTGTGTATGCCAGAGGGAGTTTTTACCGGATAGAGTGTTTGCCGGATGGAGTGTTTGTCGGATGGAGTGTTTGCCAGACGGCGTGTTTGACAAACGGCGTGTTTGTCGGACGGAGTGTTTGCAGGACGGTGTGTTTGCCGGAAGGAGCGTTTGTCGGACGGCGCTTTTGTCGGACGGAGTGTTTGTCGGACGGTGTGTTTGTCGGATGGAGTGTTTGTCGGAATGAGTGTTTGTCGGACGGAGTGTTTGTCGGACGGAGTGATTGTTGGACGGAGTGTTTGTCGGACGAAGTGTTTGTCAGAAGGGGTGTTTGTCGGACCGAGTGTTTGTCGGACGGGGTGTTTGTTGGATGGATTGTTTGTCGGAAGGGGTGTTTGTCGGACGGAGTGTTTGTTGGAGGGAGTGTTTGGTGGTCGGAGTGTTTGGCGGACGGAGTGTTTGGCGGACGGACTGATTGTCAGACGGAGTGTTTGGTGGACGGAGCGTTTGTCGGATGGCGTGTTTGTCGGACGGAGTGTTTGTCGGAAGGCGTGTTTGTCGGACGGCATGTTTGTCGGATGGCGTGTTTGTCGTACGGCGTGTTTGTCGGACGGAGTGTTTGTCGGATGGCGTGTTTGTCGGACGGAGTGTTTGTCGGACGGAGTGTTTGTCGGACGGCGTGTTTGTAGTACGGTGTGTTTGTCGGACAGAGTGTTTGTCAGACGGTGTGTTTGTCGGACAGAGTGTTTGTCGGAATGAGTGTTTGTCGGACGGAGTGTTTATCGGACGGAGTGTTTGTTGGACGGAGTGTTTGTCGGACGGAGTGTTTGTCGGAAGGTGTGTTTGTCGGACGGAGTGTTTGTTGGACGGAGTGTTTGTCGGACGGTGTGATTGTCGGACGGAGTGTTTGTCGGACGGAATGTTTGTCGGACGGAGTTTTTGTCGGACGGAGTGTTTGTCGCACGTAGTGTTTGCCGGACGGAGTGTTTGCCGGACGGAGTGTTTGCCGGATGTAGTGTTTGCCGGATGGAGTGATTGCCGGACGGAGTGCATGCCGGACGGTGCGTGTGTCGGACGGAGCGTTTGCCAGACGGCGTGTTTGTCGGACGGCGTGTTTGTCGGACGGCGTGTTTCTCGGACGGCGTGTTTGTCGGACGGCCTGTTTGCCGGACGGCACCTTTGTCGGACGCCACGTTTGTCGGACGGAGTGCTTGTCGGACGGTGTGTTTGTCGGACGGAGTGTTTGTCGGAATGAGTGTTTGTCGGACGGAGTGTTTGTCGGACGGAGTGTTTGTTGGACGGAGTGTTTGTCGGACGGAGTGTTTGTCAGAAGGAGTGTTTGTCGGACGGGGTGTTTGTTGGATGGATTGTTTGTCGGAAGGGGTGTTTGTCGGACGGAGTGTTTGTTGGAGTGAGTGTTTGGTGGACGGAGTGTTTGGCGGACGGAGTGTTTGGCGGATGGACTGATTGTCGGATGGAGTGTTTGGTGGACGGAGCATTTGTCGGATGGCGTGTTTGTCGGACGGAGTGTTTGTCGGAAGGCGTGTTTGTCGGACGGCATGTTTGTCGGATGGCGTGTTTGTCGTACGGCGTGTTTGTCGGACGGAGTGTTTGTCGGACGGCGTGTTTGTCGGACGGAGTGTTTGTCGGACGGAGTGTTTGTCGGACGGTGTGTTTGTTGGACGGTGTGTTTGTCGGACAGAGTGTTTGTCAGACGGTGTGTTTGTCGGACAGAGTGTTTGTTGGAATGAGTGTTTGTCGGACGGAGTGTTTATCGGACGGAGTGTTTGTTGGACGGAGTGTTTGTCGGATGGAGTGTTTGTCGGAAGGTGTGTTTGTCGGACGGAGTGTTTGTTGGATGGAGTGTTTGTCGGATGGAGTGATTGTCGGACGGAGTGTTTGTCGGACGGAGTGTTTGTCGGACGGAGTTTTTGTCGGACGGAGTGTTTGTCGCACGTAGTGTTTGCCGGACGGAGTGTTTGCCGGACGGAGTGTTTGCCGGATGGAGTGTTTGCCGGATGGAGTGATTGCCGGATGGAGTGCATGCCGGACGGTGCGTGTGTCGGACGGAGCGTTTGCCGGACGGCGTGTTTGTCGGACGGCGTGTTTGTCGGACGGCGTGTTTCTCGGACGGCGTGTTTGTCGGACGGCCTGTTTGTCGGACGGCGCCTTTGTCGGACGCCGCGTTTGTCGGACGGTGTGTTTGTCGGACGACGTGTTTGTCGGATGGCGTGTTTGTCGGACGGCGTGTTTGTCGGACGGCGTGTTTGTCAGACGGCGTGTTTGTCAGAAGGCGTGTTTGGCGGACGGCGTGTTTGGTGACCGGCGTGTTTGGTGGACGGAGTGTTTACCGGATGGAGTGTTTGTCGGACGGAGTGTTTGTCGGACGGAGTGTCTGTCAGACGGCGTGTCTGTCGGATGGCGTGTCTGTCGGACGGCGTGTCTGTCGGACGGCGTGTCGGTCGGACAGAGTGTCTGTAGAACGGGGTGTCTGCCGGACGGGGTGTTTGGCTGACGGGGTGTTTGTCGGACGGAGTGTTTGTCAGACGGAGTGTTTGTTGGATGGAGTGTTTGGCGGACAGAGTGTTTGGCGGATGGAGTGTATGGTGTATGGAGTGTTTGCCGGATGGAGTGTTTGTCGGACGGTGTGTTTGCCGGAGGTAGTGTTTGCTGGACGGACTGTTTGCTGGACGGCGTGTTTGCCGGAGGGTGTGTTTGCCGGACGGAGTGTTTGCCGGAGGGTGTGTTTGCTGGACGGCGTGTATGCCAGAGGGCGTGTTTGCCGGACGGCATGCTTGCCGGGCGGTGTGTTTGCCGGGCGGCATGTTTGCCGGGCAGCGTGATTGCCCGGCGGCGTGTTTGCCAGAGGGCGTGTTTGCCGTACGGCGTATTTGTCGGATGGCGTGTTTGTCGGATGGCGTGTTTGTTGGACGGCGAATTTGTCGGACGGCGTGGTTCTCGGACGGCGTGTTTCTCGGACGGAGTGTTTGTCGGATGGTGTGTTTGTCGGACGGCGTGTTTGTCGGATGGAGTGTTTGTCGGACGGAGTGTTTGTCGGACGGAGTGTTTGTCAGACGGAGTGTTTGTCGGACGGCGCGTTTTTCGGACGGAGCGTTTGTCGGACGGAGCGTTTGGCGGACGGAGCGTTTGTCGGACGGAGCGTTTGTCGGACGGAGCCTTTGGCGGACGGACTGTTTGGCAGATGGAGTGCTTGTCGGACGGAGTGTTTGTCGGACGGAGTGTTTGTCGGATGGAGTGTTTGTCGGACGGAGTGTTTGTCGGACGGAGTGTATGCCGGAGGGATTGTTTGCTGGATGGAGTGTTTGGCGGACGGAGTGTTTGCCGGACGGAGAGATTGCCGGACGGAGTCTTTGTCGGATGGAGTGTTTGTCGGACGGAGTGTTTGCCGGACGGAGAGTTTGCCGAATGGAGTCTTTGTCGGATGAAGTGTTTGTCGGCCGGCGTGTTTGTCGGATGGTGTGTTTGTCGGAGGGAGTGTATGGTGGACGGAGTGTTTGTCGGACAGCGTGTTTGGCGGATGGAGTGTTTGTTGGATGGCGTATTTGTCGGACGGCGTGTTTCTCGGACGGCGTGTTTCTCGGACGTTGTGTTTGTCGGATGGTGTGTTTGTCGGACGGCGTGTTTGTCGGACGGAGTGTTTGTCAGACTGAGTGTTTGTTGGATGGAGTGTTTGTCGGACGTAGTGTTTGTCGGACTGAGTGTTTGTCGGACGGAGTGTTTGTCGGACGGAGTGTTTGACAAACGGAGTGTATGCCGGAGGGATTGTTTGCTGGATGGAGTGTTTGCCGGGCGGAGTGTTTGCCAGATGGAGTGCTTGCCGGATGGAGTGTTTGCCGTACGGAGTGTTTGACGGACAGAGTGTTTGCCGGACGGAGAGCTGCCGGACGGAGTGTTTGTCGGAAGGAGTGTTTGGTGGACGGAGCGTTTGCCGGACGGCGTGTTTGTCGGACGGCGTTTTTGTCGGACGGCATGTTTGCCAGATGGCGTGTTTGTTGGACGGCGTGTTTGTCGGATGGCGTGTTTGTCGGACGGCGTGTTTGTCGGACGGAGTGTTTGTCGGACGGAGTGTTTGTCGGACGGAGTGTTTGTCGGACGGAGTGTTTGTCGGACAGAGTGTTTGTCGGAATGAGTGTTTGTTGGACGGAGTGTTTGTTGGACGGAGTGTTTGTTGGATGGAGTGTTTGTCGGACGGAATGTTTGTCGGAAGAAGTGTTTGTCGGACGGAATGTTTGTCGGAAGGAGTGTTTGTCGGACGGAATGTTTGTCGGACGGAGTGTTTGTCGGACGGAGTGATTGTCGGACGGGGTGTTTGTCGGACGGAATGTTTGTCGGATGGAGTGTTTGTCGGACGGAGTGTTTGTCGGACGGAGTGTTTGTCGGATGGAGTGTTTGTCAGATGTAGTGTTTGTCGGATGGAGTGTTTGACGGATGGTGTGTATGCCAGAGGGAGTTTTTGCCGTATAGAGTGTTTGCCGGACGGAGTGTTTTTCGGATGGAGTGTTTGCCGGACGGCGTGTTTGACAAACGGCGTGTTTGTCGGATGGAGTGTTTGCAGGACGGTGTGTTTGCCGGACGGAGCGTTTGTCGGACGGCGCTTTTGTCGGACGGTGTGTTTGTCGGACGGAGTTTTTGTCGGAAGGAGTGTTTGTCGGAAGGCGTGTTTGTCGGACGGCATGTTTGTCAGACGGCGTATATGGCGGACGGCGTGTTTGGCGGCCGGCGTGTTTGGCGGACGGAGTGTTTGCCAGATGGAGTATTTCTCGGACGGAGTGTTTGTCGGACGGAGTTTCTGTCGGACGGCGTGTCTGTCGGACGGACTGTCTGTCAGACGGCGTGTCTTTCGGATGGCGTGTCGGTCGGACAGTGTGTCTGTCAGACGGGGTGTCTGCCGGACAGGGTGTTTGGCAGACGGGGTGTTTGTTGGACAGAGTGTTTGTCGGACGGGGTGTTTGTCGGACGGAGTGTTTGTCAGACGGGGTGTTTGTCGGACGGCGTGTTTGTTGGATGGCGTGTTTGTTGGATGGCGTTTTTGTCGGATGTCATGTTTGTCGGATGGCGTGTTTGTCGGACGGCGTGTTTGTCGGATGGCGTGTTTGTCAGACAGCGTGATTGTCGGACAGAGTGTTTGTCGGACGGTGTGTTTGTCAGATGGAGTGTTTGTCGGACGGAGTGTTTGGCGGACGTAGTGTTTGGCGGACATACTGTTTGGCGGACATAGTGTTTGGCGGACGGAGTGTTTGTCGGACGGAGTGTTTGTCGGATGGAATGTTTGGCGGACGGAGTGTTTGGCGGACAGAGTGTTTGCCGGACGGAGTGTTTGCCGGACGGCGTGTTTGCCGGACGGCGTGTTTGCCGGGCGGAGTGTTTGCCGGACAGAGTGTTTGTCAGCCGGAGTATTTGCCAGGCAGAGTGTTTGCCGGACGGAATGTTTGCCGGACGGAGTGTTTGCTGGACGAATTGTTTGCCGGATGGAGTGTTTGCCGGACGGAGGGATTGGATTGTTTGACAGATGGAGTGTTTGGTGGATGGAGTGTTTGGCGGGCTGAGTGTTTGGCGGATGGAGTGTATGGTGTATGGAGTGTTTGCCGGATGGAGTGTTTGTCGGACGGCGTGTTTGCCGGAGGTAGTGTTTGCTGGACGGAGTGTTTGCCGATCGGCGTGTTTGCCGGAGGGTGTGTTTGCCGGACGGAGTGTTTGCCGGACGGCATGCTTGCCGGGCGGTGTGTTTGCCGGGCGGCATGTTTGCCGTGCGGCATGATTGCCCGGCGGCGTGTTTGCCAGAGGGCGTGTTTGCCGTACGGCGTGTTTGTCGGACGGCGTGTTTGTCGGATGGCGTGTTTGTTGGACGGTGAATTTGTCGGACGGCATGGTTCTCGGACGGCGTGTTTCTCGGACGGCGTGTTTGTCGGATGGTGTGTTTGTCGGACGGCGTGTTTGTCGGACGGAGTGTTTGTCGGATGGAGTGTTTGTCGGATGGAGTGTTTGTCAGACGGAGTGTTTGTCGGACGGCGCGTTTGTCGGACGGAGCGCTTGTCGGACGGAGCGTTTGTCGGACGGAGCGTTTGTCGGACGGAGCGATTGTCGAACGGAGCCTTTGACGGACGGAGTGTTTGGCGGACGGAGTGCTTGTCGGACGGAGTGTTTGCCCGCCGGCGTGTTTGACGGACGGCGTGTTTGTCAGATGGAGTGTTTGCCGGATGGAGAGTTTGCCGGACGGAGTCTTTGTCGGACGGAGTGTTTGTCGGATGGCGTGTTTGTCGGACGGAGTGTTTGTCGGAGGGAGTGTTTGGTGGACGGAGTGTTTGTCGGACGGCGTGTTTGGCGGATGGCGTGTTTGTTGGACGGCGTATTTGTCGGACGGCGTGTTTCTCGGACGGCGTGTTTCTCGGACGTTGTGTTTGTCGGACGGAGTGTTTGTCGGACGGCGTGTTTGTCGGACGGAGTGTTTGTCAGACGGAGTGTTTGTTGGACGGAGTGTTTGTCGGATGGAGTGTTTGTCGGACGGAGTGTTTGTCGGACGGAGTGTTTGTCGGACGGAGTGTTTGTCGGACGGAGTGTTTGACGGACGGAGTGTATGCCGGAGGGATTGTTTGCTGGATGGAGTGTTTGCCAGGCGGAGTGTTTGCCAAATGGAGTGCTTGCCGGATGGAGTGTTTGCCGTACGGAGTTTTTGACGGATGGAGTGTTTGCCGGACAGAGAGTTTGCTGGACGGAGTGTTTGTCGGACGGAGTGTTTGGTGGATGGAGTGTTTGTCGGACGGCGTGTTTGTCGGACGCCGTTTTTGTCGGACGGCGTGTTTGTCAGACGGCGTGTTTGTCGGACGGCGTGTTTGACGGATGGCGTGTTTGTCGGACGGAGTGTTTGTCGGACGGAGTGTTTGTCGGATGGAGTGTTTGTCGGACGGAGTGTTTGTCGGACAGAGTGTTTGTCGGAATGAGTGTTTGTCGGACGGTGTGTTTGTTGGACGGAGTGTTTGTTGGACGGAGTGTTTGTCGGACGGAGTGTTTGTCGGAAGGAGTGTTTGTCAGACGGAGTGTTTATCGGACGTTGTGTTTGTCGGGTGGAGTGATTGTCGGACGTGGTGTTTGTCGGACGGAATGTTTGTCGGATGGAGTGCTTGTCGGACGGAGTGTTTGTCGGACGGAGTGTTTGTCGGATGGAGTGTTTGTCAGACGTAGTGTTTGTCAGACAGAGTGTTTGACGGATGGTGTGTATGCCAGAGGGAGTGTTTGCCGGACGGAGTGTTTGCCGGACGGAGTGTTTGTCGGATGGAGTGTTTGCCGGACGGAGTGTTTGCCGGACGGTGGGCTTGACGGATGGAGTGATTGCCGGACGGAGTGTATACCGGATGAAGTGTTTGCCGGATGGCGTGTTTGGCAGATGGCGTGTTTGGCGGACGGAGTGTTTGCCGGATGGTGCGTTTGTCGGACGGAGCTTTTGCCGGATGGCGTGTTTGTCGGACGGCCTGTTTGTCGGACGGCGCGTTTGTCGGACGCCGCCTTTGTCGGATGGTGTGTTTGTCGGACGGCGTGTTTGTCGGATGGCGTATTTGTCGGAAGGCGTGTTTGTCAGATGGCGTGTTTGTCAGATGGCGTGTTTGTCAGATGGCGTGTTTGGCGGACGGCGTGTTTGGTGGCCGGCGTGTTTGGCGGACGGAGTGTTTACCGGACGGATTGTTTCTCGGACAGAGTGTTTGTCTGACGGAGTGTCTGTCGGACGGCGTGTCTGTCAGATGGTGTGTTTGTCGGACGGTGTGTCTGTCGGACGGCGTGTCGGTCGGACGGAGTGTCTGTGGAACTGGGTGTCTGCCGGACGGGTGTTTGGATGACGGGGTGTTTGTCGGACGGAGTGTTTGTCGGACGGGGTGTTTGTCGGACGGAGTGCTTGTCAGACGGAGTGTTTGTCGGACGGAGTGTTTGTCGCAGGGAGTGTTTGGCGGACGGAGTGTTTGGCGGACAGAGTGTTTGGCGGACGGACTGATTGTCGGATGGAGTCTTTGGTGGACGGAGTGTTTGTCAGACGGCGTGTTTGTCAGACGGTGTGTTTGCCGGATGGAGTGTTTGCAGGACGGAGTGTTTGTCTGACGGAGCGTTTGTCGGACGGCGTGTTTGTCGGACGGAGTGTTTGTCGGAGGGAGTGTTTGGTGGACGGAGTGTTTGGCGGATGGACTGATTGTCGGACGGAGTGTTTGGTGGACGGAGTGTTTGTTGGACGGAGTGTTTGTCGGACGGAGTGTTTGTCGGACGGTGTGTTTGTCGGACGGAGCGTTTGTCGGACGGAGCGATTGTCGAACGGAGCCTTTGACGGACGGAGTGTTTGGCGGACGGAGTGCTTGTCGGACGGAGTGTTTGCCCGCCGGCGTGTTTGACGGACGGCGTGTTTGTCAGATGGAGTGTTTGCCGGATGGAGAGTTTGCCGGACGGAGTCTTTGTCGGACGGAGTGTTTGTCGGATGGCGTGTTTGTCGGACGGAGTGTTTGTCGGAGGGAGTGTTTGGTGGACGGAGTGTTTGTCGGACGGCGTGTTTGGCGGATGGCGTGTTTGTTGGACGGCGTATTTGTCGGACGGCGTGTTTCTCGGACGGCGTGTTTCTCGGACGTTGTGTTTGTCGGACGGAGTGTTTGTCGGACGGCGTGTTTGTCGGACGGAGTGTTTGTCAGACGGAGTGTTTGTTGGACGGAGTGTTTGTCGGATGGAGTGTTTGTCGGACGGAGTGTTTGTCGGACGGAGTGTTTGTCGGACGGAGTGTTTGTCGGACGGAGTGTTTGACGGACGGAGTGTATGCCGGAGGGATTGTTTGCTGGATGGAGTGTTTGCCAGGCGGAGTGTTTGCCAAATGGAGTGCTTGCCGGATGGAGTGTTTGCCGTACGGAGTTTTTGACGGATGGAGTGTTTGCCGGACAGAGAGTTTGCTGGACGGAGTGTTTGTCGGACGGAGTGTTTGGTGGATGGAGTGTTTGTCGGACGGCGTGTTTGTCGGACGCCGTTTTTGTCGGACGGCGTGTTTGTCAGACGGCGTGTTTGTCGGACGGCGTGTTTGACGGATGGCGTGTTTGTCGGACGGAGTGTTTGTCGGACGGAGTGTTTGTCGGATGGAGTGTTTGTCGGACGGAGTGTTTGTCGGACAGAGTGTTTGTCGGAATGAGTGTTTGTCGGACGGTGTGTTTGTTGGACGGAGTGTTTGTTGGACGGAGTGTTTGTCGGACGGAGTGTTTGTCGGAAGGAGTGTTTGTCAGACGGAGTGTTTATCGGACGTTGTGTTTGTCGGGTGGAGTGATTGTCGGACGTGGTGTTTGTCGGACGGAATGTTTGTCGGATGGAGTGCTTGTCGGACGGAGTGTTTGTCGGACGGAGTGTTTGTCGGATGGAGTGTTTGTCAGACGTAGTGTTTGTCAGACAGAGTGTTTGACGGATGGTGTGTATGCCAGAGGGAGTGTTTGCCGGACGGAGTGTTTGCCGGACGGAGTGTTTGTCGGATGGAGTGTTTGCCGGACGGAGTGTTTGCCGGACGGTGGGCTTGACGGATGGAGTGATTGCCGGACGGAGTGTATACCGGATGAAGTGTTTGCCGGATGGCGTGTTTGGCAGATGGCGTGTTTGGCGGACGGAGTGTTTGCCGGATGGTGCGTTTGTCGGACGGAGCTTTTGCCGGATGGCGTGTTTGTCGGACGGCCTGTTTGTCGGACGGCGCGTTTGTCGGACGCCGCCTTTGTCGGATGGTGTGTTTGTCGGACGGCGTGTTTGTCGGATGGCGTATTTGTCGGAAGGCGTGTTTGTCAGATGGCGTGTTTGTCAGATGGCGTGTTTGTCAGATGGCGTGTTTGGCGGACGGCGTGTTTGGTGGCCGGCGTGTTTGGCGGACGGAGTGTTTACCGGACGGATTGTTTCTCGGACAGAGTGTTTGTCTGACGGAGTGTCTGTCGGACGGCGTGTCTGTCAGATGGTGTGTTTGTCGGACGGTGTGTCTGTCGGACGGCGTGTCGGTCGGACGGAGTGTCTGTGGAACTGGGTGTCTGCCGGACGGGTGTTTGGATGACGGGGTGTTTGTCGGACGGAGTGTTTGTCGGACGGGGTGTTTGTCGGACGGAGTGCTTGTCAGACGGAGTGTTTGTCGGACGGAGTGTTTGTCGCAGGGAGTGTTTGGCGGACGGAGTGTTTGGCGGACAGAGTGTTTGGCGGACGGACTGATTGTCGGATGGAGTCTTTGGTGGACGGAGTGTTTGTCAGACGGCGTGTTTGTCAGACGGTGTGTTTGCCGGATGGAGTGTTTGCAGGACGGAGTGTTTGTCTGACGGAGCGTTTGTCGGACGGCGTGTTTGTCGGACGGAGTGTTTGTCGGAGGGAGTGTTTGGTGGACGGAGTGTTTGGCGGATGGACTGATTGTCGGACGGAGTGTTTGGTGGACGGAGTGTTTGTTGGACGGAGTGTTTGTCGGACGGAGTGTTTGTCGGACGGTGTGTTTGTCGGACGGAGTGTTTGTCGGAATGAGTGTTTGTCGGACGGAGTGTTTGTCGGACGGAATGTTTGTTGGACGGAGTGTTTGTCGGACGGAGTGTTTGTCGGAAGGAGTGTTTGTCGGACGGAGTGTTTGTCGGACGGGGTGTTTGTTGGACGGATTGTTTGTCGGACGGGGTGTTTGTCGGACAGTGTGTTAGTCAGACGGAGTGTTTGTCAGACGGAGTGTTTGTTGGAGGGAGTGTTTGGTGGACGGAGTGTTTGGCGGACGGAGTGTTTGGCGGACGGACTGATTGTCGGACGGAGTGTTTGGTGGACGGAGTGTTTGTCGGATGGCGTGTTTGTCGGATGGAGTATTTGTCAGAAGGCGTGTTTGTCGGACGGCATGTTTGTCGGATGGCGTGTTTGTCGTACGGCGTGTTTGTCGGACGGCGTGTTTGTCGGACGGAGTGTTTGTCGGACGGAGTGTTTGTCGGACGGCGTGTTTGTCGGATGGTGTGTTTGTCGGACAGAGTGTTTGTCAGACGGAGTGTTTGTCGGACAGAGTGTTTGTCGGAATGAGTGTTTGTCGGACGGAGTGTTTATCGGACGGAGTGTTTGTTGGACGGAGTGTTTGTCAGACGGAGTGTTTGTCGGAAGGAGTGTTCGTCGGACGGAGTGTTTGTTGGACGGAGTGTTTGTCGGACGGAATGTTTGTCGGACGGAGTTTTTGTCGGACGGAGTGTTTGTCGCACATAGTGTTTGTCGGACGGAGTGTTTGCCGGACGGAGTGTTTGCCGGATGGAGTGTTTGTCGGCCGGAGTATTTGCCAGGCAGAGTGTTTGCCGGACGGAGTGTTTGCCGGACGGAGTGTTTACCGGACGAATTGTTTGCCGGATGGAGTGTTTGCCGGCCGGAGGGATTGCATTGTTTGCCAGATGGAGTGTTTGGTGGATGGAGTGTTTGGCGGGCTGAGTGTTTGGCGGATGGAGTGTATGGTGTATGGAGTGTTTGCCGGATGGAGTGTTTGTCGGACGGCGTGTTTGCCGGAGGTAGTGTTTGCTGGACGGAGTGTTTGCCGATCGGCGCGTTTGCCAGAGGGTGTGTTTGCCGGACGGAGTGTTTGCCGGAGGGTGTGTTTGCTGGACGGCGTGTTTGCCAGAGGGCGTGTTTGCCGGACGGCATGCTTGCCGGGCGGTGTGTTTGTCGGGCGGCATGTTTGCCGTGCGGCATGATTGCCCGGCGGCGTGTTTGCCAGAGGGCATGTTTGCCGTACGGCGTGTTTGTCGGATGGCGTGTTTGTCGGATGGCGTGTTTGTTGGACGGTGAATTTGTCGGGCGGCATGGTTCTCGGACGGCGTGTTTCTCGGACGGCGTGTTTGTCTGATGGTGTGTTTGTCGGACGGCGTGTTTGTCGGACGGAGTGTTTGTCGGATGGAGTGTTTGTCGGATGGAGTGTTTGTCAGATGGAGTGTTTGTCGGACGGCGCGTTTGTCGGACGGAGCGCTTGTCGGATGGAGCGTTTGTCGAACGGAGCCTTTGACGGACGGAGTGTTTGGCGGACGGAGTGCTTGTCGTACGGAGTGTTTGCCCGACGGCGTGTTTGACGGACGGCGTGTTTGTCAGATGGAGTGTTTGCCGGACGGAGAGTTTGCCGGACGGAGTCTTTGTCGGACGGAGTGTTTGTCGGATGGCGTGTTTGTCGGACGGAGTGTTTGTCGGAGGGAGTGTTTGGTGGACGGAGTGTTTGTCGGATGGCGTGTTTGGCGGATGGCGTGTTTGTTGGACGGCGTATTTGTCGGACGGCGTGTTTCTCGGACGGCGTGTTTCTCGGACGTTGTGTTTGTCGGACGGAGTGTTTGTCGGACGGCGTGTTTGTCGGACGGAGTGTTTGTCATCCGGAGTGTTTGTTGGACAGAGTGTTTGTCGGATGGAGTGTTTGTCGGACGGAGTTTTTGTCGGACGGAGTGTTTGTCGGACGGTTTGTCGGACGGAGTGTTTGTCGGACGGAGTGTTTGACGGACGGAGTGTATGCCGGAGGGATTGTTTGCTGGATGCAGTGTTTGCCAGGTGGAGTGTTTGCCAGATGGAGTGCTTGCCGGATGGAGTGTTTGCCGTACGGAGTTTTTGACGGATGGAGTGTTTGCTGGACAGAGAGTTTGCTGGACGGAGTGTTTGTCGGACAGAGTGTTTGGTGGACGGAGTGTTTGTCGGACGGCGTGTTTGTCGGACGGAGTGTTTGTCGGATGGCGTGTTTGTCAGACGGCGTGTTTGTCGGACGGCGTGTTTGACGGATGGTGTGTATGCCAGAGGGAGTGTTTGCCGGACGGAGTGTTTGCCGGACGGAGTGTTTGTCGGATGGAGTGTTTGCCGGATGGAGTGTATACCGGACGAAGTGTTTGCCGGACGGCGTGTTTGGCAGATGGCGTGTTTGGTGGACGGAGTGTTTGTCGGACGGCGTGTTTGTCGGACGGCGTGTTTGTCGGACGGCGTGTTTGTCGGACGGCGTGTTTGTCGGACGGCGTGTTTGTCGGACGGCGTGTTTGTCGGAGGGAGTGTTTGTCGGACGGAGTGTTTGTCAGACGGAGTGTTTGTCGGATGGTGTGTTTGTCGGACGGAGTGTTTGTCGGAATGAGTGTTTGTCGGACGGAGTGTTTGTCGGACGGAGTGTTTGTTGGACGGAGTGTTTGTCGGACGGAGTGTTTGTCAGAAGGAGTGTTTGTCGGACGGAGTGTTTGTCGGACGGTGTGTTTGTTGGATGGATTGTTTGTCGGAAGGGATGTTTGTCGGACGGAGTGTTTGTTGGAGGGAGTGTTTGGTGGACGGAGTGTTTGGCGGACGGAGTGTTTGGCGGACGGACTGATTGTCGGATGGAGTGTTTGGTGGACGGAGCGTTTGTCGGATGGCGTGTTTGTCGGATGGAGTGTTTGTCGGAAGGCATGTTTGTCGGACGGCATGTTTGTCGGATGGCGTGTTTGTCGTACGGCGTGTTTGTCGGACGGAGTGTTTGTCGGACGGCGTGTTTGTCGGACGGAGTGTTTGTCGGACGGAGTGTTTGTCGGACGGCGTGTTTGTTGGACGGAGTGTTTGTTGGACGGAGTGATTGTCGGACGGAGTGTTTGTCGGACGGAGTGTTTGTCGGACGGAGTTTTTGTCGGACGGAGTGTTTGTCGCACGTAGTGTTTGCCGGACGGAGTGTTTGCCGGACGGAGTGTTTGCCGGATGGAGTGTTTGCCGGATGGAGTGATTGCCGGATGGAGTGCATGCCGGATGGTGCGTGTGTCGGACGGAGCATTTGCCGGACGGCGTGTTTGTCGGGCGGCGTGTTTGTCGGACGGCGTGTTTCTCGGACGGCGTGTTTGTCGGACGGCGTGTTTGTCGGACGGCGTGTTTGTCAGACGGCGTGTTTGTCAGAAGGCGTGTTTGGCGGACGGCGTGTTTGGTGACCGGCGTGTTTGGTGGACGGAGTGTTTACCGGATGGAGTGTTTCTCGGACGGAGTATTTGTCGGACGGATTGTCTGTCAGACGGCGTGTCTGTCGGATGGCGTGTCTGTCGGACGGCGTGTCTGTCGGACGGCATGTCGGTCGGACAGAGTGTCTGTAGAACGGGGTGTCTGCCGGACGGGGTGTTTGGCTGACGGGGTGTTTGTCGGACGGAGTGTTTGTCAGACGGCGTGTTTGTCGGAATGAGTGTTTGTCGGACGGAGTGTTTATCGGACGGAGTGTTTGTTGGACGGAGTGTTTGTCGGACGGAGTGTTTGTCGGAAGGTGTGTTTGTCGGACGGAGTGTTTGTTGGACGGAGTGTTTGTCGGAAGGAGTGTTTGTCGGACGGAGTGTTTGTTGGACGGAGTGTTTGTCGGACGGAATGTTTGTCGGACGGAGTTTTTGTCGGACGGAGTGTTTGTCGCACATAGTGTTTGCCGGACGGAGTTTTTGCCGGACGGAGTGTTTGCCGGATGGAGTGTTTGTCGGCCGGAGTATTTGCCAGGCAGAGTGTTTGCCGGATGGAGTGTTTGCCGGACGGAGTGTTTACCGGACGAATTGTTTGCCGGATGGAGTGTTTGCCGGCCGGAGGGATTGGATTGTTTGCCTGATGGAGTGTTTGGTGGATGGAGTGTTTGGCGGGCTGAGTGTTTGGTGGATGGAGTGTATGGTGTATGGAGTGTTTGCCGGATGGAGTGTTTGTCGGACGGCGTGTTTGCCGGAGGTAGTGTTTGCTGGACGGAGTGTTTGCCGATCGGCGCGTTTGCCGGAGGGTGTGTTTGCCGGACGGAGTGTTTGCCGGAGGGTGTGTTTGCTGGACGGCGTGTTTGCCAGAGGGCGTGTTTGCCGGACGGCATGCTTGCCGGGCGGTGTGTTTGCCGGGCGGCATGTTTGCCGTGCGGCATGATTGCCCGGCGGCGTGTTTGCCAGAGGGCATGTTTGCCGTACGGCGTGTTTGTCGGATGGCGTGTTTGTCGGATGGCGTGTTTGTTGGACGGTGAATTTGTCGGACGGCATGGTTCTCGGACGGCGTGTTTCTCGGACGGCGTGTTTGTCTGATGGTGTGTTTGTCGGACGGCGTGTTTGTCGGACGGAGTGTTTGTCGGATGGAGTGTTTGTCAGATGCAGTGTTTGTCAGATGGAGTGTTTGTCGGACGGCGCGTTTGTCGGACGGAGCGCTTGTCGGATGGAGCGTTTGTCGAACGGAGCCTTTGACGGACGGAGTGATTGGCGGACGGAGTGCTTGTCGTACGGAGTGTTTGCCCGACGGCGTGTTTGACGGACGGCGTGTTTGTCAGATGGAGTGTTTGCCGGACGGAGAGTTTGCCGGACGGAGCCTTTGTCGGACGGAGTGTTTGTCGGATGGCGTGTTTGCCGGACGGAGCCTTTGTCGGACGGCGTGTTTCTCGGACGTTGTGTTTGTCGGACGGAGTGTTTGTCGGACGGCGTGTTTGTCGGACGGAGTGTTTGTCATCCGGAGTGTTTGTTGGACAGAGTGTTTGTCGGATGGAGTGTTTGTCGGACGGAGTGTTTGTCGGACGGAGTGTTTGTCAGACAGTTTGTCGGACGGAGTGTTTGTCGGACGGAGTGTTTGACGGACGGAGTGTATGCCGGAGGGATTTTTTGCTGGATGCAGTGTTTGCCAGGTGGAGTGTTTGCCAGATGGAGTGCTTGCCGGATGGAGTGTTTGCCGTACGGAGTTTTTGACGGATGGAGTGTTTGCTGGACAGAGAGTTTGCTGGACGGAGTGTTTGTCGGACAGACTGTTTGGTGGACGGAGTGTTTGTCGGACGGCGTGTTTGTCGGACGGAGTATTTGTCGGATGGCGTGTTTGTCAGACGGCGTGTTTGTCGGACGGCGTGTTTGACGGATGGTGTGTATGCCAGAGGGAGTGTTTGCCAGATGGAGTGTTTGCCGGACGGAGTGTTTGTCGGATGGAGTGTTTGCCGGATGGAGTGTATACCGGATGAAGTGTTTGCCGGACGGCGTGTTTGGCAGATGGCGTGTTTGGTGGACGGAGTGTTTGTCGGACGGCGTGTTTGTCGGACGGCGTGTTTGTCGGACGGCGTGTTTGTCGGACGGCGTGTTTGTCGGAGGGAGTGTTTGTCGGACGGAGTGTTTGTCAGACGGAGTGTTTGTCGGATGGTGTGTTTGTCGGACGGAGTGTTTGTCGGAATGAGTGTTTGTCGGACGGAGTGTTTGTCGGACGGAGTGTTTGTTGGACGGAGTGTTTGTCGGACGGAGTGTTTGTCAGAAGGAGTGTTTGTCGGATGGAGTGTTTGTCGGACGGTGTGTTTGTTGGATGGATTGTTTGTCGGAAGGGGTGTTTGTCGGACGGAGTGTTTGTTGGAGGGAGTGTTTGGTGGACGGAGTGTTTGGCGGACGGAGTGTTTGGCGGACGGACTGATTGTCGGATGGAGTGTTTGGTGGACGGAGCGTTTGTCGGATGGCGTGTTTGTCGGATGGAGTGTTTGTCGGAAGGCGTGTTTGTCGGACGGCATGTTTGTCGGATGGCGTGTTTGTCGTACGGCGTGTTTGTCGGACGGAGTGTTTGTCGGACGGCGTGTTTGTCGGACGGAGTGTTTGTCGGACGGAGTGTTTGTCGGACGGCGTGTTTGTCGGACGGTGTGTTTGTCGGACAGAGTGTTTGTCAGACGGTGTGTTTGTCAGACAGAGTGTTTGTCGGAATGAGTGTTTGTCGGACGGAGTGTTTATCGGACGGAGTGTTTGTTGGACGGAGTGTTTGTCGGACGGAGTGTTTGTCGGAAGGTGTGTTTGTCGGACGGAGTGTTTGTTGGACGGAGTGTTTGTCGGACGGAGTGATTGTCGGACGGAGTGTTTGTCGGACGGAGTGTTTGTCGGACGGAGTTTTTGTCGGACGGAGTGTTTGTCGCACGTAGTGTTTGCCGGACGGAGTGTTTGCCGGACGGAGTGTTTGCCGGATGGAGTGTTTGCCGGATGGAGTGATTGCCGGATGGAGTGCATGCCGGATGGTGCGTGTGTCGGACGGAGCATTTGCCGGACGGCGTGTTTGTCGGGCGGCGTGTTTGTCGGACGGCGTGTTTCTCGGACGGCGTGTTTGTCGGACGGCGTGTTTGTCGGACGGCGTGTTTGTCAGACGGCGTGTTTGTCAGAAGGCGTGTTTGGCGGACGGCGTGTTTGGTGACCGGCGTGTTTGGTGGACGGAGTGTTTACCGGATGGAGTGTTTCTCGGACGGAGTATTTGTCGGACGGATTGTCTGTCAGACGGCGTGTCTGTCGGATGGCGTGTCTGTCGGACGGCGTGTCTGTCGGACGGCATGTCGGTCGGACAGAGTGTCTGTAGAACGGGGTGTCTGCCGGACGGGGTGTTTGGCTGACGGGGTGTTTGTCGGACGGAGTGTTTGTCAGACGGAGTGTTTGTCGGATGGAGTGTTTGGCGGACAGAGTGTTTGGCGGATGGAGTGTATGGTGTATGGAGTGTTTGCCGGATGGAATGTTTGTCGGACGGTGTGTTTGCCGGAGGTAGTGTTTGCTGGACGGACTGTTTGCTGGACGGCATGTTTGCCGGAGGGTGTGTTTGCCGGACGGAGTGTTTGCCGGAGGGTGTGTTTGCTGGACGGCGTGTATGCCAGAGGGCGTGTTTGCCGGACGGCATGCTTGCCGGGCGGTGTGTTTGCCGGGCGGCATGTTTGCCGGGCAGCGTGATTGCCCGGCGGCGTGTTTGCCAGAGGGCGTGTTTGCCATACGGCGTATTTGTCGGATGGCGTGTTTGTCGGATGGCGTGTTTGTTGGACGGCGAATTTGTCGGACGGCGTGGTTCTCGGACGGCGTGTTTCTCGGACGGCGTGTTTGTCGGATGGTGTGTTTGTCGGACGGCGTGTTTGTCGGATGGAGTGTTTGTCGGACGGAGTGTTTGTCGGACGGAGTGTTTGTCAGACGGAGTGTTTGTCGGACGGCGCGTTTGTCGGACGGAGCGTTTGTCGGACGGAGCGTTTGTCGGACGGAGCGTTTGTCGGACGGAGCGTTTGTCGGACGGAGCCTTTGGCGGACGGACTGTTTGGCAGATGGAGTGCTTGTCGGACGGAGTGTTTGTCGGACGGAGTGTTTGTCGGATGGAGTGTTTGTCGGACGGAGTGTTTGTCGGACGGAGTGTATGCCGGAGGGATTGTTTGCTGGATGGAGTGTTTGCCGGACGGAGTGTTTTCCGGACGGAGAGTTTGCCGGACGGAGTCTTTGTCGGATGGAGTGTTTGTCGGACGGAGTGTTTGCCGGACGGAGAGTTTGCCGGACGGAGTCTTTGTCGGACGGAGTGTTTGTCGGACGGCGTGTTTGTCGGATGGTACATAGATACATAGATACATAGAAGATAGGAGCAGGAGTAGGCCATTCGGCCCTTCGTGCCTGCTCCGCCATTTAATGAGATCATGGCTGATCCTTTAATTCAGTATCCCGTCCCCGCCTTCTCTCCGTAACCCTTAACCCCTTTTGCCCGTAGAAATATATCTAATTCCCTCTTAAATATATTTAATGAGCTGGCGTACACTGCCCTCTGTGGCAATGAGTTCCACAGGTTCACCACTCTCTGAGTGAAGAAATTCCCCCTCATCTCTGTCCTAAATGGTTTAGCCCTTATCCTTAAATTATGTCCTCTAGTTCTGTTCTCCCCCGCCAAGGGAAACATTCCTTCTGCATCCAGTCTGTCTAGACCTGTCAGAATTTTATACACTTCTATGAGGTCCCCTCTCAATCTTCTAAACTCCAGTGTGTACATCCCTAAACTACATAGTCTCTCCTCATAGGTCATTCCCGCCATTCCTGGTTCAGCCTGGTGAATCGCCGCTGCACCCCCTCCATGGCAAGAACATCCTTCCTCAGATGAGGCGACCAAAACTGTACACAGTACTCGAGGTGTGGTCTCACCAGTGCCCTGTACAGCTGCAGCAAGGTATCCCTGTTCCTGTATTCTAACCCTTTTGCTATGAAGGCCAGCATACCGTTTGCCTTCTTGACCGCCTGTTGCACCTGCATGCTCGCCTTCAGTGACTGGTGTACAAGAACACCCAGGTCTCTCTGTACTTCCCCCTCTCCCAATCTATTGCCATTTAAATAATAATTTGCCCTCCCGTTCCTGCACCCAAGGTGGATAACTTCGCACTTGTCCACATTATAGTGCATCTGCCATTTATCCGCCCAATCGCCCAGTCTGTCCAAATCGCTCTGGAGCTTCCTGGTCTCTTCCTCTGAGCCCACCCCACCTCCTAGTTTAGTGTCGTCTGCAAATTTGGAAATGCTGCATCCGACTCCCTGATCCAGGTCATTAATGTAAATTGTGAACAGCTGGGGGCCCAGGACAGATCCCTGTGGTACCCCACTTGTTACTGCCTGCCATTCAGAAAATGAGCCGTTTATTCCAACTCTCTGTTTTCTATCTGACAGCCAGTTCCCTATCCACGCCAAAACTTTCCCCTTTATCCCATGAGCCTCAATTTTCCATGCTAATCTTTTATGTGGGACCTTATCGAAGGCCTTTTGGAAGTCCAGGTACACCACATCTACTGGCTCTCCCCCATCTATTCTACCAGTTACTCCCTCAAAAAATTCCAATAGATTAGTCAAGCACGATTTACCCTTTGTAAATCCATGTTGACTCTGTCCTATCCTGTCCCCATTTGCTAAGTGCTCCGCTATTTCATCCTTAATGATGGACTCCAGCATTTTGCCCACAACTGATGTAAGGCTTACAGGTCTGTAATTACCTGCTTTTTCCCTACCCCCCTTTTTGAATAGTGGGGTAACGTTAGCTACCCTCCAATCCATCGGCACTGTTCCCGAGTCTAATGAATTCTGAAAAATCATCCTTAGTGCATCCGCTATCTCTAGGGCCACCTCCTTCAGTACCCTAGGATGCATGTTATCAGGCCCTGGGGATTTGTCCACCTTCAATCCCTTTAGCTTCCTTAACACCATATCCTTAGAGATATTGATTTGCGTCAGTTCCTCCTTTGCCAATGTCCCTATTTTTCCCGATATCCCAGGGAGGTTTTTTGTGTCTTCCTTCGTAAAGACTGACCCAAAGTATGCATTTAGTTGATCTGCCATTTCCTTATTTCCCATTATATATTCCCCCGTATCTGACTGCAATGGACCAACTTTGGTTTTCACCAGTCTTTTCCTTTTGATATATTTATAAAAGCTTTTGGAGTTAGTTTTTATATTTTCCGCCAGCTTGTTTTCGTAAGCTATTTTGCCCCTCTTGATCATGCCCTTTGCCCTCCTTTGCTCTATCTTAAACTGTTCCCAATCTTCCGCTCTGGCGCTTTTTTTGGCTATTTTATACGCCCTATCTTTGGATTTTATGCTGTCTCTAATTTCCCCTGTTATCCACGGTTGAGTCACCTTTTTAGATTTCCTTTTATGCCAGATTGGTATAAACAATTTTTGCAATTTTGTCATTCTATCTTTAAATGTTTGCCATTGTTTATCTACCTCCAGTCCTCTCAGGAACGTTGTCCAATCAGACCTACTCAGTTCCCGTCTCATGGCATCATAATTCCCCTTGTTTAAATTCAGGACCTTAGTCTCTGAGTCAATTTCTTCGCTCTCCATTTCGAGTGAGAAATCGATCATGTTATGATCGCTCTGACCCAAGGGTCCCCGTACAACAAGATTACTGATTAGTCCCTTCTCATTGCACAGTACCCAGTCCAATATAGCCTGTTCCCGAGTTGGTTCCTCGACATATTGATCCAGATAACCATCCCTTAAACACTCAAGGAATTCCTCCTCCTCATTATTTTTACTGATTAGGCTAGTCCAATCTATATGTCTGTCGGACGGAGTGTTTGTCGGACGGAGTGATTGTCGGACGGGGTGTTTGTCGGACGGAATGTTTGTCGGATGGAGTGTTTGTCGGACGGAGTGTTTGTCGGACGGAGTGTTTGTCGGATGGAGTGTTTGTCAGACATAGTGTTTGTCGGATGGAGTGTTTGACAGATGGTGTGTATGCCAGAGGGAGTTTTTGCCGTATAGAGTGTTTGCCGGATGGAGTGTTTGCCGGACGGCGTGTTTGACAAACGGCGTGTTTGTCGGATGGAGTGTTTGCAGGATGGTGTGTTTGCCGGATGGAGCGTTTGTCGGACGGCGCTTTTGTCGGACGGTGTGTTTGTCGGACGGAGTGTTTGTCGGAAGGAGTGTTTGTCGGAAGGCGTGTTTGTCGGACGGCATGTTTGTCAGACGGCGTATATGGCGGACGGCGTGTTTGGCGGCCGGCGTGTTTGGCGGACGGAGTGTTTGCCAGATGGAGTATTTCTTGGACGGAGTGTTTGTCGGACGGAGTTTCTGTCGGACGGCGTGTCTGTCGGACGGACTGTCTGTCAGACGACGTGTCTGTTGGATGGCGTGTCAGTCGGACAGTGTGTCTGTCGGACGTGGTGTCTGCCGGACGGGGTGTTTGGCAGACGGGGTGTTTGTTGGACAGAGTGTTTGTCGGACGGGGTGTTTGTCGGACGGAGTGTTTGTCAGACGGGGTGTTTGTCGGATGGCGTGTTTGTTGGATGGCGTGTTTGTTGGACGGCGTTTTTGTCGGATGTCATGTTTGTCGGATGGCGTGTTTGTCGGACGGCGTGTTTGTCGGATGGCGTGTTTGTCGGACAGCTTGATTGTCGGACAGAGTGTTTGTCGGACGGTGTGTTTGTCAGATGGAGTGTTTGTCGGACGGAGTGTTTGGCGGACGTAGTGTTTAGCGGACATACTGTTTGGCGGACATAGTGTTTGGCGGACGGAGTGTTTGTCGGACGGAGTGTTTGTCGGATGGAATGTTTGGCGGACGGAGTGTTTGGCGGACGGAGTGTTTGCCGGACGGAGTGTTTGCCGGACGGCGTGTTTGCCGGACGACGTGTTTGCCGGGCGGAGTGTTTGCCGGACATAGTGTTTGTCGGCCGGAGTATTTGCCAGGCAGAGTGTTTGCCGGACGGAGTGTTTGCCGGACGGAGTGTTTGCCGGACGAATTGTTTGCCGGATGGAGTGTTTGCCGGACGGAGGGATTGGATTGTTTGCCAGATGGAGTGTTTGGTGGATGGAGTGTTTGGCGGATGGAGTGTATGGTGTATGGAGTGTTTGCCGGATGGAGTGTTTGTCGGATGGCGTGTTTGCCGGAGGTAGTGTTTGCTGGACGGTGTGTTTGCCGATCGGCGCGTTTGCCGGAGGGTGTGTTTGCCAGACGGAGTGTTTGCCGGAGGGTGTGTTTGCTGGACGGCGTGTTTGCCAGAGGGCGTGTTTGCCGGACGGCATGCTTGCCGGGCGGTGTGTTTGCCGGGCGGCATGTTTGCCGTGCGGCATGGTTGCCCGGCGGCGTGTTGGCCAGAGGGCGTGTTTGCCGTACGGCGTGTTTGTCGGATGGCATGTTTGTCGGATGGCGTGTTTGTTGGACGGTGAATTTGTCGGACGGCATGGTTCTCGGACGGCGTGTTTCTCGGACGGCGTGTTTGTCGGATGGTGTGTTTGTCGGACAGCGTGTTTGTCGGACGGAGTGTTTGTCGGATGGAGTGTTTGTCGGATGGAGTGTTTGTCAGACGGAGTGTTTGTCGGACGGCGCGTTTGTCGGACGGAGCGCTTGTCGGACAGAGCGTTTGTCGGACGGAGCATTTGTCGGACGGAGCGATTGTCGAACGGAGCCTTTGACGGACGGAGTGTTTGGCGGACGGAGTGCTTGTCGGACGGAGTGTTTGCCCGACGGCGTGTTTGACGGACGGCGTGTTTGTCAGATGGAGTGTTTGCCGGATGGAGAGTTTGCCGGACGGAGTCTTTGTCGGACGGAGTGTTTGTCGGATGGCGTGTTTGTCGGACGGAGTGTTTGTCGGAGGGAGTGTTTGGTGGACGGAGTGTTTGTCGGACGGCGTGTTTGGCGGATGGCGTGTTTGTTGGACGGCGTATTTGTCGGACGGCGTGTTTCTCGGACGGCGTGTTTCTCGGACGTAGTGTTTGTCGGACGGAGTGTTTGTCGGACGGCGTGTTTGTCGGACGGAGTGTTTGTCAGACGGAGTGTTTGTTGGACGGAGTGTTTGTTGGACGGAGTGTTTGTCGGACGGAGTGTTTGTCGGACGGAGTGTTTGTCGGACGGTGTGTTTGTCGGACGGAGTGTTTGTCGGACGGAGTGTTTGATGGACGGAGTGTATGCCGGAGGGATTGTTTGCTGGATGGAGTGTTTGCAGGGCGGAGTGTTTGCCAGATGGAGTGCTTGCCGGATGGAGTGTTTGCCGTACGGAGTTTTTGACGGATGGAGTGTTTGCTGGACAGAGAGTTTGCTGGACGGAGTGTTTGTCGGACGGAGTGTTTGGTGGACGCAGTGTTTGTCGGACGGCGTGTTTGTCGGACGCCGTTTTTGTCGGACGGCATGTTTGTCAGACGGCGTGTTTGTCGGACGGCGTGTTTGACGGATGGCGTGTTTGTCGGACGGCGTGTTTGTCGGACGGAGTGTTTGTCGGATGGAGTGTTTGTCGGACGGAGTGTTTGTCGGACGGAGTGTTTGTCGGACAGAGTGTTTGTCGGAATGAGTGTTTGTCGGACGGAGTGTTTGTTGGACGGAGTGTTTGTTGGACGGAGTGTTTGTCGGACGGAGTGTTTGTCGGAAGGAGTGTTTGTCAGACGGAGTGTTTATCGGACGGAGTGTTTGTCGGGCGGAGTGATTGTCGGACGTGGTGTTTGTCGGATGGAATGTTTGTCGGATGGATTGTTTGTCGGACGGAGTGTTTGTCGGACGGAGTGTTTGTCGGATGGAGTGTTTGTCAGACGTAGTGTTTGTCGGATGGAGTGTTTGACGGATGGTGTGTATGCCAGAGGGAGTGTTTGCCGGACGGAGTGTTTGCCGGATGGAGTGTTTGTCGGATGGAGTGTTTGCCGGACGGAGTGTTTGCCGGATGGTGGGCTTGACGGATGGAGTGATTGCCGGACGGAGTGTATACCGGACGAAGTGTTTGCCGGATGGCGTGTTTGGCAGATGGCGTGTTTGGCGGACGGAGTGTTTGCCGGACGGTGCGTTTGTCGGACGGAGCTTTTGCCGGACAGCGTGTTTGTCGGACGGCCTGTTTGTCGGACGGCGCGTTTGTCGGACGCCGCCTTTGTCGGATGGTGTGTTTGTCGGACGGCGTGTTTGTCGGATGGCGCATTTGTCGGAAGGCGTGTTTGTCGGATGGCGTGTTTGTCAGATGGCGTGTTTGTCAGATGGCGTGTTTGGCGGACGGCGTGTTTGGTTGCCGGCGTGTTTGGCGGACAGAGTGTTTACCAGACGGAGTGTTTCTCGGACAGAGTGTTTGTCTGACGGAGTGTCTGTCGGACGGCGTGTCTGTCAGACGGTGTGTTTGTCGGACGGCGTGTCTGTCGGACGGCGTGTCGGTCGGACGGAGTGTCTGTAGAACTGGGTGTCTGCCGGACGGGTGTTTGGATGACGGGGTGTTTGTCGGACGGAGTGTTTGGCGGACGGGGTGTTTGTCGGACGGAGTGGTTGTCAGACGGAGTGTTTGTCGGACGGAGTGTTTGTCGCAGGGAGTGTATGGCGGACGGAGTGTTTGGCGGACAGAGTGTTTGGCGGACGGACTGATTGTCGGATGGAGTCTTTGGTGGACGGAGTGTTTGTCGGACGGCGTGTTTGTCGGACGGTGTGTTTGCCGGATGGAGTGTTTGCAGGACGGAGTGTTTGTCTGACGGAGCGTTTGTCGGACGGCGTGTTTGTCGGACGGAGTGTTTGTCGGAGGGAGTGTTTGGTGGACAGAGTGTTTGGCGGATGGACTGATTGTCGGATGGAGTGTTTGGTGGACGGAGTGTTTGTCGGACGGAGTGTTTGTCGGACGGAGTGTTTGTCGGACGGTGTGTTTGTCAGACGGAGTGTTTGTCGGAATGAGTGTTTGTCGGACGGAGTGTTTGTCGGACGGAATGTTTGTTGGACGGAGTGTTTGTCGGACGGAGTGTTTGTCGGAAGGAGTGTTTGTCGGACGGAGTGTTTGTCGGACGGGGTGTTTGTTGGACGGATTGTTTGTCGGATGGGCTGTTTGTCGGACAGTGTGTTAGTCAGACGGAGTGTTTGTCAGACGGAGTGTTTGTTGGAGGGAGTGTTTGGTGGACAGAGTGTTTGGCGGACGGAGTGTTTGGCGGACGGACTGATTGTCGGACGGAGTGTTTGGTGGACGGAGTGTTTGTCGGATGGCGTGTTTGTCGGACGGAGTATTTGTCGGAAGGCGTGTTTGTCGGACGGCGTGTTTGTCGTACGGCGTGTTTGTCGGACGGCGTGTTTGTCGGACGGAGTGTTTGTCGGACGGAGTGTTTGTCGGACGGCGTGTTTGTCGGACGGAGTGTTTGTCGGACAGAGTGTTTGTCGGAGTGAGTGTTTGTCGGACGGAGTGTTTATCGGACGGAGTGTTTGTTGGACGGAGTGTTTGTCGGACGGAGTGTTTGTCGGAAGGAGTGTTTGTCGGACGGAGTGTTTGTTGGACGGAGTGTTTGTCGGACGGATTGTTTGTCGGACGATGTTTTTGTCGGACGGAGTGTTTGTCGCACGTAGTGTTTGCCGGACGGAGTGTTTGCCGGACGGAGTGTTTGCCGGATGGAGTGTTTGTCGGCCGGAGTATTTGCCAGGCAGTGTGTTTGCTGGACGGAGTGTTTGCCGGACGGAGTGTTTACCGGACGAATTGTTTGCTGGATGGAGTGTTTGCCGGACGGAGGGATTGGATTGTTTGCCAGATGGAGTGTTTGGTGGATGGAGTGTTTGGCGGGCTGAGTGTTTGGCGGATGGAGTGTATGGTGTATGGAGTGTTTGCCGGATGGAGTGTTTGTCGGACGGCGTGTTTGCCGGAGGTAGTGTTTGCTGGACGGAGTGTTTGCCGATCGGCGCGTTTGCCGGAGGGTGTGTTTGCCGGACGGAGTGTTTGCCGGAGGGTGTGTTTGCTGGACGGCGTGTTTGCCAGAGGGCGTGTTTGCCGGACGGCATGCTTGCCGGGCGGTGTGTTTGCCGGGCGGCATGTTTGCCGTGCGGCATGATTGCCCGGCGGCGTGTTTGCCAGAGGGCGTGTTTGCCGTACGGCGTGTTTGTCGGACGGCGTGTTTGTCGGATGGCGTGTTTGTTGGACGGTGAATTTGTCGGACGGCATGGTTCTCGGACGGCGTGTTTCTCGGACGGCGTGTTTGTCGGATGGTGTGTTTGTCGGACAGCGTGTTTGTCGGACGGAGTGTTTGTCGGATGGAGTGTTTGTCGGATGGAGTGTTTGTCAGACGGAGTGTTTGTCGGACGGAGTGTTTGTCGGATGGAGTGTTTGTCGGACGGAGTGTTTGTCGGATGGAGTGTTTGTCGGACGGAGTGTTTGCCGGACGGAGTGTTTGCCGGACGAATTGTTTGCCGGATGGAGTGTTTGCCGGACGGAGGGATTGGATTGTTTGGCAGATGGAGTGTTTGGTGGATGGAGTGTTTGGCGGATGGAGTGTATGGTGTATGGAGTGTTTGCCGGATGGAGTGTTTGTCGGATGGCGTGTTTGCCGGAGGTAGTGTTTGCTGGACGGAGTGTTTGCCGATCGGCGCGTTTGCCGGAGGGCGTTTGCCAGACGGAGTGTTTGCCGGAGGGAGTGTTTGCTGGACGGCGTGTTTGCCAGAGGGCGTGTTTGCCGGACGGCATGCTTGCCGGGCGGTGTGTTTGCCGGGCGGCATGTTTGCCGTGCGGCATGATTGCCCGGCGGCGTGTTTGCCAGAGGGCGTGTTTGCCGTACGGCGTGTTTGTCGGATGGCATGTTTGTCGGATGGCGTGTTTGTTGGACGGTGAATTTGTCGGACGGCATGGTTCTCGGACGGCGTGTTTCTCGGACGGCGTGTTTGTCGGATGGTGTGTTTGTCGGACAGCGTGTTTGTCGGACGGAGTGTTTGTCGGATGGAGTGTTTGTCGGATGGAGTGTTTGTCAGACGGAGTGTTTGTCGGACGGCGCGTTTGTCGGACGGAGCGCTTGTCGGACGAATCGTTTGTCGGACGGAGCGTTTGTCGGACGGAGCGATTGTCGAACGGAGCCTTTGACGGACGGAGTGTTTGGCGGACGGAGTGCTTGTCGGACGGAGTGTTTGCCCGACGGCGTGTTTGACGGACGGCGTGTTTGTCAGATGGAGTGTTTGCCGGATGGAGAGTTTGCCGGACGGAGTCTTTGTCGGACGGAGTGTTTGTCGGATGGCGTGTTTGTCGGACGGAGTGTTTGTCGGAGGGAGTGTTTGGTGGACGGAGTGTTTGTCGGACAGCGTGTTTGGCGGATGGCGTGTTTGTTGGACGGCGTATTTGTCGGACGGCGTGTTTCTCGGACGGCGTGTTTCTCGGACGTAGTGTTTGTCGGACGGAGTGTTTGTCGGACGGCGTGTTTGTCGGACGGAGTGTTTGTCAGACGGAGTGTTTGTTGGACGGAGTGTTTGTTGGACGGAGTGTTTGTCGGATGGAGTGTTTGTCGGACGGAGTGTTTGTCGGACGGAGTGTTTGTCGGATGGAGTGTTTGATGGACGGAGTGTATGCCGGAGGGATTGTTTGCTGGATGGAGTGTTTGCAGGGCGGAGTGTTTGCCAGATGGAGTGCTTGCCGGATGGAGTGTTTGCCGTACGGAGTTTTTGACGGATGGAGTGTTTGCTGGACAGAGAGTTTGCTGGATGGAGTGTTTGTCGGACGGAGTGTTTGGTGGACGCAGTGTTTGTCGGACGGCGTGTTTGTCGGACGCCGTTTTTGTCGGACGGCATGTTTGTCAGACGGCGTGTTTGTCGGACGGCGTGTTTGATGGATGGCGTGTTTGTCGGACGGCGTGTTTGTCGGACGGAGTGTTTGTCGGATGGAGTGTTTGTCGGACGGAGTGTTTGTCGGACGGAGTGTTTGTCGGACAGAGTGTTTGTCGGAATGAGTGTTTGTCGGACGGAGTGTTTGTTGGACGGAGTGTTTGTTGGACGGAGTGTTTGTCGGACGGAGTGTTTGTCGGAAGGAGTGTTTGTCAGACGGAGTGTTTATCGGACGGAGTGTTTGTCGGGCGGAGTGATTGTCGGACGTGGTGTTTGTCGGATGGAATGTTTGTCGGATGGAGTGTTTGTTGGACGGAGTGTTTGTCGGACGGAGTGTTTGTCGGATGGAGTGTTTGTCAGACGTAGTGTTTGTCGGACGGAGTGTTTGACGGATGGTGTGTATGCCAGAGGGAGTGTTTGCCGGACGGAGTGTTTGCCGGATGGAGTGTTTGTCGGATGGAGTGTTTGCCGGACGGAGTGTTTGCCGGATGGTGGGCTTGACGGATGGAGTGATTGCCGGACGGAGTGTATACCGGACGAAGTGTTTGCCGGATGGCGTGTTTGGCAGATGGCGTGTTTGGCGGACGGAGTGTTTGCCGGACGGTGCATTTGTCGGACGGAGCTTTTGCCGGACAGCGTGTTTGTCGGACGGCCTGTTTGTCGGACGGCGCGTTTGTCGGACGCCGCCTTTGTCGGATGGTGTGTTTGTCGGACGGCGTGTTTGTCGGATGGCGCATTTGTCGGAAGGCGTGTTTGTCGGATGGCGTGTTTGTCAGATGGCGTGTTTGTCAGATGGCGTGTTTGGCGGACGGCGTGTTTGGTTGCCGGCGTGTTTGGCGGACAGAGTGTTTACCAGACGGAGTGTTTCTCGGACAGAGTGTTTGTCTGACGGAGTGTCTGTCGGACGGCGTGTCTGTCAGACGGTGTGTTTGTCGGACGGCGTGTCTGTCGGACGGCGTGTCGGTCGGACGGAATGTCTGTAGAACTGGGTGTCTGCCGGACGGGTGTTTGGATGACGGGGTGTTTGTCGGACGGAGTGTTTGGCGGACGGGGTGTTTGTCGGACGGAGTGGTTGTCAGACGGAGTGTTTGTCGGACGGAGTGTTTGTCGCAGGGAGTGTTTGGCGGACGGAGTGTTTGGCGGACAGAGTGTTTGGCGGACGGACTGATTGTCGGATGGAGTCTTTGGTGGACGGAGTGTTTGTCGGACGGCGTGTTTGTCGGACGGTGTGTTTGCCGGATGGAGTGTTTGCAGGATGGAGTGTTTGTCTGACGGAGCGTTTGTCGGACGGCGTGTTTGTCGGACGGAGTGTTTGTCGGAGGGAGTGTTTGGTGGACAGAGTGTTTGGCGGATGGACTGATTGTCGGATGGAGTGTTTGGTGGACGGAGTGTTTGTCGGACGGAGTGTTTGTCGGACGGAGTGTTTGTCGGACGGTGTGTTTGTCGGACGGAGTGTTTGTCGGAATGAGTGTTTGTCGGACGGAGTGTTTGTCGGACGGAATGTTTGTTGGACGGAGTGTTTTTCGGACGGAGTGTTTGTCGGAAGGAGTGTTTGTCGGACGGAGTGTTTGTCGGACGGGGTGTTTGTTGGACGGATTGTTTGTCGGATGGGCTGTTTGTCGGACAGTGTGTTAGTCAGACGGAGTGTTTGTCAGACGGAGTGTTTGTTGGAGGGAGTGTTTGGTGGACAGAGTGTTTGGCGGACGGAGTGTTTGGCGGACGGACTGATTGTCGGACGGAGTGTTTGGTGGACGGAGTGTTTGTCGGATGGCGTGTTTGTCGGACGGAGTATTTGTCGGAAGGCGTGTTTGTCGGACGGCGTGTTTGTCATACGGCGTGTTTGTCGGACGGCGTGTTTGTCGGACGGAGTGTTTGTCGGACGGAGTGTTTGTCGGACGGCGTGTTTGTCGGACGGAGTGTTTGTCGGACAGAGTGTTTGTCGGAGTGAGTGTTTGTCGGACGGAGTGTTTATCGGACGGAGTGTTTGTTGGACGGAGTGTTTGTCGGACGGAGTGTTTGTCGGAAGGAGTGTTTGTCGGACGGAGTGTTTGTTGGACGGAGTGTTTGTCGGACGGATTGTTTGTCGGACGATGTTTTTGTCGGACGGAGTGTTTGTCGCACGTAGTGTTTGCCGGACGGAGTGTTTGCCGGACGGAGTGTTTGCCGGATGGAGTGTTTGTCGGCCGGAGTATTTGCCAGGCAGTGTGTTTGCTGGACGGAGTGTTTGCCGGACGGAGTGTTTACCGGACGAATTGTTTGCTGGATGGAGTGTTTGCCGGACGGAGGGATTGGATTGTTTGCCAGATGGAGTGTTTGGTGGATGGAGTGTTTGGCGGGCTGAGTGTTTGGCGGATGGAGTGTATGGTGTATGGAGTATTGCCGGATGGAGTGTTTGTCGGACGGCGTGTTTGCCGGAGGTATTGTTTGCTGGACGGAGTGTTTGCCGATCGGCGCGTTTGCCGGAGGGTGTGTTTGCCGGACGGAGTGTTTGCCGGAGGGTGTGTTTGCTGGACGGCGTGTTTGCCAGAGGGCGTGTTTGCCGGACGGCATGCTTGCCGGGTGGTGTGTTTGCCGGGCGGCATGTTTGCCGTGCGGCATGATTGCCCGGCGGCGTGTTTGCCAGAGGGCGTGTTTGCCGTACGGCGTGTTTGTCGGACGGCGTGTTTGTCGGATGGCGTGTTTGTTGGACGGTGAATTTGTCGGACGGCATGGTTCTCGGACGGCGTGTTTCTCGGACGGCGTGTTTGTCGGATGGTGTGTTTGTCGGACAGCGTGTTTGTCGGACGGAGTGTTTGTCGGATGGAGTGTTTGTCGGATGGAGTGTTTGTCAGACGGAGTGTTTGTCGGACGGAGTGTTTGTCGGATGGAGTGTTTGTCGGACGGAGTGTTTGTCGGATGGAGTGTTTGTCGGATGGTGTGTTTGTCGGACGGCGTGTTTGTCGGACGGAGTGTTTGTCGGATGGAGTTTTTGTCGGATGGAGCGTTTGTCGAACGGAGCCTTTGACGGACGGAGTGTTTGGCGGACGGAGTGCTTGTCGTACGGAGTGTTTGCCCGACGGCGTGTTTGACGGATGGCGTGTTTGTCAGATGGTGTGTTTGCCGGACGGAGAGTTTGCCGGACGGAGTCTTTGTCGGACGGAGTGTTTGTCGGATGGCGTGTTTGTCGGACGGACTGTTTGTCGGAGGGAGTGTTTGGTGGACGGAGTGCTTGTCGGACGGCGTGTTTGGCGGATGGCGTGTTTGTTGGACGGCGTATTTGTCGGACGGCGTGTTTCTCGGATGGCGTGTTTCTCGGACGTTGTGTTTGTCGGACGGAGTGTTTGTCGGATGGAGTGTTTGTCGGATGGAGTGTTTGTCAGACGGAGTGTTTGTCGGACGGAGTGTTTGTCGGATGGAGTGTTTGTCGGACGGAGTGTTTGTCGGATGGAGTGTTTGTCGGACGGAGTGTTTGCCGGACGGAGTGTTTGCCGGACGAATTGTTTGCCGGATGGAGTGTTTGCCGGACGGAGGGATTGGATTGTTTGCCAGATGGAGTGTTTGGTGGATGGAGTGTTTGGCGGATGGAGTGTATGGTGTATGGAGTGTTTGCCGGATGGAGTGTTTGTCGGATGGCGTGTTTGCCGGAGGTAGTGTTTGCTGGACGGAGTGTTTGCCGATCGGCGCGTTTGCCGGAGGGCGTTTGCCAGACGGAGTGTTTGCCGGAGGGAGTGTTTGCTGGACGGCGTGTTTGCCAGAGGGCGTGTTTGCCGGACGGCATGCTTGCCGGGCGGTGTGTTTGCCGGGCGGCATGTTTGCCGTGCGGCATGATTGCCCGGCGGCGTGTTTGCCAGAGGGCGTGTTTGCCGTACGGCGTGTTTGTCGGATGGCATGTTTGTCGGATGGCGTGTTTGTTGGACGGTGAATTTGTCGGACGGCATGGTTCTCGGACGGCGTGTTTCTCGGACGGCGTGTTTGTCGGATGGTGTGTTTGTCGGACAGCGTGTTTGTCGGACGGAGTGTTTGTCGGATGGAGTGTTTGTCGGATGGAGTGTTTGTCAGACGGAGTGTTTGTCGGACGGCGCGTTTGTCGGACGGAGCGCTTGTCGGACGAATCGTTTGTCGGACGGAGCGTTTGTCGGACGGAGCGATTGTCGAACGGAGCCTTTGACGGACGGAGTGTTTGGCGGACGGAGTGCTTGTCGGACGGAGTGTTTGCCCGACGGCGTGTTTGACGGACGGCGTGTTTGTCAGATGGAGTGTTTGCCGGATGGAGAGTTTGCCGGACGGAGTCTTTGTCGGACGGAGTGTTTGTCGGATGGCGTGTTTGTCGGACGGAGTGTTTGTCGGAGGGAGTGTTTGGTGGACGGAGTGTTTGTCGGACAGCGTGTTTGGCGGATGGCGTGTTTGTTGGACGGCGTATTTGTCGGACGGCGTGTTTCTCGGACGGCGTGTTTCTCGGACGTAGTGTTTGTCGGACGGAGTGTTTGTCGGACGGCGTGTTTGTCGGACGGAGTGTTTGTCAGACGGAGTGTTTGTTGGACGGAGTGTTTGTTGGACGGAGTGTTTGTCGGATGGAGTGTTTGTCGGACGGAGTGTTTGTCGGACGGAGTGTTTGTCGGATGGAGTGTTTGATGGACGGAGTGTATGCCGGAGGGATTGTTTGCTGGATGGAGTGTTTGCAGGGCGGAGTGTTTGCCAGATGGAGTGCTTGCCGGATGGAGTGTTTGCCGTACGGAGTTTTTGACGGATGGAGTGTTTGCTGGACAGAGAGTTTGCTGGATGGAGTGTTTGTCGGACGGAGTGTTTGGTGGACGCAGTGTTTGTCGGACGGCGTGTTTGTCGGACGCCGTTTTTGTCGGACGGCATGTTTGTCAGACGGCGTGTTTGTCGGACGGCGTGTTTGATGGATGGCGTGTTTGTCGGACGGCGTGTTTGTCGGACGGAGTGTTTGTCGGATGGAGTGTTTGTCGGACGGAGTGTTTGTCGGACGGAGTGTTTGTCGGACAGAGTGTTTGTCGGAATGAGTGTTTGTCGGACGGAGTGTTTGTTGGACGGAGTGTTTGTTGGACGGAGTGTTTGTCGGACGGAGTGTTTGTCGGAAGGAGTGTTTGTCAGACGGAGTGTTTATCGGACGGAGTGTTTGTCGGGCGGAGTGATTGTCGGACGTGGTGTTTGTCGGATGGAATGTTTGTCGGATGGAGTGTTTGTTGGACGGAGTGTTTGTCGGACGGAGTGTTTGTCGGATGGAGTGTTTGTCAGACGTAGTGTTTGTCGGACGGAGTGTTTGACGGATGGTGTGTATGCCAGAGGGAGTGTTTGCCGGACGGAGTGTTTGCCGGATGGAGTGTTTGTCGGATGGAGTGTTTGCCGGACGGAGTGTTTGCCGGATGGTGGGCTTGACGGATGGAGTGATTGCCGGACGGAGTGTATACCGGACGAAGTGTTTGCCGGATGGCGTGTTTGGCAGATGGCGTGTTTGGCGGACGGAGTGTTTGCCGGACGGTGCATTTGTCGGACGGAGCTTTTGCCGGACAGCGTGTTTGTCGGACGGCCTGTTTGTCGGACGGCGCGTTTGTCGGACGCCGCCTTTGTCGGATGGTGTGTTTGTCGGACGGCGTGTTTGTCGGATGGCGCATTTGTCGGAAGGCGTGTTTGTCGGATGGCGTGTTTGTCAGATGGCGTGTTTGTCAGATGGCGTGTTTGGCGGACGGCGTGTTTGGTTGCCGGCGTGTTTGGCGGACAGAGTGTTTACCAGACGGAGTGTTTCTCGGACAGAGTGTTTGTCTGACGGAGTGTCTGTCGGACGGCGTGTCTGTCAGACGGTGTGTTTGTCGGACGGCGTGTCTGTCGGACGGCGTGTCGGTCGGACGGAATGTCTGTAGAACTGGGTGTCTGCCGGACGGGTGTTTGGATGACGGGGTGTTTGTCGGACGGAGTGTTTGGCGGACGGGGTGTTTGTCGGACGGAGTGGTTGTCAGACGGAGTGTTTGTCGGACGGAGTGTTTGTCGCAGGGAGTGTTTGGCGGACGGAGTGTTTGGCGGACAGAGTGTTTGGCGGACGGACTGATTGTCGGATGGAGTCTTTGGTGGACGGAGTGTTTGTCGGACGGCGTGTTTGTCGGACGGTGTGTTTGCCGGATGGAGTGTTTGCAGGATGGAGTGTTTGTCTGACGGAGCGTTTGTCGGACGGCGTGTTTGTCGGACGGAGTGTTTGTCGGAGGGAGTGTTTGGTGGACAGAGTGTTTGGCGGATGGACTGATTGTCGGATGGAGTGTTTGGTGGACGGAGTGTTTGTCGGACGGAGTGTTTGTCGGACGGAGTGTTTGTCGGACGGTGTGTTTGTCGGACGGAGTGTTTGTCGGAATGAGTGTTTGTCGGACGGAGTGTTTGTCGGACGGAATGTTTGTTGGACGGAGTGTTTTTCGGACGGAGTGTTTGTCGGAAGGAGTGTTTGTCGGACGGAGTGTTTGTCGGACGGGGTGTTTGTTGGACGGATTGTTTGTCGGATGGGCTGTTTGTCGGACAGTGTGTTAGTCAGACGGAGTGTTTGTCAGACGGAGTGTTTGTTGGAGGGAGTGTTTGGTGGACAGAGTGTTTGGCGGACGGAGTGTTTGGCGGACGGACTGATTGTCGGACGGAGTGTTTGGTGGACGGAGTGTTTGTCGGATGGCGTGTTTGTCGGACGGAGTATTTGTCGGAAGGCGTGTTTGTCGGACGGCGTGTTTGTCATACGGCGTGTTTGTCGGACGGCGTGTTTGTCGGACGGAGTGTTTGTCGGACGGAGTGTTTGTCGGACGGCGTGTTTGTCGGACGGAGTGTTTGTCGGACAGAGTGTTTGTCGGAGTGAGTGTTTGTCGGACGGAGTGTTTATCGGACGGAGTGTTTGTTGGACGGAGTGTTTGTCGGACGGAGTGTTTGTCGGAAGGAGTGTTTGTCGGACGGAGTGTTTGTTGGACGGAGTGTTTGTCGGACGGATTGTTTGTCGGACGATGTTTTTGTCGGACGGAGTGTTTGTCGCACGTAGTGTTTGCCGGACGGAGTGTTTGCCGGACGGAGTGTTTGCCGGATGGAGTGTTTGTCGGCCGGAGTATTTGCCAGGCAGTGTGTTTGCTGGACGGAGTGTTTGCCGGACGGAGTGTTTACCGGACGAATTGTTTGCTGGATGGAGTGTTTGCCGGACGGAGGGATTGGATTGTTTGCCAGATGGAGTGTTTGGTGGATGGAGTGTTTGGCGGGCTGAGTGTTTGGCGGATGGAGTGTATGGTGTATGGAGTATTGCCGGATGGAGTGTTTGTCGGACGGCGTGTTTGCCGGAGGTAGTGTTTGCTGGACGGAGTGTTTGCCGATCGGCGCGTTTGCCGGAGGGTGTGTTTGCCGGACGGAGTGTTTGCCGGAGGGTGTGTTTGCTGGACGGCGTGTTTGCCAGAGGGCGTGTTTGCCGGACGGCATGCTTGCCGGGTGGTGTGTTTGCCGGGCGGCATGTTTGCCGTGCGGCATGATTGCCCGGCGGCGTGTTTGCCAGAGGGCGTGTTTGCCGTACGGCGTGTTTGTCGGACGGCGTGTTTGTCGGATGGCGTGTTTGTTGGACGGTGAATTTGTCGGACGGCATGGTTCTCGGACGGCGTGTTTCTCGGACGGCGTGTTTGTCGGATGGTGTGTTTGTCGGACAGCGTGTTTGTCGGACGGAGTGTTTGTCGGATGGAGTGTTTGTCGGATGGAGTGTTTGTCAGACGGAGTGTTTGTCGGACGGAGTGTTTGTCGGATGGAGTGTTTGTCGGACGGAGTGTTTGTCGGATGGAGTGTTTGTCGGATGGTGTGTTTGTCGGACGGCGTGTTTGTCGGACGGAGTGTTTGTCGGATGGAGTTTTTGTCGGATGGAGCGTTTGTCGAACGGAGCCTTTGACGGACGGAGTGTTTGGCGGACGGAGTGCTTGTCGTACGGAGTGTTTGCCCGACGGCGTGTTTGACGGATGGCGTGTTTGTCAGATGGTGTGTTTGCCGGACGGAGAGTTTGCCGGACGGAGTCTTTGTCGGACGGAGTGTTTGTCGGATGGCGTGTTTGTCGGACGGACTGTTTGTCGGAGGGAGTGTTTGGTGGACGGAGTGCTTGTCGGACGGCGTGTTTGGCGGATGGTGTGTTTGTTGGACGGCGTATTTGTCGGACGGCGTGTTTCTCGGATGGCGTGTTTCTCGGACGTTGTGTTTGTCGGACGGAGTGTTTGTCGGACGGCGTGTTTGTTGGATGGAGTGTTTGTCGGATGGAGTGTTTGTCGGACGGAGTGTTTGTCGGACGGAGTGTTTGTCGGACGGAGTGTTTGACGGACGGAGTGTATGCCGGAGGGATTGTTTGCTGGATGGAGTGTTTGCCAGGCGGAGTGTTTGCCAGATGGAGTGCTTGCCGGATGGAGTGTTTGCCGTACGGAGTTTTTGACGGATGGAGTGTTTGCTGGACAGAGAGTTTGCTGGACGGAGTGTTTGTCGGACAGAGTGTTTGGTGGACGGAGTGTTTGTCGGACGGCGTGTTTGTCGGACGCCGTTTTTGTCGGACGGCGTGTTTGTCAGACGGCGTGTTTGTCGGACGGCGTGTTTGACAGATGGCGTGTTTGTCGGACGGCGTGTTTGTCGGACGGAGTGTTTGTCGGACGGAGTGTTTGTCGGACGGAGTGTTTGTCGGACGGAGTGTTTGTCGGACGGAGTGTTTGTCGGACAGAGAGTTTGTCGGAATGAGTGTTTGTCGGATGGAGTGTTTGTTGGATGGAGTGTTTGTTGGACGGAGTGTTTGTCGGACGGAGTGTTTGTCGGAAGGAGTGTTTGTCAGACGGAGTGTTTATCGGACGGAGTGTTTGTCGGACGGAGTGATTGTCGGACGTGGTGTTTGTCGGACCGAATGTTTGTCGGATGGAGTGTTTGTCGGATGGAGTGTTTGTCAGACGTAGTGTTTGTTGGACGGAGTGTTTGACGGATGGTGTGTATGCCAGAGGGAGTGTTTGCCGGACGGAGTGCTTGCCGGATGGAGTGTTTGTCGGATGGAGTGTTTGCCGGATGGAGTGTATACCGGACGAAGTGTTTGCCGGACGGCGTGTTTGGCAGATGGCGTGTTTGGCGGACGGAGTGTTTGCCGGATGGTGCGTTTGTCGGACGGAGCTTTTGCCGGATGGCGTGTTTGTCGGATGGCCTGTTTGTCGGACGGCGCGTTTGTCGGACGCATCCTTTGTCGGATGGTGTGTTTGTCGGACGGCGTGTTTGTCGGATGGCGTGTTTGTCGGAAGGCGTGTTTGTCGGATGGCGTGTTTGTCAGATGGCGTGTTTTTCAGATGGCGTGTTTGGCGGATGGCGTGTTTGGTGGCCGGCGTGTTTGGCGGATGGAGTGTTTACCGGACGGAGTGTTTCTTGGACAGAGTGTTTGTCTGACGGAGTGTCTGTCGGACGGCGTGTCTGTCAGATGGTGTGTTTGTCGGATGGCGTGTCTGTCGGACGGCGTGTTGGTCGGACGGAGTGTTTGTAGAACTGGGTGTCTGCCGGACGGGTGTTTGGATGACGGGGTGTTTGTCGGACGGAGTGTTTGTCGGACGGGGTGTTTGTCGGATGGAGTGCTTGTCAGACGGAGTGTTTGTCGGACGGAGTGTTTGTCGCAGGGAGTGTTTGGCGGACGAAGTGTTTGGCGGACAGAGTGTTTGGCGGACGGACTGATTGTCGGATGGAGTGTTTGGTGGACGGAGTGTTTGTCGGACGGCGTGTTTGTCGGACGGTGTGTTTGCCGGATGGAGTGTTTGCAGGACGGAGTGTTTGTCTGACGGAGCGTTTGTCGGACGGCGTGTTTGTCGGACGGAGTGTTTGTCGGAGGGAGTGTTTGGTGGATGGAGTGTTTGGCGGATGGACTGATTGTCGGACGGAGTGTTTGGTGGATGGAGTGTTTGTCGGACGGAGTGTTTGTCGGACGGAGTGTTTGTCGGACGGTGTGTTTGTCAGACGGAGTGTTTTTCGGAATGAGTGTTTGTCGGACGGAGTGTTTGTCGGACGGAGTGTTTGTTGGATGGAGTGTTTGTCGGACGGAGTGTTTGTCGGATGGCGTGTTTGTCGTACGGCGTGTTTGTCGGACGGCGTTTTTGTCGGATGGCGTGTTTGTCGTACGGCGTGTTTGTCGGACGGCGTGTTTGTCGGACGGAGTGTTTGTCGGACGGAGTGTTTGTCGGACGGCGTGTTTGTCGGACGGTGTGTTTGTCGGACAGAGTGTTTGTCAGACGGAGTGTTTGTCGGACAGAGTGTTTGTCGGAATGAGTGTTTGTCGGACGGAGTGTTTATCGGACGGAGTGTTTGTTGGACGGAGTGTTTGTCGGATGGAGTGTTTGTCGGAAGGAGTGTTTGTCGGACGGAGTGTTTGTTGGACGGAGTGTTTGTCGGACGGATTGTTTGTCGGACGGTGTTTTTGTCGGACGGAGTGTTTGTCGCACGTAGTGTTTGCCGGACAGAGTGTTTGCCGGACGGAGTGTTTGCCGGATGGAGTGTTTGCCGGATGGAGTGATTGCCGGACGGAGTGTATGCCGGACGGTGTGTTTGCCGGACGGCATGTTTGACAGATGGCGTGTTTGCCGGACGGAGTGTTTGCCGGACGGTGCGTTTGTCCGACGGAGCGTTTGCCGGACGGCGTGTTTGTCGGACGGCGTGTTTGTCGGATGGCGTGTTTCTCGGACGGCGTGTTTGTCGGACGGCCTGTTTGTCGGACGACGCCTTTGTCGGACGCCGCGTTTGTCGGACGGTGTGTTTGTCGGACGACGTGTTTGTCGGATGGCGTGTTTGTCGGACGGCGTGTTTGTCGGACGGCGTGTTTGTCAGACGGCGTGTTTGTCAGAAGGCGTGTTTGGCGGACGGCGTGTTTGGTGGCCGGCGTGTTTGGTGGACGGAATGTTTACCGGACAAAGTGTTTCTCGGACAGAGTGTTTGTCGGACGGAGTGTCTGTCAGACGGCGTGTCTGTCGGATGGCGTGTCTGTCGGACGGCGTGTCTGTCGGACGGCGTTTCGGTCGGACAGAGTGTCTGTAGAACGGGGTGTCTGCCGGACGGGGTGTTTGTCGGACGGAGTGTTTGTCGGACGGGGTGTTTGTCGGACGGAGTGCTTATCAGACGGAGTGTTTGTCGGATGGAGTGTTTGGCAGACGGTGTGCGGTGTGTTTGCCGGAGGTAGTGTTTGCTGGATGGAGTGTTTGCCAGAGGGCGTGTTTGCCGGACGGCATGCTTGCCGGGCGGTGCCTTTGCCAGGCGGCATGTTTGCCGGGCAGCGTGATTTCCCGGCGGCATGATTGCCAGAGGGCGTGTTTGCCGTACGGCGTGTTTGTCGGACGGCGTTTTTGTCGGACGGCATGTTGTCAGACGGCGTGTTTGTCGGACGGCGTGTTTGTCGGATGGCGTGTTTGTCGGACGGCGTGTTTGTCGGACGGAGTGTTTGTCGGACGGAGTGTTTGTCGGACGGAGTGTTTGTCGGACAGAATGTTTGTCGGAAGAAGTGTTTGTCGGATGGAATGTTTGTCGGAAGGAGTGTTTGTCGGACGGAATGTTTGTCGGACGGAGTGTTTGTCGGACGGAGTGATTGTCGGACGGGGTGTTTGTCGGACGGAATGTTTGTCGGATGGAGTGTTTGTCGGACGGAGTGTTTGTCGGACGGAGTGTTTGTCGGATGGAGTGTTTGTCAGACATAGTGTTTGTCGGATGGAGTGTTTGACAGATGGTGTGTATGCCAGAGGGAGTTTTTGCCGTATAGAGTGTTTGCCGGACGGAGTGTTTGTCGGATGGAGTGTTTGCCGGACGGCGTATTTGACAAACGGCGTGTTTGTCTGCTGGAGTGTTTGCAGGACGGTGTGTTTGCCGGATGGAGCGTTTGTCGGACGGCGCTTTTGTCGGACGGTGTGTTTGTCGGACGGAGTGTTTGTCGGAAGGAGTGTTTGTCGGAAGGCGTGTTTGTCGGACGGCATGTTTGTCAGACGGCGTATATGGCGGACGGCGTGTTTGGCGGCCGGCGTGTTTGGCGGACGGAGTGTTTGCCAGATGGAGTATTTCTCGGACGGAGTGTTTGTCGGACGGAGTGTCTGTCGGATGGCGTGTCTGTCGGACGGACTGTCTGTCAGACGGCGTGTCTGTCGGATGGCGTGTCGGTCGGACAGTGTGTCTGTCGGACGTGGTGTCTGCCGGACGGGGTGTTTGGCAGACGGTGTGTTTGTTGGACAGAGTGTTTGTCGGACGGGGTGTTTGTCGGACGGAGTGTTTGTCAGACGGGGTGTTTGTCGGATGGCGTGTTTGTTGGATGGCGTGTTTGTTGGACGGCATTTTTGTCGGATGTCATGTTTGTCGGATGGCGTGTTTGTCGGACGGCGTGTTTGTCGGATGGCGTGTTTGTCGGACAGCGTGATTGTCGGACAGAGTGTTTGTCGGACGGTGTGTTTGTCAGATGGAGTGTTTGTCGGACGGAGTGTTTGGCGGACGTAGTATTTGGCGGACATACTGTTTGGCGGACATAGTGTTTGGCGGACGGAGTGTTTGTCGGACGGAGTGTTTGTCGGATGGAATGTTTGGCGGACGTAGTGTTTGGCGGACGGAGTGTTTGCCGGACGGAGTGTTTGCCGGACGGCGTGTTTGCCGGACGGCGTGTTTGCCGGGCGGAGTGTTTGCCGGACAGAGTGTTTGTCGGCCGGAGTATTTGCCAGGCAGAGTGTTTGCCGGATGGAGTGTTTGCCGGACGGAGTGTTTGCCGGACGAATTGTTTGCCGGATGGAGTTTTTGCCGGACGGAGGGATTGGATTGTTTGCCAGATGGAGTGTTTGGTGGATGGAGTGTTTGGCGGGCTGAGTGTTTGGCGGATGGAGTGTATGGTGTATGGAGTGTTTGCCGGATGGTGTGTTTGTCGGACGGCGTGTTTGCCGGAGGTAGTGTTTGCTGGACGGAGTGTTTGCCGATCGGCGCGTTTGCCGGAGGGTGTGTTTGCCGGATGGAGTGTTTGCCGGAGGGTATGTTTGCTGGACGGCGTGTTTGCCAGAGGGCGTGTTTGCCGGACGGCATGCTTGCCGGGCGGTGTGTTTGCCGGGCGGCATGATTGCCCGGCGGCGTGTTTGCCAGAGGGCGTGTTTGCCGTACGGCGTGTTTGTCGGACGGCGTGTTTGTCGGATGGCGTGTTTGTTGGACGGTGAATTTGTCGGATGGCATGGTTCTCGGACGGCGTGTTTCTCGGACGGCGTGTTTGTCGGATGGTGTGTTTGTCGGACGGCGTGTTTGTCGGACGGAGTGTTTGTCGGATGGAGTGTTTGTCGGACAGAGCGCTTGTCGGACGGAGCGTTTGTCGGACGGAGCGTTTGTCGGACGGAGCGATTGTCGAACGGAGCCTTTGACGGACGGAGTGTTTGGCGGACGGAGTGCTTGTCGGACGGAGTGCTTGCCCGACGGCGTGTTTGACGGACGGCGTGTTTGTCAGATGGAGTGTTTGCCGGATGGAGAGTTTGCCGGACGGAGTGTTTGTCGGATGGCGTGTTTGTCGGACGGAGTGTTTGTCGGAGGGAGTGTTTGGTGGACGGAGTGTTTGTCGGACGGCGTGTTTGGCGGATGGCGTGTTTGTTGGACGGCGTATTTGTCGGACGGCGTGTTTCTCGGACGGCGTGTTTCTCGGACGTAGTGTTTGTCGGACGGAGTGTTTGTCGGACGGCGTGTTTGTCGGACGGAGTGTTTGTCAGACGGAGTGTTTGTTGGACGGAGTGTTTGTCGGATGGAGTGTTTGTCGGACGGAGTGTTTGTCGGACGGAGTGTTTGTCGGACGGAGTGTTTGTCGGACGGAGTGTTTGACGGACGGAGTGTATGCCGGAGGGATTGTTTGCTGGATGGAGTGTTTGCCGGGCGGAGTGTTTGCCAGATGGAGTGCTTGCCGGATGGAGTGTTTGCCGTACGGAGTTTTTGACGGATGGAGTGTTTGGTGGACGCAGTGTTTGTCGGACGGCGTGTTTGTCGGACGCCGTTTTTGTCGGACGGCGTGTTTGTCAGACGGCGTGTTTGTCGGACGGCGTGTTTGACGGATGGCGTGTTTGTCGGACGGCGTGTTTGTCGGACGGAGTGTTTGTCGGACGGAGTGTTTGTCGGACGGAGTGTTTGTCGGACGGAGTGTTTGTCGGACAGAGTGTTTGTCGGAATGAGTGTTTGTCGGACGGAGTGTTTGTTGGACGGAGTGTTTGTTGGACGGAGTGTTTGTCGGACGGAGTGTTTGTCGGAAGGAGTGTTTGTCAGACGGAGTGTTTATCGGACGGAGTGTTTGTCGGGCGGAGTGATTGTCGGACGTGGTGTTTGTCGGACGGAATGTTTGTCGGATGGAGTGTTTGTCGGATGGAGTGTTTGTCGGACGGAGTGTTTGTCGGATGGAGTGTTTGTCAGACGTAGTGTTTGTCGGACGGAGTGTTTGACGGATGGTGTGTATGCCAGAGGGAGTGTTTGCCGGACGGAGTGCTTGCCGGACGGAGTGTTTGTCGGATGGAGTGTTTGCCGGACGGAGTGTTTGCCGGACGGTGGGCTTGACGGATGGAGTGATTGCCGGACGGAGTGTATACCAGACGAAGTGTTTGCCGGATGGCGTGTTTGGCAGATGGCGTGTTTGGCGGACGGAGTGTTTGCCGGATGGTGCGTTTGTCGGACGGAGCTTTTGCCGGACGGCGTGTTTGTCGGACGGCCTGTTTGTCGGACGGCGCGTTTGTCGGACGCCGCCTTTGTCGGATGGTGTGTTTGTCGGACGGCGTGTTTGTCGGATGGCGTATTTGTCAGAAGGCGCGTTTGTCGGATGGCGTGTTTGTCAGATGGCGTGTTTGGCAGATGGCGTGTTTGGCGGACGGCGTGTTTGGTGGCCGGCGTGTTTGGCGGATGGAGTGTTTACCGGACGGAGTGTTTCTCGGACAGAGTGTTTGTCTGACGGAGTGTCTGTCGGACGGCGTGTCTGTCAGACGGTGTGTTTGTCGGACGGCGTGTCTGTCGGACGGCGTGTCGGTTGGACGGAGTGTCTGTAGAACTGGGTGTCTGCCGGACGGGTGTTTGGATGATGGGGTGTTTGTCGGACGGAGTGTTTGGCGGACGGGGTGTTTGTCGGACGGAGTGCTTGTCAGACGGAGTGTTTGTCGGACGGAGTGTTTGTCGCAGGGAGTGTTTGGCGGACGGAGTGTTTGGCGGACAGAGTGTTTGGCGGACGGACTGATTGTCGGATGGAGTCTTTGGTGGACGGAGTGTTTGTCGGACGGCGTGTTTGTCGGACGGTGTGTTTGCCGGATGGAGTGTTTGCAGGATGGAGTGTTTGTCTGACGGAGCGTTTGTCGGACGGCGTGTTTGTCGGACGGAGTGTTTGTCGGAGGGAGTGTTTGGTGGACGGAGTGTTTGGCGGATGGACTGATTGTCGGACGGAGTGTTTGGTGGACGGAGTGTTTGTCGGACGGAGTGTTTGTCGGACGGAGTGTTTGTCGGACGGTGTGTTTGTCGGACGGAGTGTTTGTCGGAATGAGTGTTTGTCGGACGGAGTGTTTGTCGGACGGAATGTTTGTTGGACGGAGTGTTTGTCGGACGGAGTGTTTGTCGGAAGGAGTGTTTGTCGGACGGAGTGTTTGTCGGATGGCGTGTTTGTCGGACGGAGTATTTGTTGGAAGGCGTGTTTGTCGGACGGCATGTTTGTCGGATGGCGTGTTTGTCGTACGGCGTGTTTGTCGGACGGCGTGTTTGTCGGACGGAGTGTTTGTCGGACGGAGTATTTGTCGGACGGCGTGTTTGTCGGACGGTGTGTTTGTCGGACAGAGTGTTTGTCAGACGGAGTGTTTGTCGGACAGAGTGTTTGTCGGAATGAGTGTTTGTCGGACGGAGTGTTTATCGGACGGAGTGTTTGTTGGACGGAGTGTTTGTCGGACGGAGTGTTTGTCGGAAGGAGTGTTTGTCGGATGGAGTGTTTGTTGGACGGAGTGTTTGTCGGACGGATTGTTTGTCGGACGGTGTTTTTGTCGGACGGAGTTTTTGTCGCACGTAGTGTTTGCCGGACGGAGTGTTTGCCGGACGGAGTGTTTGCCGGATGGAGTGTTTGTCGGCCGGAGTATTTGCCAGGCAGTGTGTTTGCCGGACGGAGTGTTTGCCGGACGGAGTGTTTACCGGACGAATTGTTTGCCGGATGGAGTGTTTGCCGGACGGAGGGATTGGATTGTTTGCCAGATGGAGTGTTTGGTGGATGGAGTGTTTGGCGGGCTGAGTGTTTGGCGGATGGAGTGTATGGTGTATGGAGTGTTTGCCGGATGGAGTGTTTGTCGGACGGCGTGTTTGCCGGAGGTAGTGTTTGCTGGACGGCGTGTTTGCCAGAGGGCGTGTTTGCCGGACGGCATGCTTGCCGGGCGGTGTGTTTGCCGGGCGGCATGTTTGCCGTGCGGCATGATTGCCCGGCGGCGTGTTTGCCAGAGGGCGTGTTTGCCGTACGGCGTGTTTGTCGGACGGCGTGTTTGTCGGATGGCGTGTTTGTTGTACGGTGAATTTGTCGGACGGCATGGTTCTCGGACGGCGTGTTTCTCGGACGGCGTGTTTGTCTGATGGTGTGTTTGTCGGACGGCGTGTTTGTCGGACGGAGTGTTTGTCGGATGGAGTGTTTGTCGGATGGAGTGTTTGTCAGATGGAGTGTTTGTTGGACGGCGCGTTTGTCGGATGGAGCGCTTGTCGGATGGAGCGTTTGTCGAACGGAGCCTTAGACGGACGGAGTGTTTGGCGGACGGAGTGCTTGTCGTACGGAGTGTTTGCCCGACGGCGTGTTTGATGGAGGGCGTGTTTGTCAGATGGTGTGTTTGCCGGACGGAGAGTTTGCCGGACGGAGTCTTTGTCGGACGGAGTGTTTGTCGGATGGCGTGTTTGTCGGACGGACTGTTTGTCGGAGGGAGTGTTTGGTGGACGGAGTGTTTGTTGGACGGCGTGTTTGGTGGATGGCGTGTTTGTTGGATGGCGTATTTGTCGGACGGCTTGTTTCTCGGACGGCGTGTTTCTCGGACGTTGTGTTTGTCGGACGGAGTGTTTGTCGGACGGCGTTTTTGTCGGACGGAGTGTTTGTCATCCGGAGTGTTTGTTGGACGGAGTGTTTGTCGGATGGAGTGTTTGTCGGACGGAGTGTTTGTCGGACGGAGTGTTTGTCGGACGGAGTGTTTGATGGACGGAGTGTATGCCGGAGGGATTGTTTGCTGGATGGAGTGTTTGCCAGGCGGAGTGTTTGCCAAATGGAGTGCTTGCCGGATGGAGTGTTTGCCGTACGGAGTTTTTGACGGATGGAGTGTTTGCTGGACAGAGAGTTTGCTGGACGGAGTGTTTGTCGGACAGAGTGTTTGGTGGACGGATTGTTTGTCGGACGGCGTGTTTGTCGGACGCCGTTTTTGTCGGACGGCGTGTTTGTCAGACGGCGTGTTTGTCGGACGGCGTGTTTGACGGATGGCGTGTTTGTCGGACGGCGTGTTTGTCGGACGGAGTGTTTGTCGGACGGAGTGTTTGTCGGACGGAGTGTTTGTCGGACGGAGTGTTTGTCGGACGGAGTGTTTGTCGGACAGAGTGTTTGTCGGAATGAGTGTTTGTCGGACGGAATGTTTGTTGGACGGAGTGTTTGTTGGACGGAGTGTTTGTCGGACGGAGTGTTTGTCGGAAGGAGTGTTTGTCAGACGGAGTGTTTATCGGACGGAGTGTTTGTCGGACGGAGTGATTGTCGGACGTGGTGTTTGTCGGACCGAATGTTTGTCGGATGGAGTGTTTGTCGGACGGAGTGTTTGTCGGACGGAGTGTTTGTCGGATGGAGTGTTTGTCAGACGTAGTGTTTGTTGGACGGAGTGTTTGACGGATGGTGTGTATGCCAGAGGGTGTGTTTGCCGGATGGAGTGTTTGCCGGACGGAGTGTTTGTCGGATGGAGTGTTTGCCGGATGGAGTGTATACTGGACGAAGTGTTTGCCGGACGGCGTGTTTGGCAGATGGCGTGTTTGGCGGACGGAGTGTTTGCCGGATGGTGCGTTTGTCGGACGGAGCTTTTGCCGGACGGCGTGTTTGTCGGACGGCCTGTTTGTCGGACGGCGCATTTGTCGGACGCATCCTTTGTCGGATGGTGTGTTTGTCGGACGGCGTGTTTGTCGGATGGCGTGTTTGTCGGAAGGCGTGTTTGTCGGATGGCGTATTTGTCAGATGGCGTGTTTTTCAGATGGCGTGTTTGGCGGACGGCGTGTTTGGTGGCCGGCGTGTTTGGCGGACGGAGTGTTTACCGGATGGAGTGTTTCTTGGACAGAGTGTTTGTCTGACGGAGTGTCTGTCGGACGGCGTGTCTGTCAGACGGTGTGTTTGTCGGATGGCATGTCTGTCGGACGGCGTGTCGGTCGGACGGAGTGTTTGTAGAACTGGGTGTCTGCCGGACGGGTGTTTGGATGACGGGGTGTTTGTCGGACGGAGTGTTTGTCGGACGGGGTGTTTGTCGGACGGAGTGCTTGTCAGACGGAGTGTTTGGCGGACAGAGTGTTTGGCGGACGGACTGATTGTCGGATGGAGTGTTTGGTGGACGGAGTGTTTGTCGGACGGCGTGTTTGTCGGACGGTGTGTTTGCCGGATGGAGTGTTTGCAGGACGGAGTGTTTGTCTGACGGAGCGTTTGTCGGACGGCGTGTTTGTCGGACGGAGTGTTTGTCGGAGGGAGTGTTTGGTGGACGGAGTGTTTGGCGGATGGACTGATTGTCGGACGGAGTGTTTGGTGGATGGAGTGTTTGTCGGACGGAGTGTTTGTCGGACGGAGTGTTTGTCGGACGGTGTGTTTGTCGGACGGTGTGTTTTTCGGAATGAGTGTTTGTCGGACGGAGTGTTTGTCGGACGGAGTGTTTGTTGGACGGAGTGTTTGTCGGACGGAGTGTTTGTCGGAAGGAGTGTTTGTCGGACGGAGTGTTTGTCGGACGGGGTGTTTGTTGGATGGATTGTTTGTCGGACGGGGTGTTTGTCGGACAGAGTGTTCATCAGACGGAGTGTTTGTCAGATGGAGTGTTTGTTGGAAGGCGTGTTTGTCGGACGGAATGTTTGTCGGATGGCGTGTTTGTCGTACGGCGTGTTTGTCGGACGACGTGTTTGTCGGACGGAGTGTTTGTCGGACGGAGTGTTTGTCGGACGGCGTGTTTGTCGGACGGTGTGTTTGTCGGACAGAGTGTTTGTCAGACGGAGTGTTTGTCGGACAGAGTGTTTGTCGGAATGAGTGTTTGTCGGACGGAGTGTTTATCGGACGGAGTGTTTGTTGGATGGAGTGTTTGTCGGATGGAGTGTTTGTCGGAAGGAGTGTTTGTCGGACGGAGTGTTTGTTGGACGGAGTGTTTGTCGGACGGATTGTTTGTCGGACGGAGTTTTTGTCGGACGGAGTGTTTGTCGCACGTAGTGTTTGCCGGACGGAGTGTTTGCCGGACGGAGTGTTTGCCGGATGGAGTGTTTGCCGGATGGAGTGATTGCCGGACGGAGTGTATGCCGGACGGTGTGTTTGCCGGACGGCATGTTTGACAGATGGCGTGTTTGCCGGACGGAGTGTTTGCCGGACGGTGCGTTTGTCCGACGGAGCGTTTGCCGGACGGCGTGTTTGTCGGACGGCGTGTTTGTCGGACGGCGTGTTTGTCGGACGGCGTGTTTGTCGGACGGCCTGTTTGTCGGACGGCGCCTTTGACGGACGCCGCGTTTGTCGGACGGTGTGTTTGTCGGACGACGTGTTTGTCGGATGGCGTGTTTGTCGGACGGCGTGTTTGTCGGACGGCGTGTTTGTCGGACGGCGTGTTTGTCAGAAGGTGTGTTTGGCAGATGGCGTGTTTGGTGGCCGGCGTGTTTGGTGGACGGAATGTTTACCGGACGAAGTGTTTCTCGGACAGAGTGTTTGTCGGACGGAGTGTCTGTCAGACGGCGTGTCTGTCGGATGGCGTGTCTGTCGGACGGCGTGTCTGTCGGATGGCGTTTCGGTCGGACAGAGTGTCTGTAGAACGGGGTGTCTGCCGGACGGGGTGTTTGGCTGACGGGGTGTTTTTCGGACGGAGTGTTTGTCGGACGGGGTGTTTGTTGGATGGAGTGTTTGGCAGATGATGTGTTTGCCGGAGGTAGTGTTTGCTGGATGGAGTGTTTGCCGGACGGCGCGTTTGCCGGAGGGTGTGTTTGCTGGACGGTGTGTTTGCCAGAGGGCGTGTTTGCCGGACGGCATGCTTGCCGGGCGGTGTGTTTGCCAGGCGGCATGTTTGCCGGGCAGCGTGATTGCCCGGCGGCGTGTTTGCCAGAGGGCGTGTTTGCCATACGGCGTGTTTGTCGGATGGCGTGTTTGTCGGATGGCGTGTTTGTTGGACGGCGAATTTGTCGGAAGGTGTGTTTGTCGGACGGCATGTTTGTCGGACGGAGTGTTTGTCTGACGGAGTGTTTGTCGGACGGAGTGTTTGTCGGACGGCGCGTTTGTCGGAAGGAGCGTTTGTCGGACGGAGCGTTTGTCGGACGGAGCGTTTGTCGGACGGAGCCTTTGGCGGACGGACTGTTTGGCGGACGGAGTGCTTGTCGGACGGAGTGTTTGTCGGACGGAGTGTTTGTCGGATGGAGTGTTTGTCGGACGGAGTGTTTGTCGGATGGAGTGTAAGCCGGAGGGATTGTTTGCTGGATGGAGTATTTGCTGGACGGAGTGTTTGCCGGATGGAGTGCTTGCCAGATGGAGTGTTTCCGGACGGAGTGTTTGACGGACGGAGTGGTTGCCTGATGGAGTGTATGCCGGACGGAGTGTTTGCCCAACGGTGTGTTTGACGGACGGCGTGTTTGTCAGATGGAGTGTTTGCCGGACGGAGAGTTTGCCGGACGGAGTCTTTGTCGGACGGAGTGTTTGTCGGACGGCGTGTTTGTCGGACGGAGTGTTTGTCGGAGGGAGTGTTTGGTGGACGGAGTGTTTGTCGGACAGCGTGTTTGGCGGATGGAGTGTTGTTGGACGGCGTATTTGTCGGACGGCGTGTTTCTCGGACGGCGTGTTTCTCGAACGTTGTGTTTGTCGGATGGTGTGTTTGTCGGACGGCGTGTTTGTCGGACGGAGTGTTTGTCGGACCGAATGTTTGTCGGATGGAGTGTTTGTCGGACGTAGTGTTTGTCGGACGGAGTGTTTGTCGGACGGAGTGTTTGTCGGACGGTGTGTTTGACGGACGGAGTGTATGCCGGAGGGATTGTTTGCTGGATGGAGTGCTTGCTGGGCGGAGTTTTTGCCAGATGGAGTGCTTGCCGGATGGAGTGTTTGCCGTACGGAGTGTTTGACGGACGGAGTGTTTGCCGGACGGATAGCTGCCAGACGGAGTGTTTGTCGGACGGAGTGTTTGGTGGACGGAGTGTTTGTCGGACGGCGTGTTTGTCGGACGGCGTTTTTGTCGGACGGTGTTTTTGTCAGACGGCGTGTTTGTGGGACGGCGTGTTTGTCGGATGGCGTGTTTGTCGGACGGCGTGTTTGTCAGACGGAGTGTTTGTCGGACGGAGTGTTTGTCGGACGGAGTTTTTGTCGGACGGAATGTTTGTCGGACGGAGTGTTTGTCGGACAGAGTGTTTGTCGGAATGAGTGTTTGTCGGACAGAGTATTTGTTGGACGGAGTGTTTGTTGGACGGTGTGTTTGTCGGACAGAGTGTTTGTCGGAAGGAGTGTTTGTCGGACGGAGTGTTTGACGGACGGAGTGTATGCCGGAGGGATTGTTTGCTGGATGGAGTGTTTGCCAGGCGGAGTGTTTGTCGGATGGAGTGTTTGTCGGACGGAGTGTTTGTCGGACGGAGTGTTTGTCGGACGGCGTGTTTGTCAGACGGCGTGTTTGTCGGACGGCGTGTTTGTCGGATGGCATGTTTGTCGGACGGAGTGTTTGTCGGACGGAGTGTTTGTCGGACGGAGTGTTTGTCGGACGGAGTGTTTGTTGGACGGAGTGTTTGTCAGACGGAGTGTTTGTCGGACAGAGTGTTTGTCGGAATGAGTGTTTGTCGGACGGAGTGTTTATCGGACGGAGTGTTTGTTGGACGGAGTGTTTGTCGGACGGAGTGTTTGTCGGAAGGAGTGTTTGTCGGACGGAGTGTTTGTTGGACGGAGTGTTTGTCGGACGGATTGTTTGTCGGACGGTGTTTTTGTCGGACGGAGTTTTTGTCGCACGTAGTGTTTGCCGGACGGAGTGTTTGCCGGACGGAGTGTTTGCCGGATGGAGTGTTTGTCGGCTGGAGTATTTGCCAGGCAGTGTGTTTGCCGGACGGAGTGTTTGCCGGACGGAGTGTTTACCGGACGAATTGTTTGCCGGATGGAGTGTTTGCCGGACGGAGGGATTGGATTGTTTGCCAGATGGAGTGTTTGGTGGATGGAGTGTTTGGCGGGCTGAGTGTTTGGCAGATGGAGTGTATGGTGTATGGAGTGTTTGCCGGATGGAGTGTTTGTCGGACGGCGTGTTTGCCGGAGGTAGTGTTTGCTGGACGGAGTGTTTGCCGATTGGCGCGTTTGCCGGAGGGTGTGTTTGCCGGACGGAGTGTTTGCCGGAGGGTGTGTTTGCTGGACGGCGTGTTTGCCAGAGGGCGTGTTTGCCAGACGGCATGCTTGCCGGGCGGTGTGTTTGCCGGGCGGCATGTTTGCCGTGCGGCATGATTGCCCGGCGGCGTGTTTGCCAGAGGGCGTGTTTGCCGTATGGCGTGTTTGTCGGACGGCGTGTTTGTCGGATGGCGTGTTTGTTGGATGGTGAATTTGTCGGACGGCATGGTTCTCGGACGGCGTGTTTCTCGGACGGCGTGTTTGTCTGATGGTGTGTTTGTCGGACGGCGTGTTTGTCGGACGGAGTGTTTGTCGGATGGAGTGTTTGTCGGATGGAGTGTTTGTCAGATGGAGTGTTTGTCGGACGGCGCGTTTGTCGGACGGAGCGCTTGTCGGATGGAGCGTTTGTCGAACGGAGCCTTTGACGGACGGAGTGTTTGGCGGACGGAGTGCTTGTCGTACGGAGTGTTTGCCCGACGGCGTGTTTGATGGATGGCGTGTTTGTCAGATGGTGTGTTTGCCGGACGGAGAGTTTGCCGGACGGAGTCTTTGTCGGACGGAGTGTTTGTCGGACGGAGTGTTTGTCGGACGGAGTGTTTGTCGGACAGAGTGTTTGTCGGAATGAGTGTTTGTCGGACGGAGTGTTTGTTGGACGGAGTGTTTGTTGGACGGAGTGTTTGTCGGACGGAGTGTTTGTCGGAAGGAGTGTTTGTCAGACGGAGTGTTTATCGGACGGAGTGTTTGTCGGACGGAGTGATTGTCGGACGTGGTGTTTGTCGGACCGAATGTTTGTCGGATGGAGTGTTTGTCGGACGGAGTGTTTGTCGGACGGAGTGTTTGTCGGATGGAGTGTTTGTCAGACGTAGTGTTTGTTGGACGGAGTGTTTGACGGATGGTGTGTATGCCAGAGGGAGTGTTTGCCGGACGGAGTGTTTGCCGGACGGAGTGTTTGTCGGATGGAGTGTTTGCCGGATGGAGTGTATACTGGACGAAGTGTTTGCCGGACGGCGTGTTTGGCAGATGGCGTGTTTGGCGGACGGAGTGTTTGCCGGATGGTGCGTTTGTCGGACGGAGCTTTTGCCGGACGGCGTATTTGTCGGACGGCCTGTTTGTCGGACGGCGCGTTTGTCGGACGCATCCTTTGTCGGATGGTGTGTTTGTCGGACGGCGTGTTTGTCGGATGGCGTGTTTGTCGGAAGGCGTGTTTGTCGGATGGCGTATTTGTCAGATGGCGTGTTTTTCAGATGGCGTGTTTGGCGGACGGCGTGTTTGGTGGCCGGCGTGTTTGGCGGACGGAGTGTTTACCGGATGGAGTGTTTCTTGGACAGAGTGTTTGTCTGACGGAGTGTCTGTCGGACGGCGTGTCTGTCAGATGGTGTGTTTGTCGGATGGCGTGTCTGTCGGACGGCGTGTCGGTCGGACGGAGTGTTTGTAGAACTGGGTGTCTGCCGGACGGGTGTTTGGATGATGGGGTGTTTGTCGGACGGAGTGTTTGTCGGACGGGGTGTTTGTCGGACGGAGTGCTTGTCAGACGGAGTGTTTGTCAGACGGAGTGTTTGTCGCAGGGAGTGTTTGGTGGACGGAGTGTTTGGCGGACAGAGTGTTTGGCGGACGGACTGATTGTCGGATGGAGTGTTTGGTGGACGGAGTGTTTGTCTGACGGAGCGTTTGTCGGACGGCGTGTTTGTCGGACGGAGTGTTTGTCGGAGGGAGTGTTTGGTGGACGGAGTGTTTGGCGGATGGACTGATTGTCGGACGGAGTGTTTGGTGGATGGAGTGTTTGTCGGACGGAGTGTTTGTCGGACGGAGTGTTTGTCGGACGGTGTGTTTGTCGGACGGTGTGTTTTTCGGAATGAGTGTTTGTCGGACGGAGTGTTTGTCGGACGGAGTGTTTGTTGGACGGAGTGTTTGTCGGACGGAGTGTTTGTCGGAAGGAGTGTTTGTCGGACGGAGTGTTTGTCGGACGGGGTGTTTGTTGGATGGATTGTTTGTCGGATGGGGTGTTTGTCGGACAGAGTGTTCGTCAGACGGAGTGTTTGTCAGATGGAGTGTTTGTTGGAAGGCGTGTTTGTCGGACGGAATGTTTGTCGGATGGCGTGTTTGTCGTACGGCGTGTTTGTCGGACGACGTGTTTGTCGGACGGAGTGTTTGTCGGACGGAGTGTTTGTCGGACGGCGTGTTTGTCGGACGGTGTGTTTGTCGGACAGAGTGTTTGTCAGACGGAGTGTTTGTCGGACAGAGTGTTTGTCGGAATGAGTGTTTGTCGGACGGAGTGTTTTTCGGACGGAGTGTTTGTTGGATGGAGTGTTTGTCGGATGGAGTGTTTGTCGGAAGGAGTGTTTGTCGGACGGAGTGTTTGTTGGACGGAGTGTTTGTCGGACGGATTGTTTGTCAGACGGAGTTTTTGTCGGACGGAGTGTTTGTCGCACGTAATGTTTGCCGGACGGAGTGTTTGCCGGACGGAGTGTTTGCCGGATGGAGTGTTTGCCGGATGGAGTGATTGCCGGACGGAGTGTATGCCGGACGGTGCGTTTGCCCGACGGAGCGTTTGCCGGACGGCGTGTTTGTCGGACGGCGTGTTTGTCGGACGGCGTGTTTGTCGGACGGCCTGTTTGTCGGACGGCGCCTTTGACGGACGCCGCGTTTGTCGGACGGTGTGTTTGTCGGACGACGTGTTTGTCGGATGGCGTGTTTGTCGGACGGCGTGTTTGTCGGACGGCGTGTTTGTCGGACGGCGTGTTTGTCAGAAGGTGTGTTTGGCAGATGGCGTGTTTGGTGGCCGGCGTGTTTGGTGGACGGAATGTTTACCGGACGAAGTGTTTCTCGGACAGAGTGTTTGTCGGACGGAGTGTCTGTCAGACGGCGTGTCTGTCGGATGGCGTGTCTGTCGGACGGCGTGTCTGTCGGATGGCGTTTCGGTCGGACAGAGTGTCTGTAGAACGGGGTGTCTGCCGGACGGGGTGTTTGGCTGACGGGGTGTTTTTCGGACGGAGTGTTTGTCGGACGGGGTGTTTGTCGGACGGAGTGCTTATCAGACGGAGTGTTTGTTGGATGGAGTGTTTGGCAGACGGTGTGTTTGCCGGAGGTAGTGTTTGCTGGATGGAGTGTTTGCCGGACGGCGCGTTTGCCGGAGGGTGTGTTTGCTGGACGGTGTGTTTGCCAGAGGGCGTGTTTGCCGGACGGCATGCTTGCCGGGCGGTGTGTTTGCCAGGCGGCATGTTTGCCGGGCAGCGTGATTGCCCGGCGGCGTGTTTGCCAGAGGGCGTGTTTGCCGTACGGCGTGTTTGTCGGATGGCGTGTTTGTCGGATGGCGTGTTTGTTGGACGGCGAATTTGTCGGAAGGTGTGTTTGTCGGATGGCATGTTTGTCGGACGGAGTGTTTGTCGGACGGAGTGTTTGTCGGACGGAGTGTTTGTCGGACGGCGCGTTTGTCGGACGGAGCGTTTGTCGGACGGAGCGTTTGTCGGACGGAGCGTTTGTCGGACGGAGCGTTTGTCGGACGGAGCCTTTGGCGGACGGACTGTTTGACGGACGGAGTGCTTGTCGGACGGAGTGTTTGTCGGACGGAGTGTTTGTCGGATGGAGTGTTTGTCGGACGGAGTGTTTGTCGGATGGAGTGTAAGCCGGAGGGATTGTTTGCTGGATGGAGTATTTGCTGGACGGAGTGTTTGCCGGATGGAGTGCTTGCCAGATGGAGTGTTTCCGGACGGAGTGTTTGACGGACGGAGTGGTTGCCTGATGGAGTGTATGCCGGACGGAGTGTTTGCCCAACGGCGTGTTTGACGGACGGCGTGTTTGTCAGATGGAGTGTTTGCCGGACGGAGAGTTTGCCGGACGGAGTCTTTGTCGGACGGAGTGTTTGTCGGACGGCGTGTTTGTCGGACGGAGTGTTTGTCGGAGGGAGTGTTTGGTGGACGGAGTGTTTGTCGGACAGCGTGTTTGGCGGATGGAGTGTTGTTGGACGGCATATTTGTCGGACGGCGTGTTTCTCGGACGGCGTGTTTCTCGAACGTTGTGTTTGTCGGATGGTGTGTTTGTCGGACGGCGTGTTTGTCGGACGGAGTGTTTGTCGGACCGAATGTTTGTCGGATGGAGTGTTTGTCGGACGTAGTGTTTGTCGGACGGAGTGTTTGTCGGACGGAGTGTTTGTCGGACGGTGTGTTTGACGGACGGAGTGTATGCCGGAGGGATTGTTTGCTGGATGGAGTGCTTGCTGGGCGGAGTTTTTGCCAGATGGAGTGCTTGCCGGATGGAGTGTTTGCCGTACGGAGTGTTTGACGGACGGAGTGTTTGCCGGACGGATAGCTGCCAGACGGAGTGTTTGTCGGACGGAGTGTTTGGTGGACGGAGTGTTTGTCGGACGGCGTGTTTGTCGGACGGCGTTTTTGTCGGACGGCGTTTTTGTCAGACGGCGTGTTTGTGGGACGGCGTGTTTGTCGGATGGCGTGTTTGTCGGACGGCGTGTTTGTCGGACGGAGTGTTTGTCGGACGGAGTGTTTGTCGGACGGAGTTTTTGTCGGACGGAATGTTTGTCGGATGGAGTGTTTGTCGGACAGAGTGTTTGTCGGAATGAGTGTTTGTCGGACAGAGTATTTGTTGGACGGAGTGTTTGTTGGACGGTGTGTTTGTCGGACAGAGTGTTTGTCGGAAGGAGTGTTTGTCGGACGGAATGTTTGTGGGACGGCGTGTTTGTCGGATGGCGTGTTTGTCGGACGGCGTGTTTGCCGGAGGTAGTGTTTGCTGGACGGAGTGTTTGCCGATTGGAGCGTTTGCCGGAGGGTGTGTTTGCCAGACGGAGTGTTTGCCGGAGGGTGTGTTTGCTGGACGGCGTGTTTGCCAGAGGGCGTGTTTGCCGGACGGCATGCTTGCCGGGCGGTGTGTTTGCCGGGCGGATTGTTTGCCGTGCGGCATGATTGCCCGGCGGCGTGTTTGCCAGAGGGCGTGTTTGCCGTACGGCGTGTTTGTCGGACGGCGTGTTTGTCGGATGGCGTGTTTGTTGGACGGTGAATTTGTCGGACGGCATGGTTCTCGGACGGCGTGTTTCTCGGACGGCGTGTTTGTCTGATGGTGTGTTTGTCGGACGGCGTGTTTGTCGGACGGAGTGTTTGTCGGATGGAGTGTTTGTCGGATGGAGTGTTTGTCAGATGGAGTGTTTGTCGGACGGCGCGTTTGTCGGACGGAGCGCTTGTCGGATGGAGCGTTTGTCGAACGGAGCCTTTGACGGACGGAGTGTTTGGCGGACGGAGTGCTTGTCGTACGGAGTGTTTGCCCGACGGCGTGTTTGATGGATGGCGTGTTTGTCAGATGGTGTGTTTGCCGGACGGAGAGTTTGCCGGACGGAGTCTTTGTCGGACGGAGTGTTTGTCGGATGGCGTGTTTGTCGGACGGACTGTTTGTCGGAGGGAGTGTTTGGTGGACGGAGTGTTTGTCGGACGGCGTGTTTGGCGGATGGCGTGTTTGTTGGACGCCGTATTTGTCGGACGGCGTGTTTCTCGGACGGCGTGTTTCTCGGACGTTGTGTTTGTCGGACGGAGTGTTTGTCGGACGGCGTGTTTGTCGGACGGAGTGTTTGTCATCCGGAGTGTTTGTTGGACGGAGTGTTTGTCGGATGGAGTGTTTGTCGGACGGAGTGTTTGTCGGACGGAGTGTTTGTCGGACGGAGTGTTTGACGGACGGAGTGTATGCCGGAGGGATTGTTTGCTGGATGGAGTGTTTGCCAGGCGGAGTGTTTGCCAGATGGAGTGCTTGCCGGATGGAGTGTTTGCCGTACGGAGTTTTTGACGGATGGAGTGTTTGCTGGACAGAGAGTTTGCTGGACGGAGTGTTTGTCGGACAGAGTGTTTGGTGGACGGATTGTTTGTCGGACGGCGTGTTTGTCGGACGCCGTTTTTGTCGGACGGCGTGTTTGTCAGACGGCGTGTTTGTCGGACGGCGTGTTTGACGGATGGCGTGTTTGTCGGACGGCGTGTTTGTCGGACGGAGTGTTTGTCGGACGGAGTGTTTGTCGGACGGAGTGTTTGTCAGACGGAGTGTTTGTCGGACGGAGTGTTTGTCGGACAGAGTGTTTGTCGGAATGAGTGTTTGTCGGACGGAGTGTTTGTTGGACGGAGTGTTTGTTGGATGGAGTGTTTGTCGGACGGAGTGTTTGTCGGAAGGAGTGTTTGTCAGACGGAGTGTTTATCGGACGGAGTGTTTGTCGGACGGAGTGATTGTCGGACGTGGTGTTTGTCGGACCGAATGTTTGTCGGATGGAGTGTTTGTCGGACGGAGTGTTTGTCGGACGGAGTGTTTGTCGGATGGAGTGTTTGTCAGACGTAGTGTTTGTTGGACGGAGTGTTTGATGGATGGTGTGTATGCCAGAGGGTGTGTTTGCCGGACGGAGTGTTTGCCGGACGGAGTGTTTGTCGGATGGAGTGTTTGCCGGATGGAGTGTATACTGGACGAAGTGTTTGCCGGACGGCGTGTTTGGCAGATGGCGTGTTTGGCGGACGGAGTGTTTGCCGGACGGTGCGTTTGTCGGACGGATCTTTTGCCGGACGGCGTGTTTGTCGGACGGCCTGTTTGTCGGACGGCGCGTTTGTCGGACGCATCCTTTGTCGGATGGTGTGTTTGTCGGACGGCGTGTTTGTCGGATGGCGTGTTTGTCGGAAGGCGTGTTTGTCGGATGGCGTGTTTGTCAGATGGCGTGTTTTTCAGATGGCGTGTTTGGCGGACGGCGTGTTTGGTGGCCGGCGTGTTTGGCGGACGGAGTGTATACCGGATGGAGTGTTTCTTGGACAGAGTGTTTGTCTGACGGAGTGTCTGTCGGACGGCGTGTCTGTCAGACGGTGTGTTTGTCGGATGGCGTGTCTGTCGGACGGCGTGTCGGTCGGACGGAGTGTTTGTAGAACTGGGTGTCTGCCGGACGGGTGTTTGGATGACGGGGTGTTTGTCGGACGGAGTGTTTGTCGGACGGGGTGTTTGTCAGACGGCGTGTTTGTCGGACGGCGTGTTTGACGGATGGCGTGTTTGTCGGACGGCGTGTTTGTCGGACGGAGTGTTTGTCGGACGGAGTGTTTGTCGGACGGAGTGTTTGTCAGACGGAGTGTTTGTCGGACGGAGTGTTTGTCGGACAGAGTGTTTGTCGGAATGAGTGTTTGTCGGACGGAGTGTTTGTTGGATGGAGTGTTTGTTGGACGGAGTGTTTGTCGGACGGAGTGTTTGTCGGAAGGAGTGTTTGTCAGACGGAGTGTTTATCGGACGGAGTGTTTGTCGGACGGAGTGATTGTCGGACGTGGTGTTTGTCGGACCGAATGTTTGTCGGATAGAGTGTTTGTCGGACGGAGTGTTTGTCGGACGGAGTGTTTGTCGGATGGAGTGTTTGTCAGACGTAGTGTTTGTTGGACGGAGTGTTTGATGGATGGTGTGTATGCCAGAGGGTGTGTTTGCCGGACGGAGTGTTTGCCGGACGGAGTGTTTGTCGGATGGAGTGTTTGCCGGATGGAGTGTATACTGGACGAAGTGTTTGCCGGACGGCGTGTTTGGCAGATGGCGTGTTTGGCGGACGGAGTGTTTGCCGGACGGTGCGTTTGTCGGACGGATCTTTTGCCGGACGGCGTGTTTGTCGGACGGCCTGTTTGTCGGACGGCGCGTTTGTCGGACGCATCCTTTGTCGGATGGTGTGTTTGTCGGACGGCGTGTTTGTCGGATGGCGTGTTTGTCGGAAGGCGTGTTTGTCGGATGGCGTGTTTGTCAGATGGCGTGTTTTTCAGATGGCGTGTTTGGCGGACGGCGTGTTTGGTGGCCGGCGTGTTTGGCGGACGGAGTGTATACCGGATGGAGTGTTTCTTGGACAGAGTGTTTGTCTGACGGAGTGTCTGTCGGACGGCGTGTCTGTCAGACGGTGTGTTTGTCGGATGGCGTGTCTGTCGGACGGCGTGTCGGTCGGACGGAGTGTTTGTAGAACTGGGTGTCTGCCGGACGGGTGTTTGGATGACGGGGTGTTTGTCGGACGGAGTGTTTGTCGGACGGGGTGTTTGTCGGACGGAGTGCTTGTCAGACGGAGTGTTTGTCGGACGGAGTGTTTGTCGCAGGGAGTGTTTGGCGGACGGAGTGTTTGGCGGACAGAGTGTTTGGCGGACGGACTGATTGTCGGATGGAGTGTTTGGTGGACGGAGTGTTTGTCGGACGGCGTGTTTGTCGGACGGTGTGTTTGCCGGATGGAGTGTTTGCAGGACGGAGTGTTTGTCTGACGGAGCGTTTGTCGGACGGCGTGTTTGTCGGACGGAGTGTTTGTCGGAGGGAGTGTTTGGTGGACGGAGTGTTTGGCGGATGGACTGATTGTCGGACGGAGTGTTTGGTGGATGGAGTGTTTGTCGGACGGAGTGTTTGTCGGACGGAGTGTTTGTCGGACGGTGTGTTTGTCGGACGGAGTGTTTTTCGGAATGAGTGTTTGTCGGACGGAGTGTTTGTCGGACGGAGTGTTTGTTGGACGGAGTGTTTGTCGGACGGAGTGTTTGTTGGAAGGAGTGTTTGTCGGACGGAGTGTTTGTCGGACGGGGTGTTTGTTGGATGGATTGTTTGTCGGACGGGGTGTTTGTCGGACAGAGTGTTAGTCAGACGGAGTGTTTGTCAGATGGAGTGTTTGTTGGAAGGCGTGTTTGTCGGACGGAATGTTTGTCGGATGGCGTGTTTGTCGTACGGCGTGTTTGTCGGACGACGTGTTTGTCGGACGGAGTGTTTGTCGGACGGAGTGTTTGTCGGACGGCGTGTTTGTCGGACGGTGTGTTTGTCGGACAGAGTGTTTGTCAGACGGAGTGTTTGTCGGACAGAGTGTTTGTCGGAATGAGTGTTTGTCGGACGGAGTGTTTATCGGACGGAGTGTTTGTTGGATGGAGTGTTTGTCGGATGGAGTGTTTGTCGGAAGGAGTGTTTGTCGGACGGAGTGTTTGTTGGACGGAGTGTTTGTCGGACGGATTGTTTGTCGGACGGAGTTTTTGTCGGACGGAGTGTTTGTCGCACGTAGTGTTTGCCGGACGGAGTGTTTGCCGGACGGAGTGTTTGCCGGATGGAGTGTTTGCCGGATGGAGTGATTGCCGGACGGAGTGTATGCCGGACGGTGTGTTTGCCGGACGGCATGTTTGACAGATGGCGTGTTTGCCGGACGGAGTGTTTGCCGGACGGTGCGTTTGTCCGACGGAGCGTTTGCCGGACGGCGTGTTTGTCGGACGGCGTGTTTGTCGGACGGCGTGTTTGTCGGACGGCGTGTTTGTCGGACGGCCTGTTTGTCGGACGGCGCCTTTGTCGGACGCCGCGTTTGTCGGACGGTGTGTTTGTCGGACGACGTGTTTGTCGGATGGCGTGTTTGTCGGACTGCGTGTTTGTCGGACGGCGTGTTTGTCAGACGGCGTGTTTGTCAGAAGGTGTGTTTGGCGGATGGCGTGTTTGGTGGCCGGCGTGTTTGGTGGACGGAATGTTTACCGGACGAAGTGTTTCTCGGACAGAGTGTTTGTCGGACGGAGTGTCTGTCAGACGGCGTGTCTGTCGGATGGCGTGTCTGTCGGACGGCGTGTCTGTCGGATGGCGTTTCGGTCGGACAGAGTGTCTGTAGAACGGGGTGTCTGCCGGACGGGGTGTTTGGCTGACGGGGTGTTTGTCGGACGGAGTGTTTGTCGGATGGGGTGTTTGTCGGACGGAGTGCTTATCAGACGGAGTGTTTGTTGGATGGAGTGTTTGGCAGACGGTGTGTTTGCCGGAGGTAGTGTTTGCTGGATGGAGTGTTTGCCGGATGGCGCGTTTGCCGGAGGGTGTGTTTGCTGGACGGTGTGTTTGCCAGAGGGCGTGTTTGCCGGACGGCATGCTTGCCGGGTGGTGTGTTTGCCAGGCGGCATGTTTGCCGGGCAGCGTGTTTGCCCGGCGGCGTGTTTGCCAGAGGGCGTGTTTGCCGTACGGCGTGTTTGTCGGATGGCGTGTTTGTCGGATGGCGTGTTTGTTGGACGGCGAATTTGTCGGAAGGTGTGTTTGTCGGACGGCGTGTTTGTCGGATGGAGTGTTTGTCGGACGGAGTGTTTGTCGGACGGAGTGTTTGTCGGACGGCGCGTTTGTCGGACGGAGCGTTTGTCGGACGGAGCGTTTGTCGGACGGAGCGTTTGTCGGACGGAGCGTTTGTCGGACGGAGCCTTTGGCGGACGGACTGTTTGGCGGACGGAGTGCTTGTCGGACGGAGTGTTTGTCGGACGGAGTGTTTGTCGGATGGAGTGTTTGTCGGACGGAGTGTTTGTCGGACGGAGTGTAAGCCGGAGGGATTGTTTGCTGGATGGAGTATTTGCTGGACGGAGTGTTTGCCGGATGGAGTGCTTGCCAGATGGAGTGTTTCCGGATGGAGTGTTTGACGGACGGAGTGGTTGCCTGATGGAGTGTATGCCGGACGGAGTGTTTGCCCGACGGCGTGTTTGACGGACGGCGTGTTTGTCGGACGGTGTGTTTGTCGGACAGAGTGTTTGTCAGACGGAGTGTTTGTCGGACAGAGTGTTTGTCGGAATGAGTGTTTGTCGGACGGAGTGTTTATCGGATGGAGTGTTTGTTGGATGGAGTGTTTGTCGGATGGAGTGTTTGTCGGAAGGAGTGTTTGTCGGACGGAGTGTTTGTTGGACGGAGTGTTTGTCGGACGGATTGTTTGTCGGACGGAGTTTTTGTCGGACGGAGTGTTTGTCGCACGTAGTGTTTGCCGGACGGAGTGTTTGCCGGACGGAGTGTTTGCCGGATGGAGTGTTTGCCGGATGGAGTGATTGCCGGACGGAGTGTATGCCGGACGGTGTGTTTGCCGGACGGCATGTTTGACAGATGGCGTGTTTGCCGGACGGAGTGTTTGCCGGACGGTGCGTTTGTCCGACGGAGCGTTTGCCGGACGGCGTGTTTGTCGGACGGCGTGTTTGTCGGACGGCGTGTTTGTCGGACGGCGTGTTTGTCGGACGGCCTGTTTGTCGGACGGCGCCTTTGTCGGACGCCGCGTTTGTCGGACGGTGTGTTTGTCGGACGACGTGTTTGTCGGATGGCGTGTTTGTCGGACTGCGTGTTTGTCGGACGGCGTGTTTGTCAGATGGCGTGTTTGTCAGAAGGTGTGTTTGGCGGATGGCGTGTTTGGTGCCCGGCGTGTTTGGTGGACGGAATGTTTACCGGACGAAGTGTTTCTCGGACAGAGTGTTTGTCGGACGGAGTGTCTGTCAGACGGCGTGTCTGTCGGATGGCGTGTCTGTCGGACGGCGTGTCTGTCGGATGGCGTTTCGGTCGGACAGAGTGTCTGTAGAACGGGGTGTCTGCCGGACGGGGTGTTTGGCTGACGGGGTGTTTGTCGGACGGAGTGTTTGTCGGACGGGGTGTTTGTCGGACGGAGTGCTTATCAGACGGAGTGTTTGTTGGATGGAGTGTTTGGCAGACGGTGTGTTTGCCGGAGGTAGTGTTTGCTGGATGGAGTGTTTGCCGGACGGCGCGTTTGCCGGAGGGTGTGTTTGCTGGATGGTGTGTTTGCCAGAGGGCGTGTTTGCCGGACGGCATGCTTGCCGGGTGGTGTGTTTGCCAGGCGGCATGTTTGCCGGGCAGCGTGATTGCCCGGCGGCGTGTTTGCCAGAGGGCGTGTTTGCCGTACGGCGTGTTTGTCGGATGGCGTGTTTGTCGGATGGCGTGTTTGTTGGACGGCGAATTTGTCGGAAGGTGTGTTTGTCGGACGGCGTGTTTGTCGGACGGAGTGTTTGTCGGACGGAGTGTTTGTCGGACGGAGTGTTTGTCGGACGGCGCATTTGTCGGACGGAGCGTTTGTCGGACGGAGCGTTTGTCGGACGGAGCGTTTGTCGGACGGAGCGTTTGTCGGACGGAGCCTTTGGCGGACGGACTGTTTGGCGGACGGAGTGCTTGTCGGACGGAGTGTTTGTCGGACGGAGTGTTTGTCGGATGGAGTGTTTGTCGGACGGAGTGTTTGTCGGATGGAGTGTAAGCCGGAGGGATTGTTTGCTGGATGGAGTGTTTGCCCGACGGCGTGTTTGACGGACGGCGTGTTTGTCAGATGGAGTGTTTGCCGGACGGAGAGTTTGCCGGACGGAGTCTTTGTTGGACGGAGTGTTTGTCGGACGGCGTGTTTGTCGGACGGAGTGTTTGTCGGAGGGAGTGTTTGGTGGACGGAGTGTTTGTCGGACAGCGTGTTTGGCGGATGGAGTGTTGTTGGACGGCGTATTTGTCGGACGGCGTGTTTCTCGGACGGCGTGTTTCTCGAACGTTGTGTTTGTCGGATGGTGTGTTTGTCGGACGGCGTGTTTGTCGGACGGAGTGTTTGTCGGACGGAATGTTTGTCGGATGGAGTGTTTGTCGGACGTAGTGTTTGTCGGACGGAGTGTTTGTCGGACGGAGTGTTTGTCGGACGGTGTGTTTGACGGACGGAGTGTATGCCGGAGGGATTGTTTGCTGGATGGAGTGCTTGCTGGGCGGAGTTTTTGCCAGATGGAGTGCTTGCCGGATGGAGTGTTTGCCGTACGGAGTGTTTGACGGACGGAGTGTTTGCCGGACGGATAGCTGCCAGACGGAGTGTTTGTCGGACGGAGTGTTTGGTGGACGGAGTGTTTGTCGGACGGCGTGTTTGTCGGACGGCGTTTTTGTCGGACGGCGTTTTTGTCAGACGGCGTGTTTGTGGGATGGCGTGTTTGTCGGATGGCGTGTTTGTCGGACGGCGTGTTTGTCGGACGGAGTGTTTGTCGGACGGAGTGTTTGTCGGACGGAGTTTTTGTCGGACGGAATGTTTGTCGGACGGAGTGTTTGTCGGACAGAGTGTTTGTCGGAATGAGTGTTTGTCGGACAGAGTATTTGTTGGACGGAGTGTTTGTTGGACGGTGTGTTTGTCGGACAGAGTGTTTGTCGGAAGGAGTGTTTGTCGGACGGAATGTTTGTCGGACGGAGTATTTGTCGGACGGAGTGATTGTCGGATGGGGTGTTTGTCGGACGGAATTTTTGTCGGATGGTGTGTTTGTCGGACGGAGTGTTTGTCGGACGGAGTGTTTGTCGGACGGCGTGTTTGTCAGACGGCGTGTTTGTCGGACGGCGTGTTTGTCGGATGGCATGTTTGTCGGATGGCGTGTTTGTCGGACGGAGTGTTTGTCGGACGGAGTGTTTGTCGGACGGAGTGTTTGTTGGACGGTGTGTTTGTTGGACGGAGTGTTTGTCGGACGGAGTGTTTGTCGGAAGGAGTGTTTGTCGGACGGAATGTTTGTCGGACGGAGTGTTTGTCGGACGGAGTGGTTGTCGGACGGAGTGTTTGTCGGACGGAATGTTTGGCGGACGGAGTGCTTGTCGGACGGAGTGTTTGTCGGACGGAGTGTTTGTCGGATGGAGTGTTTGTCGGACGGAGTGTTTGTCGGACGGAGTGTAAGCCGGAGGGATTGTTTGCTGGATGGAGTATTTGCTGGACGGAGTGTTTGCCGGATGGAGTGCTTGCCAGATGGAGTGTTTCCGGACGGAGTGTTTGACGGACGGAGTGGTTGCCTGACGGAGTGTATGCCGGATGGAGTGTTTGCCTGACGGCGTGTTTGACGGACGGCGTGTTTGTCAGATGGAGTGTTTGCCGGACGGAGAGTTTGCCGGACGGAGTCTTTGTCGGACGGAGTGTTTGTCGGACGGCGTGTTTGTCGGACGGAGTGTTTGTCGGAGGGAGTGTTTGGTGGACGGAGTGTTTGTCGGACAGCGTGTTTGGCAGATGGAGTGTTGTTGGACGGCGTATTTGTCGGACGGCGTGTTTCTCGGACGGCGTGTTTCTCGAACGTTGTGTTTGTCGGATGGTGTGTTTGTCGGACGGCGTGTTTGTCGGACGGAGTGTTTGTCAGACGGAATGTTTGTCGGATGGACTGTTTGTCGGACGTAGTGTTTGTCGGACGGAGTGTTTGTCGGACGGAGTGTTTGTCGGACGGTGTGTTTGACGGACGGAGTGTATGCCGGAGGGATTGTTTGCTGGATGGAGTGTTTGCTGGGCGGAGTTTTTGCCAGATGGAGTGCTTGCCGGATGGAGTGTTTGCCGTACGGAGTGTTTGACGGACGGACTGTTTGTCGGACGTAGTGTTTGTCGGACGGAGTGTTTGTCGGACGGAGTGTTTGTCGGACGGTGTGTTTGACGGACGGAGTGTATGCCGGAGGGATTGTTTGCTGGATGGAGTGTTTGCTGGGCGGAGTTTTTGCCAGATGGAGTGCTTGCCGGATGGAGTGTTTGCCGTACGGAGTGTTTGACGGACGGAGTGTTTGCCGGACGGATAGCTGCCAGACGGAGTGTTTGTCGGACGGAGTGTTTGGTGGACGGAGTGTTTGTCGGACGGCGTGTTTGTCGGACGGCGTTTTTGTCGGACGGCGTTTTTGTCAGACGGCGTGTTTGTGGGACGGCGTGTTTGTCGGATGGCATGTTTGTCGGACGGCGTGTTTGTCGGACGGAGTGTTTGTCGGACGGAGTGTTTGTCGGACGGAGTTTTTGTCGGACGGAATGTTTGTCGGACGGAGTGTTTGTCGGACAGAGTGTTTGTTGGAATGAGTGTTTGTCGGACAGAGTATTTGTTGGACGGAGTGTTTGTTGGACGGTGTGTTTGTCGGACAGAGTGTTTGTCGGAAGGAGTGTTTGTCGGACGGAATGTTTGTAGGACGGAGTGTTTGTCGGACGGAGTGATTGTCGGATGGGGTGTTTGTCGGACGGTATGTTTGTCAGATGGAGTGTTTGTCGGACGGAGTGTTTGTCGGACGGAGTGTTTGTCGGACGGCGTGTTTGTCAGACGGCGTGTTTGTCGGACGGCGTGTTTGTCGGATGGCATGTTTGTCGGACGGCGTGTTTGTTGGACGGAGTGTTTGTCGGACGGAGTGTTTGTCGGACGGAGTTTTTGTTGGACGGAGTGTTTGTTGGACGGAGTGTTTGTCGGACGGAGTGTTTGTCGGAAGGATTGTTTGTCGGACGGAATGTTTGTCGGACGGAGTGTTTGTCGGACGGAGTGATTGTCGGACGGGGTGTTTGTCGGACGGAATGTTTGTCGGATGGAGTGTTTGTCGGACGGAGTGTTTGTCGGACGGAGTGTTTGTCGGATGGAGTGTTTGTCAGACGTAGTGTTTGTCGGACGGAGTGTTTGACGGACGGAGTGTTTGTCGGATGGAGTGTTTGCCGGACGGAGTGTTTGCCGGACGGAGTGCTTGATGGACGGAGTGATTGCCGGACGGAGTGTATGCCGGAGGGATTGTTTGCTGGATGGAGTGTTTGCTGGGCGGAGTTTTTGCCAGATGGAGTGCTTGCCGGATGGAGTGTTTGCCGTACGGAGTGTTTGACGGACGGAGTGTTTGCCGGACGGATAGCTGCCGGACGGAGTGTTTGTCGGACGGAGTGTTTGGTGGACGGAGTGTTTGTCGGACGGCGTGTTTGTCGGACGGTGTTTTTGTCAGACGGCGTTTTTGTCAGACGGCGTGTTTGTGGGACGGCGTGTTTGTCGGATGGCGTGTTTGTCGGATGGCGTGTTTGTCGGACGGAGTGTTTGTCGGACGGAGTGTTTGTTGGACGGAGTTTTTGTCGGACGGAATGTTTGTCGGACGGTGTGTTTGTCGAACGGAGTGTTTGTCGGACGGAGTGTTTGTCGGACGGAGTGTTTGTCGGACGGTGTGTTTGACGGACGGTGTGTATGCCGGAGGGATTGTTTGCTGGATGGAGTGTTTGCTGGGTGGAGTTTTTGCCAGATGGAGTGCTTGCCGGATGGAGTGTTTGCCGTACGGAGTGTTTGACGGACGGAGTGTTTGCCGGACGGATAGCTGCCAGACGGAGTGTTTGTCGGACGGAGTGTTTGGTGGACGGAGTGTTTGTCGGACGGCGTGTTTGTCGGACGGCGTTTTTGTCGGACGGCGTTTTTGTCAGACGGCGTGTTTTTGGGACGGCGTGTTTGTCGGATGGCGTGTTTGTCGGACGGCGTGTTTGTCGGACGGAGTGTTTGTCGGACGGAGTGTTTGTCGGACGGAGTTTTTGTCGGACGGAATGTTTGTCGGACGGAGTGTTTGTCGGACAGTGTGTTTGTCGGAATGAGTGTTTGTCGGACGGAGTATTTGTTGGACGGAGTGTTTGTTGGACGGTGTGTTTGTCGGACAGAGTGTTTGTCGGAAGGAGTGTTTGTCGGACGGAATGTTTGTCGGACGGAGTGTTTGTCGGACGGAGTGATTGTCGGATGGGGTGTTTGTCGGACGGAATGTTTGTCGGATGGAGTGTTTGTCGGACGGAGTGTTTGTCGGATGGAGTGTTTGTCGGACGGCGTGTTTGTCAGACGGCGTGTTTCTCGGACGGCGTGTTTGTCGGATGGCATGTTTGTCGGACGGCGTGTTTGTCGGACGGAGTGTTTGTCGGACGGAGTGTTTGTCGGACGGAGTGTTTGTCGGACGGAGTGTTTGTTGGACGGAGTGTTTGTTGGACGGAGTGTTTGTTGGAAGGAGTGTTTGTCGGACGGGATGTTTGTCGGACGGAGTGTTTGTCGGACGGAGTGATTGTCGGACGGGGTGTTTGTCGGATGGAATGTTTGTCGGATGGAGTGTTTGTCGGACGGAGTGTTTGTCGGACGGAGTGTTTGTCGGATGGAGTGTTTGTCGGACGGAGTGATTGTCGGATGGGGTGTTTGTCGGACGGTATGTTTGTCAGATGGTGTGTTTGTCGGACGGAGTGTTTGTCGGACGGAGTGTTTGTCGGACGGCGTGTTTGTCAGATGGCGTGTTTGTCGGACGGCGTGTTTGTCGGATGGCATGTTTGTCGGACGGCGTGTTTGTTGGACGGAGTGTTTGTCGGACGGAGTGTTTGTCGGACGGAGTTTTTGTTGGACGGAGTGTTTGTTGGACGGAGTGTTTGTCGGACGGAGTGTTTGTCGGAAGGATTGTTTGTCGGACGGAATGTTTGTCGGACGGAGTGTTTGTCGGACGGAGTGATTGTCGGACGGGGTGTTTGTCGGACGGAATGTTTGTCGGATGGAGTGTTTGTCGGACGGAGTGTTTGTCGGACGGAGTGTTTGTCGGATGGAGTGTTTGTCAGACGTAGTGTTTGTCGGACGGAGTGTTTGACGGACGGAGTGTTTGTCGGATGGAGTGTTTGCCGGACGGAGTGTTTGCCGGACGGAGTGCTTGATGGACGGAGTGATTGCCGGACGGAGTGTATGCCGGAGGGATTGTTTGCTGGATGGAGTGTTTGCTGGGCGGAGTTTTTGCCAGATGGAGTGCTTGCCGGATGGAGTGTTTGCCGTACGGAGTGTTTGACGGACGGAGTGTTTGCCGGACGGATAGCTGCCGGACGGAGTGTTTGTCGGACGGAGTGTTTGGTGGACGGAGTGTTTGTCGGACGGCGTGTTTGTCGGACGGTGTTTTTGTCAGACGGCGTTTTTGTCAGACGGCGTGTTTGTGGGACGGCGTGTTTGTCGGATGGCGTGTTTGTCGGATGGCGTGTTTGTCGGACGGAGTGTTTGTCGGACGGAGTGTTTGTTGGACGGAGTTTTTGTCGGACGGAATGTTTGTCGGACGGTGTGTTTGTCGAACGGAGTGTTTGTCGGACGGAGTGTTTGTCGGATGGACTGATTGTCGGACGGAGTGTTTGGTGGATGGAGTGTTTGTCGGACGGAGTGTTTGTCGGACGGAGTGTTTGTCGGACGGTGTGTTTGTCGGACGGAGTGTTTTTCGGAATGAGTGTTTGTCGGACGGAGTGTTTGTCGGACGGAGTGTTTGTTGGACGGAGTGTTTGTCGGACGGAGTGTTTGTTGGAAGGAGTGTTTGTCGGACGGAGTGTTTGTCGGACGGGGTGTTTGTTGGATGGATTGTTTGTCGGACGGGGTGTTTGTCGGACAGAGTGTTAGTCAGACGGAGTGTTTGTCAGATGGAGTGTTTGTTGGAAGGCGTGTTTGTCGGACGGAATGTTTGTCGGATGGCGTGTTTGTCGTACGGCGTGTTTGTCGGACGACGTGTTTGCCGTACGGCGTGTTTGTCGGATGGCGTGTTTGTCGGATGGCGTGTTTGTTGGACGGCGAATTTGTCGGAAGGTGTGTTTGTCGGACGGCGTGTTTGTCGGATGGAGTGTTTGTCGGACGGAGTGTTTGTCGGACGGAGTGTTTGTCGGACGGCGCATTTGTCGGACGGAGCGTTTGTCGGACGGAGCGTTTGTCGGACGGAGCGTTTGTCGGACGGAGCGTTTGTCGGACGGAGCCTTTGGCGGACGGACTGTTTGGCGGACGGAGTGCTTGTCGGACGGAGTGTTTGTCGGACGGAGTGTTTGTCGGATGGAGTGTTTGTCGGACGGAGTGTTTGTCGGACGGAGTGTAAGCCGGAGGGATTGTTTGCTGGATGGAGTATTTGCTGGACGGAGTGTTTGCCGGATGGAGTGCTTGCCAGATGGAGTGTTTCCGGATGGAGTGTTTGACGGACGGAGTGGTTGCCTGATGGAGTGTATGCCGGACGGAGTGTTTGCCCGACGGCGTGTTTGACGGACGGCGTGTTTGTCGGACGGTGTGTTTGTCGGACAGAGTGTTTGTCAGACGGAGTGTTTGTCGGACAGAGTGTTTGTCGGAATGAGTGTTTGTCGGACGGAGTGTTTATCGGACGGAGTGTTTGTTGGATGGAGTGTTTGTCGGATGGAGTGTTTGTCGGAAGGAGTGTTTGTCGGACGGAGTGTTTGTTGGACGGAGTGTTTGTCGGACGGATTGTTTGTCGGACGGAGTTTTTGTCGGACGGAGTGTTTGTCGCACGTAGTGTTTGCCGGACGGAGTGTTTGCCGGACGGAGTGTTTGCCGGATGGAGTGTTTGCCGGATGGAGTGATTGCCGGACGGAGTGTATGCCGGACGGTGTGTTTGCCGGACGGCATGTTTGACAGATGGCGTGTTTGCCGGACGGAGTGTTTGCCGGACGGTGCGTTTGTCCGACGGAGCGTTTGCCGGACGGCGTGTTTGTCGGACGGCGTGTTTGTCGGACGGCGTGTTTGTCGGACGGCCTGTTTGTCGGACGGCGCCTTTGTCGGACGCCGCGTTTGTCGGACGGTGTGTTTGTCGGACGACGTGTTTGTCGGATGGCGTGTTTGTCGGACTGCGTGTTTGTCGGACGGCGTGTTTGTCAGACGGCGTGTTTGTCAGAAGGTGTGTTTGGCGGATGGCGTGTTTGGTGGCCGGCGTGTTTGGTGGACGGAATGTTTACCGGACGAAGTGTTTCTCGGACAGAGTGTTTGTCGGACGGAGTGTCTGTCAGACGGCGTGTCTGTCGGATGGCGTGTCTGTCGGACGGCGTGTCTGTCGGATGGCGTTTCGGTCGGACAGAGTGTCTGTAGAACGGGGTGTCTGCCGGACGGGGTGTTTGGCTGACGGGGTGTTTGTCGGACGGAGTGTTTGTCGGACGGGGTGTTTGTCGGACGGAGTGCTTATCAGACGGAGTGTTTGTTGGATGGAGTGTTTGGCAGACGGTGTGTTTGCCGGAGGTAGTGTTTGCTGGATGGAGTGTTTGCCGGACGGCGCGTTTGCCGGAGGGTGTGTTTGCTGGACGGTGTGTTTGCCAGAGGGCGTGTTTGCCGGACGGCATGCTTGCCGGGTGGTGTGTTTGCCAGGCGGCATGTTTGCCGGGCAGCGTGATTGCCCGGCGGCGTGTTTGCCAGAGGGCGTGTTTGCCGTACGGCGTGTTTGTCGGATGGCGTGTTTGTCGGATGGCGTGTTTGTTGGACGGCGAATTTGTCGGAAGGTGTGTTTGTCGGACGGCGTGTTTGTCGGACGGAGTGTTTGTCGGACGGAGTGTTTGTCAGACGGAGTGTTTGTCGGACGGCGCATTTGTCGGACGGAGCGTTTGTCGGACGGAGCGTTTGTCGGACGGAGCGTTTGTCGGACGGAGCGTTTGTCGGACGGAGCCTTTGGCGGACGGACTGTTTGGCGGACGGAGTGCTTGTCGGACGGAGTGTTTGTCGGACGGAGTGTTTGTCGGATGGAGTGTTTGTCGGACGGAGTGTTTGTCGGACGGAGTGTAAGCCGGAGGGATTGTTTGCTGGATGGAGTATTTGCTGGACGGAGTGTTTGCCGGATGGAGTGCTTGCCAGATGGAGTGTTTCCGGATGGAGTGTTTGACGGACGGAGTGGTTGCCTGATGGAGTGTATGCCGGATGGAGTGTTTGCCCGACGGCGTGTTTGACGGACGGCGTGTTTGTCAGATGGAGTGTTTGCCGGACGGAGAGTTTGCCGGACAGAGTCTTTGTTGGACGGAGTGTTTGTCGGACGGCGTGTTTGTCGGACGGAGTGTTTGTCGGAGGGAGTGTTTGGTGGACGGAGTGTTTGTCGGACAGCGTGTTTGGCGGATGGAGTGTTGTTGGACGGCGTATTTGTCGGACGGCGTGTTTCTCGGACGGCGTGTTTCTCGAACGTTGTGTTTGTCGGATGGTGTGTTTGTCGGACGGCGTGTTTGTCGGACGGAGTGTTTGTCGGACGGAATGTTTGTCGGATGGAGTGTTTGTCGGACGTAGTGTTTGTCGGACGGAGTGTTTGTCGGACGGAGTGTTTGTCGGACGGTGTGTTTGACGGACGGAGTGTATGCCGGAGGGATTGTTTGCTGGATGGAGTGCTTGCTGGGCGGAGTTTTTGCCAGATGGAGTGCTTGCCGGATGGAGTGTTTGCCGTACGGAGTGTTTGACGGACGGAGTGTTTGCCGGACGGATAGCTGCCAGACGGAGTGTTTGTCGGACGGAGTGTTTGGTGGACGGAGTGTTTGTCGGACGGCGTGTTTGTCGGACGGCGTTTTTGTCGGACGGCGTTTTTGTCAGACGGCGTGTTTGTGGGATGGCGTGTTTGTCGGATGGCGTGTTTGTCGGACGGCGTGTTTGTCGGACGGAGTGTTTGTCGGACGGAGTGTTTGTCGGACGGAGTTTTTGTCGGACGGAATGTTTGTCGGACGGAGTGTTTGTCGGACAGAGTGTTTGTCGGAATGAGTGTTTGTCGGACAGAGTATTTGTTGGACGGAGTGTTTGTTGGACGGTGTGTTTGTCGGACAGAGTGTTTGTCGGAAGGAGTGTTTGTCGGACGGAATGTTTGTCGGACGGAGTATTTGTCGGACGGAGTGATTGTCGGATGGGGTGTTTGTCGGACGGAATTTTTGTCGGATGGTGTGTTTGTCGGACGGAGTGTTTGTCGGACGGAGTGTTTGTCGGACGGCGTGTTTGTCAGACGGCGTGTTTGTCGGACGGCGTGTTTGTCGGATGGCATGTTTGTCGGATGGCGTGTTTGTCGGACGGAGTGTTTGTCGGACGGAGTGTTTGTCGGACGGAGTGTTTGTTGGACGGAGTGTTTGTTGGACGGAGTGTTTGTCGGATGGAGTGTTTGTCGGAAGGAGTGTTTGTCGGACGGAATGTTTGTCGGACGGAGTGTTTGTCGGACGGAGTGGTTGTCGGACGGAGTGTTTGTCGGACGGAATGTTTGGCGGACGGAGTGCTTGTCGGACGGAGTGTTTGTCGGACGGAGTGTTTGTCGGATGGAGTGTTTGTCGGACGGAGTGTTTGTCGGACGGAGTGTAAGCCGGAGGGATTGTTTGCTGGATGGAGTATTTGCTGGACGGAGTGTTTGCCGGATGGAGTGCTTGCCAGATGGAGTGTTTCCGGACGGAGTGTTTGACGGACGGAGTGGTTGCCTGACGGAGTGTATGCCGGATGGAGTGTTTGCCTGACGGCGTGTTTGACGGACGGCGTGTTTGTCAGATGGAGTGTTTGCCGGACGGAGAGTTTGCCGGACGGAGTCTTTGTCGGACGGAGTGTTTGTCGGACGGCGTGTTTGTCGGACGGAGTGTTTGTCGGAGGGAGTGTTTGGTGGACGGAGTGTTTGTCGGACAGCGTGTTTGGCAGATGGAGTGTTGTTGGACGGCGTATTTGTCGGACGGCGTGTTTCTCGGACGGCGTGTTTCTCGAACGTTGTGTTTGTCGGATGGTGTGTTTGTCGGACGGCGTGTTTGTCGGACGGAGTGTTTGTCAGACGGAATGTTTGTCGGATGGACTGTTTGTCGGACGTAGTGTTTGTCGGACGGAGTGTTTGTCGGACGGAGTGTTTGTCGGACGGTGTGTTTGACGGACGGAGTGTATGCCGGAGGGATTGTTTGCTGGATGGAGTGTTTGCTGGGCGGAGTTTTTGCCAGATGGAGTGCTTGCCGGATGGAGTGTTTGCCGTACGGAGTGTTTGACGGACGGAGTGTTTGCCGGACGGATAGCTGCCAGACGGAGTGTTTGTCGGACGGAGTGTTTGGTGGACGGAGTGTTTGTTGGACGGCGTGTTTGTCGGACGGCGTTTTTGTCGGACGGCGTTTTTGTCAGACGGCGTGTTTGTGGGACGGCGTGTTTGTCGGATGGCATGTTTGTCGGACGGCGTGTTTGTCGGACGGAGTGTTTGTCGGACGGAGTGTTTGTCGGACGGAGTTTTTGTCGGACGGAATGTTTGTCGGACGGAGTGTTTGTCGGACAGAGTGTTTGTTGGAATGAGTGTTTGTCGGACAGAGTATTTGTTGGACGGAGTGTTTGTTGGACGGTGTGTTTGTCGGACAGAGTTTGTCGGAAGGAGTGTTTGTCGGACGGAATGTTTGTAGGACGGAGTGTTTGTCGGACGGAGTGATTGTCGGATGGGGTGTTTGTCGGACGGTATGTTTGTCAGATGGAGTGTTTGTCGGATGGAGTGTTTGTCGGACGGAGTGTTTGTCGGACGGCGTGTTTGTCAGACGGCGTGTTTGTCGGACGGCGTGTTTGTCGGATGGCATGTTTGTCGGACGGCGTGTTTGTTGGACGGAGTGTTTGTCGGACGGAGTGTTTGTCGGACGGAGTTTTTGTTGGACGGAGTGTTTGTTGGACGGAGTGTTTGTCGGACGGAGTGTTTGTCGGAAGGATTGTTTGTCGGACGGAATGTTTGTCGGACGGAGTGTTTGTCGGACGGAGTGATTGTCGGACGGGGTGTTTGTCGGATGGAATGTTTGTCGGATGGAGTGTTTGTCGGACGGAGTGTTTGTCGGACGGAGTGTTTGTCGGATGGAGTGTTTGTCAGACGTAGTGTTTGTCGGACGGAGTGTTTGACGGACGGAGTGTTTGTCGGATGGAGTGTTTGCCGGACGGAGTGTTTGCCGGACGGAGTGCTTGATGGACGGAGTGATTGCCGGACGGAGTGTATGCCGGAGGGATTGTTTGCTGGATGGAGTGTTTGCTGGGCGGAGTTTTTGCCAGATGGAGTGCTTGCTGGATGGAGTTTTTGCCGTACGGAGTGTTTGACGGACGGAGTGTTTGCCGGACGGATAGCTGCCGGACGGAGTGTTTGTCGGACGGAGTGTTTGGTGGACGGAGTGTTTGTCGGACGGCGTGTTTGTCGGACGGTGTTTTTGTCAGACGGCGTTTTTGTCAGACGGCGTGTTTGTGGGACGGCGTGTTTGTCGGATGGCGTGTTTGTCGGATGGCGTGTTTGTCGGACGGAGTGTTTGTCGGACGGAGTGTTTGTTGGACGGAGTTTTTGTCGGACGGAATGTTTGTCGGACGGTGTGTTTGTCGAACGGAGTGTTTGTCGGACGGAGTGTTTGTCGGACGGAGTGTTTGTCGGACGGTGTGTTTGACGGACGGTGTGTATGCCGGAGGGATTGTTTGCTGGATGGAGTGTTTGCTGGGTGGAGTTTTTGCCAGATGGAGTGCTTGCCGGATGGAGTGTTTGCCGTACGGAGTGTTTGACGGACGGAGTGTTTGCCGGACGGATAGCTGCCAGACGGAGTGTTTGTCGGACGGAGTGTTTGGTGGACGGAGTGTTTGTCGGACGGCGTGTTTGTCGGACGGCGTTTTTGTCGGACGGCGTTTTTGTCAGACGGCGTGTTTTTGGGACGGCGTGTTTGTCGGATGGCGTGTTTGTCGGACGGCGTGTTTGTCGGACGGAGTGTTTGTCGGACGGAGTGTTTGTCGGACGGAGTTTTTGTCGGACGGAATGTTTGTCGGACGGAGTGTTTGTCGGACAGAGTGTTTGTCGGAATGAGTGTTTGTCGGACGGAGTATTTGTTGGACGGAGTGTTTGTTGGACGGTGTGTTTGTCGGACAGAGTGTTTGTCGGAAGGAGTGTTTGTCGGACGGAATGTTTGTCGGACGGAGTGTTTGTCGGACGCAGTGATTGTCGGATGGGGTGTTTGTCGGACGGAATGTTTGTCGGATGGAGTGTTTGTCGGACGGAGTGTTTGTCGGATGGAGTGTTTGTCGGACGGCGTGTTTGTCAGACGGCGTGTTTCTCGGACGGCGTGTTTGTCGGATGGCATGTTTGTCGGACGGCGTGTTTGTCGGACGGACTGTTTGTCGGACGGAGTGTTTGTCGGACGGAGTGTTTGTCGGACGGAGTGTTTGTTGGACGGAGTGTTTGTTGGACGGAGTGTTTGTTGGAAGGAGTGTTTGTCGGACGGGATGTTTGTCGGACGGAGTGTTTGTCGGACGGAGTGATTGTCGGACGGGGTGTTTGTCGGATGGAATGTTTGTCGGATGGAGTGTTTGTCGGACGGAGTGTTTGTCGGACGGAGTGTTTGTCGGATGGAGTGTTTGTCGGACGGAGTGATTGTCGGATGGGGTGTTTGTCGGACGGTATGTTTGTCAGATGGAGTGTTTGTCAGACGGAGTGTTTGTCGGACGGAGTGTTTGTCGGACGGCGTGTTTGTCAGACGGCGTGTTTGTCGGACGGCGTGTTTGTCGGATGGCATGTTTGTCGGACGGCGTGTTTGTTGGACGGAGTGTTTGTCGGACGGAGTGTTTGTCGGACGGAGTTTTTGTTGGACGGAGTGTTTGTTGGACGGAGTGTTTGTCGGACGGAGTGTTTGTCGGAAGGATTGTTTGTCGGACGGAATGTTTGTCGGACGGAGTGTTTGTCGGACGGAGTGATTGTCGGACGGGGTGTTTGTCGGACGGAATGTTTGTCGGATGGAGTGTTTGTCGGACGGAGTGTTTGTCGGACGGAGTGTTTGTCGGATGGAGTGTTTGTCAGACGTAGTGTTTGTCGGACGGAGTGTTTGACGGACGGAGTGTTTGTCGGATGGAGTGTTTGCCGGACGGAGTGTTTGCCGGACGGAGTGCTTGATGGACGGAGTGATTGCCGGACGGAGTGTATGCCGGAGGGATTGTTTGCTGGATGGAGTGTTTGCTGGGCGGAGTTTTTGCCAGATGGAGTGCTTGCCGGATGGAGTGTTTGCCGTACGGAGTGTTTGACGGACGGAGTGTTTGCCGGACGGATAGCTGCCGGACGGAGTGTTTGTCGGACGGAGTGTTTGGTGGACGGAGTGTTTGTCGGACGGCGTGTTTGTCGGACGGTGTTTTTGTCAGACGGCGTTTTTGTCAGACGGCGTGTTTGTGGGACGGCGTGTTTGTCGGATGGCGTGTTTGTCGGATGGCGTGTTTGTCGGACGGAGTGTTTGTCGGACGGAGTGTTTGTTGGACGGAGTTTTTGTCGGACGGAATGTTTGTCGGACGGTGTGTTTGTCGAACGGAGTGTTTGTCGGACGGAGTGTTTGTCGGACGGAGTGTTTGTCGGACGGTGTGTTTGACGGACGGTGTGTATGCCGGAGGGATTGTTTGCTGGATGGAGTGTTTGCTGGGTGGAGTTTTTGCCAGATGGAGTGCTTGCCGGATGGAGTGTTTGCCGTACGGAGTGTTTGACGGACGGAGTGTTTGCCGGACGGATAGCTGCCAGACGGAGTGTTTGTCGGACGGAGTGTTTGGTGGACGGAGTGTTTGTCGGACGGCGTGTTTGTCGGACGGCGTTTTTGTCAGACGGCGTGTTTGTCGGACGGCGTGTTTGTCGGATGGCATGTTTGTCGGACGGCGTGTTTGTTGGACGGAGTGTTTGTCGGACGGAGTGTTTGTCGGACGGAGTTTTTGTTGGACGGAGTGTTTGTTGGACGGAGTGTTTGTCGGACGGAGTGTTTGTCGGAAGGATTGTTTGTCGGACGGAATGTTTGTCGGACGGAGTGTTTGTCGGACGGAGTGATTGTCGGACGGGGTGTTTGTCGGACTGAATGTTTGTCGGATGGAGTGTTTGTCGGACGGAGTGTTTGTCGGACGGAGTGTTTGTCGGATGGAGTGTTTGTCAGACGTAGTGTTTGTCGGACGGAGTGTTTGACGGACGGAGTGTTTGTCGGATGGAGTGTTTGCCGGACGGAGTGTTTGCCGGACGGAGTGCTTGATGGACGGAGTGATTGCCGGACGGAGTGTATGCCGGAGGGATTGTTTGCTGGATGGAGTGTTTGCTGGGCGGAGTTTTTGCCAGATGGAGTGCTTGCCGGATGGAGTGTTTGCCGTACGGAGTGTTTGACGGACGGAGTGTTTGCCGGACGGATAGCTGCCGGACGGAGTGTTTGTCGGACGGAGTGTTTGGTGGACGGAGTGTTTGTCGGACGGCGTGTTTGTCGGACGGTGTTTTTGTCAGACGGCGTTTTTGTCAGACGGCGTGTTTGTGGGACGGCGTGTTTGTCGGATGGCGTGTTTGTCGGATGGCGTGTTTGTCGGACGGAGTGTTTGTCGGACGGAGTGTTTGTTGGACGGAGTTTTTGTCGGACGGAATGTTTTTCGGACGGTGTGTTTGTCGAACGGAGTGTTTGTCGGACGGAGTGTTTGTCGGACGGAGTGTTTGTCGGACGGTGTGTTTGACGGACGGTGTGTATGCCGGAGGGATTGTTTGCTGGATGGAGTGTTTGCTGGGTGGAGTTTTTGCCAGATGGAGTGCTTGCCGGATGGAGTGTTTGCCGTACGGAGTGTTTGACGGACGGAGTGTTTGCCGGACGGATAGCTGCCAGACGGAGTGTTTGTCGGACGGAGTATTTGGTGGACGGAGTGTTTGTCGGACGGCGTGTTTGTCGGACGGCGTTTTTGTCGGACGGCGTTTTTGTCAGACGGCGTGTTTTTGGGACGGCGTGTTTGTCGGATGGCGTGTTTGTCGGACGGCGTGTTTGTCGGACGGAGTGTTTGTCGGACGGAGTGTTTGTCGGACGGAGTTTTTGTCGGACGGAATGTTTGTCGGACGGAGTGTTTGTCGGACAGAGTGTTTGTCGGAATGAGTGTTTGTCGGACGGAGTATTTGTTGGACGGAGTGTTTGTTGGACGGTGTGTTTGTCGGACAGAGTGTTTGTCGGAAGGAGTGTTTGTCGGACGGAATGTTTGTCGGACGGAGTGTTTGTCGGACGGAGTGATTGTCGGATGGGGTGTTTGTCGGACGGAATGTTTGTCGGATGGAGTGTTTGTCGGACGGAGTGTTTGTCGGATGGAGTGTTTGTCGGACGGCGTGTTTGTCAGACGGCGTGTTTCTCGGACGGCGTGTTTGTCGGATGGCATGTTTGTCGGACGGCGTGTTTGTCGGACGGAGTGTTTGTCGGACGGAGTGTTTGTCGGACGGAGTGTTTGTCGGACGGAGTGTTTGTTGGACGGAGTGTTTGTTGGACGGAGTGTTTGTTGGAAGGAGTGTTTGTCGGACGGGATGTTTGTCGGACGGGGTGTTTGTCGGACGGAGTGATTGTCGGACGGGGTGATTGTCGGACGGGGTGTTTGTCGGATGGAATGTTTGTCGGATGGAGTGTTTGTCGGATGGAGTGTTTGTCGGACGGAGTGTTTGTCGGATGGAGTGTTTGTCAGACGTAGTGTTTGTCGGACGGAGTGTTTGACGGACGGAGTGTTTGTCGGATGGAGTGTTTGCCGGACGGAGTGTTTGCCGGACGGAGTGCTTGATGGACGGAGTGATTGCCGGACGGAGTGTATGCCGGAGGGATTGTTTGCTGGATGGAGTGTTTGCTGGGCGGAGTTTTTGCCAGATGGAGTGCTTGCCGGATGGAGTGTTTGCCGTACGGAGTGTTTGACGGACGGAGTGTTTGCCGGACGGATAGCTGCCGGACGGAGTGTTTGTCGGACGGAGTGTTTGGTGGACGGAGTGTTTGTCGGACGGCGTGTTTGTCGGACGGCGTTTTTGTCAGACGGCGTTTTTGTCAGACGGCGTGTTTGTGGGACGGCGTGTTTGTCGGATGGCGTGTTTGTCGGACGGCGTGTTTGTCGGACGGAGTGTTTGTCGGACGGAGTGTTTGTCGGACGGAGTTTTTGTCGGACGGAATGTTTGTCGGACGGAGTGTTTGTCGGACAGAGTGTTTGTCGGAATGAGTGTTTGTCGGACGGGGTATTTGTTGGACGGAGTGTTTGTTGGATGGTGTGTTTGTCGGACGGCCTGTTTGTCGGACGGCGCCTTTGTCGGACGCCGCGTTTGTCGGACGATGTGTTTGTCGGACGACGTGTTTGTCGGATGGCGTGTTTGTCGGACTGCGTGTTTGTCGGACGGCGTGTTTGTCAGACGGCGTGTTTGTCAGAAGGTGTGTTTGGCGGATGGCGTGTTTGGTGGCCGGCGTGTTTGGTGGACGGAATGTTTACCGGACGAAGTGTTTCTCGGACAGAGTGTTTGTCGGACGGAGTGTCTGTCAGACGGCGTGTCTGTCGGATGGCGTGTCTGTCGGACGGCGTGTCTGTCGGACGACGTGTTTGTCGGACGGAGTGTTTGTCGGACGGAGTGTTTGTCGGACGGCGTGTTTGTCGGACGGTGTGTTTGTCGGACAGAGTGTTTGTCAGACGGAGTGTTTGTCGGACAGAGTGTTTGTCGGAATGAGTGTTAGTCGGACGGAGTGTTTATCGGACGGAGTGTTTGTTGGATGGAGTGTTTGTCGGATGGAGTGTTTGTCGGAAGGAGTATTTGTCGGACGGAGTGTTTGTTGGACGGAGTGTTTGTCGGACGGATTGTTTGTCGGACGGAGCTTTTGTCGGACGGAGTGTTTGTCGCACGTAGTGTTTGCCGGACGGAGTGTTTGCCGGACGGAGTGTTTGCCGGATGGAGTGTTTGCCGGATGGAGTGATTGCCGGACGGAGTGTATGCTGGACAGTGTGTTTGCCGGACGGCATGTTTGACAGATGGCGTGTTTGCCGGACGGAGTGTTTGCCGGACGGTGCGTTTGTCCGACGGAGCGTTTGCCGGACGGCGTGTTTGTCGGACGGCGTGTTTGTCGGACGGCGTGTTTGTCGGACGGTGTGTTTGTCGGACTGCGTGTTTGTCGGACGGCGTGTTTGTCAGACGGCGTGTTTGTCAGAAGGTGTGTTTGGCGGATGGCGTGTTTGGTGGCCGGCGTGTTTGGTGGACGGAATGTTTACCGGACGAAGTGTTTCTCGGACAGAGTGTTTGTCGGACGGAGTGTCTGTCAGACGGCGTGTCTGTCGGATGGCGTGTCTGTCGGACGGCGTGTCTGTCGGATGGCGTTTCGGTCGGACAGAGTGTCTGTAGAACGGGGTGTCTGCCGGACGGTGTGTTTTGCTGACGGGGTGTTTGTCGGACGGAGTGTTTGTCGGACGGGGTGTTTGTCGGACGGAGTGCTTATCAGACGGAGTGTTTGTTGGATGGAGTGTTTGGCAGACGGTGTGTTTGCCGGAGGTAGTGTTTGCTGGATGGAGTGTTTGCCGGACGGCGCGTTTGCCGGAGGGTGTGTTTGCTGGACGGTGTGTTTGCCAGAGGGCGTGTTTGCCGGACGGCATGCTTGCCGGGTGGTGTGTTTGCCAGGCGGCATGTTTGCCGGGCAGCGTGATTGCCCGGCGGCGTGTTTGCCAGAGGGCGTGTTTGCCGTACGGCGTGTTTGTCGGATGGCGTGTTTGTCGGATGGCGTGTTTGTTGGACGGCGAATTTGTCGGAAGGTGTGTTTGTCGGACGGCGTGTTTGTCGGACGGAGTGTTTGTCGGACGGAGTGTTTGTCGGACGGAGTGTTTGTCGGACGGCGCGTTTGTCGGACGGAGCGTTTGTCGGACGGAGCGTTTGTCGGACGGAGCGTTTGTCGGACGGAGCCTTTGGCGGACGGACTGTTTGGCGGACGGAGTGCTTGTCGGACGGAGTGTTTGTCGGACGGAGTGTTTGTCGGATGGAGTGTTTGTCGGACGGAGTGTTTGTCGGACGGAGTGTAAGCCGGAGGGATTGTTTGCTGGATGGAGTATTTGCTGGACGGAGTGTTTGCCGGATGGAGTGCTTGCCAGATGGAGTGTTTCCGGATGGAGTGTTTGACGGACGGAGTGGTTGCCTGATGGAGTGTATGCCGGACGGAGTGTTTGCCCGACGGCGTGTTTGACGGACGGCGTGTTTGTCAGATGGAGTGTTTGCCGGACGGAGAGTTTGCCGGACGGAGTCTTTGTTGGATGGAGTGTTTGTCGGACGGCGTGTTTGTCGGACGGAGTGTTTGTCGGAGGGAGTGTTTGGTGGACGGAGTGTTTGTCGGACAGCGTGTTTGGCGGATGGAGTGTTGTTGGACGGCGTATTTGTCGGACGGCGTGTTTCTCGGACGGCGTGTTTCTCGAACGTTGTGTTTGTCGGATGGTGTGTTTGTCGGACGGCGTGTTTGTCGGACGGAGTGTTTGTCGGACGGAATGTTTGTCGGATGGAGTGTTTGTCGGACGTAGTGTTTGTCGGACGGAGTGTTTGTCGGACGGAGTGTTTGTCGGACGGTGTGTTTGACGGACGGAGTGTATGCCGGAGGGATTGTTTGCTGGATGGAGTGCTTGCTGGGCGGAGTTTTTGCCAGATGGAGTGCTTGCCGGATGGAGTGTTTGCCGTACGGAGTGTTTGACGGACGGAGTGTTTGCCGGACGGATAGCTGCCAGACGGAGTGTTTGTCGGACGGAGTGTTGGTCGGACGGTGTGTTTGTCGGACGACGTGTTTGTCGGATGGCGTGTTTGTCGGACTGCGTGTTTGTCGGACGGCGTGTTTGTCAGACGGCGTGTTTGTCAGAAGGTGTGTTTGGCGGATGGCGTGTTTGGTGGCCGGCGTGTTTGGTGGACGGAATGTTTACCGGACGAAGTGTTTCTCGGACAGAGTGTTTGTCGGACGGAGTGTCTGTCAGACGGCGTGTCTGTCGGATGGCGTGTCTGTCGGACGGCGTGTCTGTCGGACGACGTGTTTGTCGGACGGAGTGTTTGTCGGACGGAGTGTTTGTCGGACGGCGTGTTTGTCGGACGGTGTGTTTGTCGGACAGAGTGTTTGTCAGACGGAGTGTTTGTCGGACAGAGTGTTTGTCGGAATGAGTGTTAGTCGGATGGAGTGTTTATCGGACGGAGTGTTTGTCGGATGGAGTGTTTGTCGGATGGAGTGTTTGTCGGAAGGAGTATTTGTCGGACGGAGTGTTTGTTGGACGGAGTGTTTGTCGGACGGATTGTTTGTCGGACGGAGCTTTTGTCGGACGGAGTGTTTGTCGCACGTAGTGTTTGCCGGACGGAGTGTTTGCCGGACGGAGTGTTTGCCGGATGGAGTGTTTGCCGGATGGAGTGATTGCCGGACGGAGTGTATGCCGGACGGTGTGTTTGCCGGACGGCATGTTTGACAGATGGCGTGTTTGCCGGACGGAGTGTTTGCCGGACGGTGCGTTTGTCCGACGGAGCTTTTGCCAGACGGCGTGTTTGTCGGACGGCGTGTTTGTCGGATGGCGTGTTTGTCGGACGGCGTGTTTGTCGGGCGGCCTGTTTGTCGGACGGCGCCTTTGTCGGACGCCGCGTTTGTCGGACGGTGTGTTTGTCGGACGACGTGTTTGTCGGATGGCGTGTTTGTCGGACTGCGTGTTTGTCGGACGGCGTGTTTGTCAGACGGCGTGTTTGTCAGAAGGTGTGTTTGGCGGATGGCGTGTTTGGTGGCCGGCGTGTTTGGTGGACGGAATGTTTACCGGACGAAGTGTTTCTCGGACAGTGTGTTTGTCGGACGGAGTGTCTATCAGACGGCGTGTCTGTCGGATGGCGTGTCTGTCGGACGGCGTGTCTGTCGGATGGCGTTTCGGTCGGACAGAGTGTCTGTAGAACGGGGTGTCTGCCGGACGGGGTGTTTGGCTGACGGGGTGTTTGTCGGACGGAGTGTTTGTCGGACGGGGTGTTTGTCGGACGGAGTGCTTATCAGACGGAGTGTTTGTTGGATGGAGTGTTTGGCAGACGGTGTGTTTGCCGGAGGTAGTGTTTGCTGGATGGAGTGTTTGCCGGACGGCGCGTTTGCCGGAGGGTGTGTTTGCTGGACGGTGTGTTTGCCAGAGGGCGTGTTTGCCGGACGGCATGCTTGCCGGGTGGTGTGTTTGCCAGGCGGCATGTTTGCCGGGCAGCGTGATTGCCCGGCGGCGTGTTTGCCAGAGGGCGTGTTTGCCGTACGGCGTGTTTGTCGGATGGCGTGTTTGTCGGATGGCGTGTTTGTTGGACGGCGAATTTGTCGGAAGGTGTGTTTGTCGGACGGCGTGTTTGTCAGACGGAGTGTTTGTCGGACGGAGTGTTTGCCGGACGGAGTCTTTGTTGGATGGAGTGTTTGTCGGACGGTGTGTTTGTCGGACGGAGTGTTTGCCCGACGGCGTGTTTGACGGACGGCGTGTTTGTCAGATGGAGTGTTTGCCGGACGGAGAGTTTGCCGGACGGAGTCTTTGTTGGATGGAGTGTTTGTCGGACGGCGTGTTTGTCGGACGGAGTGTTTGTCGGAGGGAGTGTTTGGTGGACGGAGTGTTTGTCGGACAGCGTGTTTGGCGGATGGAGTGTTGTTGGACGGCGTATTTGTCGGACGGCGTGTTTCTCGGACGGCGTGTTTCTCGAACGTTGTGTTTGTCGGATGGTGTGTTTGTCGGACGGCGTGTTTGTCGGATGGAGTGTTTGTCGGACGGAATGTTTGTCGGATGGAGTGTTTGTCGGACGTAGTGTTTGTCGGACGGAGTGTTTGTCGGACGGAGTGTTTGTCGGACGGTGTGTTTGACGGACGGAGTGTATGCCGGAGGGATTGTTTGCTGGATGGAGTGCTTGCTGGGCGGAGTTTTTGCCAGATGGAGTGCTTGCCGGATGGAGTGTTTGCCGTACGGAGTGTTTGACGGACGGAGTGTTTGCCGGACGGATAGCTGCCAGACGGAGTGTTTGTCGGACGGAGTGTTTGTCGGACGGTGTGTTTGTCGGACGACGTGTTTGTCGGATGGCGTGTTTGTCGGACTGCGTGTTTGTCGGACGGCGTGTTTGTCAGACGGCGTGTTTGTCAGAAGGTGTGTTTGGCGGATGGCGTGTTTGATGGCCGGCGTGTTTGGTGGACGGAATGTTTACCGGACGAAGTGTTTCTCGGACAGAGTGTTTGTCGGACGGAGTGTCTGTCAGACGGCGTGTCTGTCGGATGGCGTGTCTGTCGGACGGCGCGTCTGTCGGACGACGTGTTTGTCGGACGGAGTGTTTGTCGGACGGAGTGTTTGTCGGACGGCGTGTTTGTCGGACGGTGTGTTTGTCGGACAGAGTGTTTGTCAGACGGAGTGTTTGTCGGACAGAGTGTTTGTCGGAATGAGTGTTAGTCGGACGGAGTGTTTATCGGACGGAGTGTTTGTTGGATGGAGTGTTTGTCGGATGGAGTGTTTGTCGGAAGGAGTATTTGTCGGACGGAGTGTTTGTTGGACGGAGTGTTTGTCGGACGGATTGTTTGTCGGACGGAGCTTTTGTCGGACGGAGTGTTTGTCGCACGTAGTGTTTGCCGGACGGAGTGTTTGCCGGACGGAGTGTTTGCCGGATGGAGTGTTTGCCGGATGGAGTGATTGCCGGACGGAGTGTATGCCGGACGGTGTGTTTGCCGGACGGCATGTTTGACAGATGGCGTGTTTGCCGGACGGAGTGTTTGCCGGACGGTGCGTTTGTCCGACGGAGCTTTTGCCAGACGGCGTGTTTGTCGGACGGCGTGTTTGTCGGATGGCGTGTTTGTCGGACGGCGTGTTTGTCGGGCGGCCTGTTTGTCGGACGGCGCCTTTGTCGGACGCCGCGTTTGTCGGACGGTGTGTTTGTCGGACGACGTGTTTGTCGGATGGCGTGTTTGTCGGACTGCGTGTTTGTCGGACGGCGTGTTTGTCAGACGGCGTGTTTGTCAGAAGGTGTGTTTGGCGGATGGCGTGTTTGGTGGCCGGCGTGTTTGGTGGACGGAATGTTTACCGGACGAAGTGTTTCTCGGACAGTGTGTTTGTCGGACGGAGTGTCTGTCAGACGGCGTGTCTGTCGGATGGCGTGTCTGTCGGACGGCGTGTCTGTCGGATGGCGTTTCAGTCGGACAGAGTGTCTGTAGAACGGGGTGTCTGCCGGACGGGGTGTTTGGCTGACGGGGTGTTTGTCGGACGGAGTGTTTGTCGGACGGGGTGTTTGTCGGACGGAGTGCTTATCAGACGGAGTGTTTGTTGGATGGAGTGTTTGGCAGACGGTGTGTTTGCCGGAGGTAGTGTTTGCTGGATGGAGTGTTTGCCGGACGGCGCGTTTGCCGGAGGGTGTGTTTGCTGGACGGTGTGTTTGCCAGAGGGCGTGTTTGCCGGACGGCATGCTTGCCGGGTGGTGTGTTTGCCAGGCGGCATGTTTGCCGGGCAGCGTGATTGCCCGGCGGCGTGTTTGCCAGAGGGCGTGTTTGCCGTACGGCGTGTTTGTCGGATGGCGTGTTTGTCGGATGGCGTGTTTGTTGGACGGCGAATTTGTCGGAAGGTGTGTTTGTCGGACGGCGTGTTTGTCAGACGGAGTGTTTGTCGGACGGAGTGTTTGTCGGACGGAGTGTTTGTCGGACGGCGCGTTTGTCGGACGGAGCGTTTGTCGGACGGAGCGTTTGTCGGACGGAGCGTTTGTCGGACGGAGCGTTTGTCGGACGGAGCCTTTGGCGGACGGACTGTTTGGCGGACGGAGTGCTTGTCGGACGGAGTGTTTGTCGGACGGAGTGTTTGTCGGATGGAGTGTTTGTCGGACGGAGTGTTTGTCGGACGGAGTGTAAGCCGGAGGGATTGTTTGCTGGATGGAGTATTTGCTGGACGGAGTGTTTGCCGGATGGAGTGCTTGCCAGATGGAGTGTTTCCGGATGGAGTGTTTGACGGACGGAGTGGTTGCCTGATGGAGTGTATGCCGGACGGAGTGTTTGCCCGACGGCGTGTTTGACGGACGGCGTGTTTGTCAGATGGAGTGTTTGCCGGACGGAGAGTTTGCCGGACGGAGTCTTTGTTGGACGGAGTGTTTGTCGGACGGCGTGTTTGTCGGACGGAGTGTTTGTCGGAGGGAGTGTTTGGTGGACGGAGTGTTTGTCGGACAGCGTGTTTGGCGGATGGAGTGTTGTTGGACGGCGTATTTGTCGGACGGCGTGTTTCTCGGACGGCGTGTTTCTCGAACGTTGTGTTTGTCGGATGGTGTGTTTGTCGGACGGCGTGTTTGTCGGACGGAGTGTTTGTCGGACGGAATGTTTGTCGGATGGAGTGTTTGTCGGACGTAGTGTTTGTCGGACGGAGTGTTTGTCGGACGGAGTGTTTGTCGGACGGTGTGTTTGACGGACGGAGTGTATGCCGGAGGGATTGTTTGCTGGATGGAGTGCTTGCTGGGCGGAGTTTTTGCCAGATGGAGTGCTTGCCGGATGGAGTGTTTGCCGTACGGAGTGTTTGACGGACGGAGTGTTTGCCGGACGGATAGCTGCCAGACGGAGTGTTTGTCGGACGGAGTGTTTGGTGGACGGAGTGTTTGTCGGACGGCGTGTTTGTCGGACGGCGTTTTTGTCGGACGGCGTTTTTGTCAGACGGCGTGTTTGTGGGATGGCGTGTTTGTCGGATGGCGTGTTTGTCGGACGGCGTGTTTGTCGGACGGAGTGTTTGTCGGACGGAGTGTTTGTCGGACGGAGTTTTTGTCGGACGGAATGTTTGTCGGACGGAGTGTTTGTCGGACAGAGTGTTTGTCGGAATGAGTGTTTGTCGGACAGAGTATTTGTTGGACGGAGTGTTTGTTGGACGGTGTGTTTGTCGGACAGAGTGTTTGTCGGAAGGAGTGTTTGTCGGACGGAATGTTTGTCGGACGGAGTATTTGTCGGACGGAGTGATTGTCGGATGGGGTGTTTGTCGGACGGAATTTTTGTCGGATGGAGTGTTTGTCGGACGGAGTGTTTGTCGGACGGAGTGTTTGTCGGACGGCGTGTTTGTCAGACGGCGTGTTTGTCGGACGGCGTGTTTGTCGGATGGCATGTTTGTCGGATGGCGTGTTTGTCGGACGGAGTGTTTGTCGGACGGAGTGTTTGTCGGACGGAGTGTTTGTTGGACGGAGTGTTTGTTGGACGGAGTGTTTGTCGGACGGAGTGTTTGTCGGAAGGAGTGTTTGTCGGACGGAATGTTTGTCGGACGGAGTGTTTGTCGGACGGAGTGGTTGTCGGACGGAGTGTTTGTCGGACGGAATGTTTGGCGGACGGAGTGCTTGTCGGACGGAGTGTTTGTCGGACGGAGTGTTTGTCGGATGGAGTGTTTGTCGGACGGAGTGTTTGTCGGACGGAGTGTAAGCCGGAGGGATTGTTTGCTGGATGGAGTATTTGCTGGACGGAGTGTTTGCCGGATGGAGTGCTTGCCAGATGGAGTGTTTCCGGACGGAGTGTTTGACGGACGGAGTGGTTGCCTGACGGAGTGTATGCCGGATGGAGCGTTTGCCTGACGGCGTGTTTGACGGACGGCGTGTTTGTCAGATGGAGTGTTTGCCGGACGGAGAGTTTGCCGGACGGAGTCTTTGTCGGATGGAGTGTTTGTCGGACGGCGTGTTTGTCGGACGGAGTGTTTGTCGGAGGGAGTGTTTGGTGGACGGAGTGTTTGTCGGACAGCGTGTTTGGCGGATGGAGTGTTGTTGGACGGCGTATTTGTCGGACGGCGTGTTTCTCGGACGGCGTGTTTCTCGAACGTTGTGTTTGTCGGATGGTGTGTTTGTCGGACGGAGTGTTTGTCAGACGGAATGTTTGTCGGATGGACTGTTTGTCGGACGTAGTGTTTGTCGGACGGAGTGTTTGTCGGACGGAGTGTTTGTCGGACGGTGTGTTTGACGGACGGAGTGTATGCCGGAGGGATTGTTTGCTGGATGGAGTGTTTGCTGGGCGGAGTTTTTGCCAGATGGAGTGCTTGCCGGATGGAGTGTTTGCCGTACGGAGTGTTTGACGGACGGAGTGTTTGCCGGACGGATAGCTGCCAGACGGAGTGTTTGTCGGACGGAGTGTTTGGTGGACGGAGTGTTTGTCGGACGGCGTGTTTGTCGGACGGCGTTTTTGTCGGACGGCGTTTTTGTCAGACGGCGTGTTTGTGGGACGGCGTGTTTGTCGGATGGCGTGTTTGTCGGACGGCGTGTTTGTCGGACGGAGTGTTTGTCGGACGGAGTGTTTGTCGGACGGAGTTTTTGTCGGACGGAATGTTTGTCGGACGGAGTGTTTGTCGGACAGAGTGTTTGTCGGAATGAGTGTTTGTCGGACAGAGTATTTGTTGGACGGAGTGTTTGTTGGACGGTGTGTTTGTCGGACAGAGTGTTTGTCGGAAGGAGTGTTTGTCGGACGGAATGTTTGTCGGACGGAGTGTTTGTCGGACGGAGTGATTGTCGGATGGGGTGTTTGTCGGACGGTATGTTTGTCAGATGGAGTGTTTGTCGGACGGAGTGTTTGTCGGACGGAGTGTTTGTCAGACGTAGTGTTTGTCGGACGGAGTGTTTGACGGACGGAATGTTTGTCGGATGGAGTGTTTGCCGGACGGAGTGTTTGCCGGACGGAGTGCTTGATGGACGGAGTGATTGCCGGACGGAGTGTATGCCGGAGGGATTGTTTGCTGGATGGAGTGTTTGCTGGGCGGAGTTTTTGCCAGATGGAGTGCTTGCCGGACGGATAGCTGCCAGACGGAGTGTTTGTCGGACGGAGTGTTTGGTGGACGGAGTGTTTGTCGGACGGCGTGTTTGTCGGACGGCGTTTTTGTCCGACGGCGTTTTTGTCAGACGGCGTGTTTGTGGGACGGCGTGTTTGTCGGATGGCGTGTTTGTCGGACGGCGTGTTTGTCGGACGGAGTGTTTGTCGGACGGAGTGTTTGTCGGACGGAGTTTTTGTCGGACGGAATGTTTGTCGGACGGAGTGTTTGTCGGACAGAGTGTTTGTCGGAATGAGTGTTTGTCGGACGGAGTATTTGTTGGACGGAGTGTTTGTTGGACGGTGTGTTTGTTGGACGGACTGTTTGTCGGAATGAGTGTTTGTCGGACGGAGTATTTGTTGGACGGAGTGTTTGTTGGACGGTGTGTTTGTCGGAATGAGTGTTTGTCGGACGGAGTATTTGTTGGACGGAGTGTTTGTTGGACGGTGTGTTTGTCGGAATGAGTGTTTGTCGGACGGAGTATTTGTTGGACGGAGTGTTTGTTGGACGGTGTGTTTGTCGGACAGAGTGTTTGTCGGAAGGAGTGTTTGTCGGACGGAATGTTTGTCGGACGGAGTGTTTGTCGGACGGAGTGATTGTCGGATGGGGTGTTTGTCGGACGGAATGTTTGTCGGATGGAGTGTTTGTCGGACGGAGTGTTTGTCGGATGGAGTGTTTGTCGGACGGCGTGTTTGTCAGACGGCGTGTTTCTCGGACGGCGTGTTTGTCGGATGGCATGTTTGTCGGACGGCGTGTTTGTCGGACGGAGTGTTTGTCGGACGGAGTGTTTGTCGGACGGAGTGTTTGTTGGACGGAGTGTTTGTTGGACGGAGTGTTTGTTGGACGGAGTGTTTGTTGGAAGGAGTGTTTGTCGGACGGGATGTTTGTCGGACGGAGTGTTTGTCGGACGGAGTGATTGTCGGACGGGGTGTTTGTCGGATGGAATGTTTGTCGGATGGAGTGTTTGTCGGACGGAGTGTTTGTCGGACGGAGTGTTTGTCGGATGGAGTGTTTGTCAGACGTAGTGTTTGTCGGACGGAGTGTTTGACGGACGGAGTGTTTGTCGGATGGAGTGTTTGCCGGACGGAGTGTTTGCCGGACGGAGTGCTTGATGGACGGAGTGATTGCCGGACGGAGTGTATGCCGGAGGGGTTGTTTGCTGGATGGAGTGTTTGCTGGGTGGAGTTTTTGCCAGATGGAGTGCTTGCCGGATGGAGTGTTTGCCGTACGGAGTGTTTGACGGACGGAGTGTTTGCCGGACGGATAGCTGCCGGACGGAGTGTTTGTCGGACGGAGTGTTTGGTGGACGGAGTGTTTGTCGGACGGCGTGTTTGTCGGACGGCGTTTTTGTCAGACGGCGTTTTTGTCAGACGGCGTGTTTGTGGGACGGCGTGTTTGTCGGATGGCGTGTTTGTCGGACGGCGTGTTTGTCGGACGGAGTGTTTGTCGGACGGAGTGTTTGTCGGACGGAGTTTTTGTCGGTCGGAATGTTTGTCGGACGGAGTGTTTGTCGGACAGAGTGTTTGTCGGAATGAGTGTTTGTCGGACGGGGTATTTGTTGGACGGAGTGTTTGTTGGATGGTGTGTTTGTCGGACGGCCTGTTTGTCGGACGGCGCCTTTGTCGGACGCCGCGTTTGTCGGACGGTGTGTTTGTCGGACGACGTGTTTGTCGGATGGCGTGTTTGTCGGACTGCGTGTTTGTCGGACGGCGTGTTTGTCAGACGGCGTGTTTGTCAGAAGGTGTGTTTGGCGGATGGCGTGTTTGGTGGCCGGCGTGTTTGGTGGACGGAATGTTTACCGGACGAAGTGTTTCTCGGACAGAGTGTTTGTCGGACGGAGTGTCTGTCAGACGGCGTGTCTGTCGGATGGCATGTCTGTCGGACGGCGTGTCTGTCGGATGGCGTTTCGGTCGGACAGAGTGTCTGTAGAACGGGGTGTCTGCCGGACGGGGTGTTTGGCTGACGGGGTGTTTGTCGGACGGAGTGTTTGTCGGACGGGGTGTTTGTCGGACGGAGTGCTTATCAGACGGAGTGTTTGTTGGATGGAGTGTTTGGCAGACGGTGTGTTTGCCGGAGGTAGTGTTTGCTGGATGGAGTGTTTGCCGGACGGCGCGTTTGCCGGAGGGTGTGTTTGCTGGACGGTGTGTTTGCCAGAGGGCGTGTTTGCCAGACGGCATGCTTGCCGGGTGGTGTGTTTGCCAGGCGGCATGTTTTCCGGGCAGCATGATTGCCCAGCGGCGTGTTTGCCAGAGGGCGTGTTTGCCGTACGGCGTGTTTGTCGGATGGCGTGTTTGTCGGATGGCGTGTTTGTTGGACGGCGAATTTGTCGGAAGGTGTGTTTGTCGGACGGCGTGTTTGTCGGACGGAGTGTTTGTCGGACGGAGTGTTTGTCGGACGGAGTGTTTGTCGGACGGCGCGTTTGTCGGACGGAGCGTTTGTCGGACGGAGCGTTTGTCGGATGGAGCGTTTGTCGGACGGAGCGTTTGTCGGACGGAGCCTTTGGCGGACGGACTGTTTGGCGGACGGAGTGCTTGTCGGACGGAGTGTTTGTCGGACGGAGTGTTTGTCGGATGGAGTGTTTGTCGGACGGAGTGTTTGTCGGACGGAGTGTAAGCCGGAGGGATTGTTTGCTGGATGGAGTATTTGCTGGACGGAGTGTTTGCCGGATGGAGTGCTTGCCAGATGGAGTGTTTCCGGATGGAGTGTTTGACGGACGGAGTGGTTGCCTGATGGAGTGTATGCCGGACGGAGTGTTTGCCCGACGGCGTGTTTGACGGACGGCGTGTTTGTCAGATGGAGTGTTTGCCGGACGGAGAGTTTGCCGGACGGAGTCTTTGTTGGACGGAGTGTTTGTCGGATGGCGTGTTTGTCGGACGGAGTGTTTGTCGGAGGGAGTGTTTGGTGGACGGATTGTTTGTCGGACAGCGTGTTTGGCGGATGGAGTGTTGTTGGACGGCGTATTTGTCGGACGGCGTGTTTCTCGGACGGCGTGTTTCTCGAACGTTGTGTTTGTCGGATGGTGTGTTTGTCGGACGGCGTGTTTGTCGGACGGAGTGTTTGTCGGACGAAATGTTTGTCGGATGGAGTGTTTGTCGGACGTAGTGTTTGTCGGACGGAGTGTTTGTCGGACGGAGTGTTTGTCGGACGGTGTGTTTGACGGACGGAGTGTATGCCGGAGGGATTGTTTGCTGGATGGAGTGCTTGCTGGGCGGAGTTTTTGCCAGATGGAGTGCTTGCCGGATGGAGTGTTTGCCGTATGGAGTGTTTGACGGACGGAGTGTTTGCCGGACGGATAGCTGCCAGACGGAGTGTTTGTCGGACGGAGTGTTTGGTGGACGGAGTGTTTGTCGGACGGCGTGTTTGTCGGACGGCGTTTTTGTCGGACGGCGTTTTTGTCAGACGGCGTGTTTGTGGGATGGCGTGTTTTTCGGATGGCGTGTTTGTCGGACGGCGTGTTTGTCGGACGGAGTGTTTGTCGGACGGAGTGTTTGTCGGACGGAGTTTTTGTCGGACGGAATGTTTGTCGGACGGAGTGTTTGTCGGACAGAGTGTTTGTCGGAATGAGTGTTTGTCGGACAGAGTATTTGTTGGACGGAGTGTTTGTTGGACGGTGTGTTTGTCGGACAGAGTGTTTGTCGGAAGGAGTGTTTGTCGGACGGAATGTTTGTCGGACGGAGTGTTTGTCGGACGGAGTGATTGTCGGATGGGGTGTTTGTCGGACGGAATTTTTGTCGGATGGAGTGTTTGTCGGACGGAGTGTTTGTCGGACGGAGTGTTTGTCGGACGGCGTGTTTGTCAGACGGCGTGTTTGTCGGACGGCGTGTTTGTCGGATGGCATGTTTGTCGGACGGCGTGTTTGTCGGACGGAGTGTTTGTCGGACGGAGTGTTTGTCGGACGGAGTGTTTGTTGGACGGAGTGTTTGTTGGACGGAGTGTTTGTCGGACGGAGTGTTTGTCGGAAGGAGTGTTTGTCGGACGGAATGTTTGTCGGACGGAGTGTTTGTCGGACGGAGTGGTTGTCGGACGGAGTGTTTGTCGGACGGAATGTTTGGCGGACGGAGTGCTTGTCGGACGGAGTGTTTGTCGGACGGAGTGTTTGTCGGATGGAGTGTTTGTCGGACGGAGTGTTTGTCGGATGGAGTGTAAGCCGGAGGGATTGTTTGCTGGATGGAGTATTTGCTGGACGGAGTGTTTGCCGGATGGAGTGCTTGCCAGATGGAGTGTTTCCGGACGGAGTGTTTGACGGACGGAGAGTTTGCCGGACGGAGTCTTTGTCGGACGGAGTGTTTGTCGGACGGCGTGTTTGTCGGACGGAGTGTTTGTCGGAGGGAGTGTTTGGTGGACGGAGTGTTTGTCGGACAGCGTGTTTGGCGGATGGAGTGTTGTTGGACGGCGTATTTGTCGGACGGCGTGTTTCTCGGACGGCGTGTTTCTCGAACGTTGTGTTTGTCGGATGGTGTGTTTGTCGGACGGCGTGTTTGTTGGACGGAGTGTTTGTCAGACGGAATGTTTGTCGGATGGACTGTTTGTCGGACGTAGTGTTTGTCGGACGGAGTGTTTGTCGGACGGAGTGTTTGTCGGACGGTGTGTTTGACGGACGGAGTGTATGCCGGAGGGATTGTTTGCTGGATGGAGTGTTTGCTGGGCGGAGTTTTTGCCAGATGGAGTGCTTGCCGGATGGAGTGTTTGCCGTACGGAGTGTTTGACGGACGGAGTGTTTGCCGGACGGATAGCTGCCAGACGGAGTGTTTGTCGGACGGAGTGTTTGGTGGACGGAGTGTTTGTCGGACGGCGTGTTTGTCGGACGGCGTTTTTGTCGGACGGCGTTTTTGTCAGACGGCGTGTTTGTGGGACGGCGTGTTTGTCGGATGGCGTGTTTGTCGGACGGCGTGTTTGTCGGACGGAGTGTTTGTCGGACGGAGTGTTTGTCGGACGGAGTTTTTGTCGGACGGAATGTTTGTCGGACGGAGTGTTTGTCGGACAGAGTGTTTGTCGGAATGAGTGTTTGTCGGACAGAGTATTTGTTGGACGGAGTGTTTGTTGGACGGTGTGTTTGTCGGACAGAGTGTTTGTCGGAAGGAGTGTTTGTCGGACGGAATGTTTGTCGGACGGAGTGTTTGTCGGACGGAGTGATTGTCGGATGGGGTGTTTGTCGGACGGTATGTTTGTCAGATGGAGTGTTTGTCGGACGGAGTGTTTGTCGGACGGAGTGTTTGTCGGACGGCGTGTTTGTCAGACGGCGTGTTTGTTGGACGGAGTGTTTGTCGGACGGAGTGTTTGTCGGACGGCGTGTTTGTCGGACGGAGTGTTTGTCGGATGGCATGTTTGTCGGACGGCGTGTTTGTCGGACGGAGTGTTTGTCGGACGGAGTGTTTGTCGGACGGAGTTTTTGTTGGACGGAGTGTTTGTTGGACGGAGTGTTTGTCGGACGGAGTGTTTGTCGGAAGGAGTGTTTGTCGGACGGAATGTTTGTCGGACGGAGTGTTTGTCGGACGGAGTGATTGTCGGACGGGGTGTTTGTCGGACGGAATGTTTGTCGGATGGAGTGTTTGTCGGACGGAGTGTTTGTCGGACGGAGTGTTTGTCGGATGGAGTGTTTGTCAGACGTAGTGTTTGTCGGACGGAGTGTTTGATGGACGGAGTGTTTGTCGGATGGAGTGTTTGCCGGACGGAGTGTTTGCCGGACGGAGTGCTTGATGGACGGAGTGATTGCCGGACGGAGTGTATGCCGGAGGGATTGTTTGCTGGATGGAGTGTTTGCTGGGCGGAGTTTTTGCCAGATGGAGTGCTTGCCGGATGGAGTGTTTGCCGTACGGAGTGTTTGACGGACGGAGTGTTTGCCGGACAGATAGCTGCCGGACGGAGTGTTTGTCGGACGGAGTGTTTGGTGGACGGAGTGTTTGTCGGACGGCGTGTTTGTCGGACGGTGTTTTTGTCAGACGGCGTTTTTGTCAGACGGCGTGTTTGTGGGACGGCGTGTTTGTCGGATGGCGTGTTTGTCGGACGGCGTGTTTGTCGGACGGAGTGTTTGTCGGACGGAGTGTTTGTCGGACGGAGTTTTTGTCGGACGGAATGTTTGTCGGACGGTGTGTTTGTCGAACGGAGTGTTTGTCGGACGGAGTGATTGTCGGACGGAGTGTTTGTCGGACGGTGTGTTTGACGGACGGTGTGTATGCCGGAGGGATTGTTTGCTGGATGGAGTGTTTGCTGGGCGGAGTTTTTGCCAGATGGAGTGCTTGCCGGATGGAGTGTTTGCCGTACGGAGTGTTTGATGGACGGAGTGTTTGCCGGACGGATAGCTGCCAGACGGAGTGTTTGTCGGACGGAGTGTTTGGTGGACGGAGTGTTTGTCGGACGGCGTGTTTGTCGGACGGCGTTTTTGTCGGACGGCGTTTTTGTCAGACGGCGTGTTTGTGGGACGGCGTGTTTGTCGGATGGCGTGTTTGTCGGACGGCGTGTTTGTCGGACGGAGTGTTTGTCGGACGGAGTGTTTGTCGGACGGAGTTTTTGTCGGACGGAATCTTTGTCGGACGGAGTGTTTGTCGGACAGAGTGTTTGTCGGAATGAGTGTTTGTCGGACGGAGTATTTGTTGGACGGAGTGTTTGTTGGACGGTGTGTTTGTCGGACAGAGTGTTTGTCGGAAGGAGTGTTTGTCGGACGGAATGTTTGTCGGACGGAGTGTTTGTCGGACGGAGTGATTGTCGGATGGGGTGTTTGTCGGACGGAATGTTTGTCGGATGGAGTGTTTGTCGGACGGAGTGTTTGTCGGATGGAGTGTTTGTCGGACGGCATGTTTGTCAGACGGCGTGTTTCTCGGACGGCGTGTTTGTCGGATGGCATGTTTGTCGGACGGCGTGTTTGTCGGACGGAGTGTTTGTCGGACGGAGTGTTTGTCGGACGGAGTGTTTGTGGGACGGAGTGTTTGTTGGACGGAGTGTTTGTTGGACGGAGTGTTTGTTGGAAGGAGTGTTTGTCGGACGGGATGTTTGTCGGACGGAGTGTTTGTTGGACGGAGTGATTGTCGGACGGGGTGTTTGTCGGATGGAATGTTTGTCGGATGGAGTGTTTGTCGGACGGAGTGTTTGTCGGACGGAGTGTTTGTCGGATGGAGTGTTTGTCAGACGTAGTGTTTGTCGGACGGAGTGTTTGACGGACGGAGTGTTTGTCGGATGGAGTGTTTGCCGGACGGAGTGTTTGCCGGACGGAGTGCTTGATGGACGGAGTGATTGCCGGACGGAGTGTATGCCGGAGGGATTGTTTGCTGGATGGTGTGTTTGCTGGGCGGAGTTTTTGCCAGATGGAGTGCTTGCCGGATGGAGTGTTTGCCGTACGGAGTGTTTGACGGACGGAGTGTTTGCCGGACGGATAGCTGCCGGACGGAGTGTTTGTCGGACGGAGTGTTTGGTGGATGGAGTGTTTGTCGGACGGCGTGTTTGTCGGACGGCGTTTTTGTCAGACGGCGTTTTTGTCAGACGGCGTGTTTGTGGGACGGCGTGTTTGTCGGATGGCGTGTTTGTCGGACGGCGTGTTTGTCGGACGGAGTGTTTGTCGGACGGAGTGTTTGTCGGACGGAGTTTTTGTCGGACGGAATGTTTGTCGGACGGAGTGTTTGTCGGACAGAGTGTTTGTCGGAATGAGTGTTTGTCGGACGGGGTATTTGTTGGACGGAGTGTTTGTTGGACGGTGTGTTTGTCGGACAGAGTGTTTGTCGGAAGGAGTGTTTGTCGGACGGAATGTTTCTCGGACGGAGTGTTTGTCGGTCGGAGTGATTGTCGGATGGGGTGTTTGTCGGACGGAATGTTTGTCGGATGGAGTGTTTGTCGGACGGAGTGTTTGTCGGACGGAGTGTTTGTCGGACGGCGTGTTTGTCAGACGGCGTGTTTGTCGGACGGCGTGTTTGTCGGATGGCATGTTTGTCGGACGGCGTGTTTGTCGGACGGAGTGTTTGTCGGACGGAGTGTTTGTCGGACGGAGTGTTTGTTGGACGGAGTGTTTGTCGGACGGAGTGTTTGTCGGACGGAGTGTTTGTCGGAAGGAGTGTTTGTCGGACGGAATGTTTGTCGGACGGAGTGTTTGTCGGACGGAGTGATTGTCGGACGGGGTGTTTGTCGGACGGAATGTTTGGCGGACGGAGTGTTTGGCGGACGGACTGATTGTCGGGCGGAGTGTTTGGTGGACGGAGTGTTTGTCGGATGGCGTGTTTGTCGGACGGAGTTTTTGTCGGAAGGCGTGTTTGTCGGACGGAATGTTTGTCGGATGGCGTGTTTGTCGTATGGCGTGTTTGTCGGACGGCGTGTTTGTCGGACGGAGTGTTTGTCGGACAGAGTGTTTGTCGGACGGCGTGTTTGTCGGACGGAGTGTTTGTCGGACGGAGTGTTTGTCGGACGGCGTGTTTGTCGGATGGTGTGTTTGTCGGACAGTGTGTTTGTCAGACGGAGTGTTTGTCGGACAGAGTGTTTGTCGGAATGAGTGTTTGTCGGACGGAGTGTTTATCGGACGGAGTGTTTGTTGGACGGAGTGTTTGTCGGATGGAGTGTTTGTCGGAAGGAGTGTTTGTCGGACGGAGTGTTTGTTGGACGGAGTGTTTGTCGGACGGAGTGTTTGTCGGACGGAGTTTTTGTCGGACGGAGTGTTTGTCGCATGTAGTGTTTGCCGGACGGAGTGTTTGCCGGACGGAGTGTTTGCCGGATGGAGTGTTTGGCGGATGGAGTGATTGCCGGACGGAGTGTATGCCGGACGGTGTGTTTGCCGGACGGCATGTTTGACAGATGGCGTGTTTGCCGGACGGAGTGTTTGCTGGACGGTGCGTTTGTCCGACGGAGCGTTTGCCGGATGGCGTGTTTGTCGGACGGCGTGTTTGTCGGACGGCGTGTTTCTCGGACGGCGTGTTTGTCGGACGGCCTGTTTGTCGGACGGCGCCTTTGTCGGACGCCGCGTTTGTTGGACGGTGTGTTTGTCGGACGACGTGTTTGTCGGATGGCGTGTTTGTCGGATGGCGTGCTTGTCGGACGGCGTGTTTGTCAGATGGCGTGTTTGTTAGAAGGCGTGTTTGGCGGACGGCGTGTTTGGTGGCCGGCGTGTTTGGTGGACGGAGTCTTTACCGGACGAAGTGTTTCTCGGACAGAGTGTTTGTCGGATGGCGTGTCTGTCGGACGGCGTGTCTGTCGGACGGCGTTTCGGTCGGACAGAGTGTCTGTAGAACGGGGTGTCTGCCGGACGGGGTGTTTGGCTGACGGGGTGTTTGTCGGACGTAGTGTTTGTCGGACAGAGTGCTTATCAGACGGAGTGTTTGTCGGATGGAGTGTTTGGCAGACGGTGTGTTTGCCGGAGGTAGTGTTTGCTGGATGGAGTGTTTGCCGGACAGCGCATTTGCCGGCGGGTGTGTTTGCTGGACGGCGTGTTTGCCAGAGGGCGTGTTTGCCGTACGGCGTGTTTGTCGGATGGCGTGTTTGTCGGATGGCGTGTTTGTTGGACGGCGAATTTGTCGGACGGCGTGGTTCTCGGACGGCGTGTTTCTCGGACGGCGTGTTTGTCGGAAGGTGTGTTTGTCGGACGGCGTGTTTGTCGGACGGAGTGTTTGTCGGACGGAGTGTTTGTCGGACGGAGTGTTTGTCGGACGGCGTGTTTGTCGGACGGAGCGTTTGTCGGACGGAGCGTTTGGCGGACGGAGCGTTTGTCGGACGGAGCGTTTGTCGGACGGAGCCTTTGGCGGACGGACTGTTTGGCGGATGGAGTGCTTGTCGGACGGAGTGTTTGTCGGACGGAGTGTTTGTCGGACGGAGTGTAAGCCGGAGGGATTGTTTGCTGGATGGAGTATTTGCTGGATGGAGTGTTTGCCGGATGGAGTGCTTGCCAGATGGAGTGTTTCCGGACGGAGTGTTTGACGGATGGAGTGGTTGCCTGAAGGAGTGTATGCCGGACGGAGTGTTTGCCCGACGGCGTGTTTGACAGACGGCGTGTTTGTCAGATGGAGTGTTTGCCGGACGGAGAGTTTGCCGGACGGAGTCTTTGTCGGACGGAGTGTTTGTCGGACGGCGTGTTTGTCGGACGGAGTGTTTGTCGGAGGGAGTGTTTGGTGGATGGAGTGTTTGTCGGACAGCGTGTTTGGCGGATGGAGTGTTGTTGGATGGCGTATTTGTTGGACGGCGTGTTTCTCGGACGGCGTGTTTCTCGAACGTTGTGTTTGTCGGATGGTGTGTTTGTCGGATGGCGTATTTGTCGGACGGAGTGTTTGTCGGACGGAATGTTTGTCGGATGGAGTGTTTGTCGGACGTAGTGTTTGTCGGACGGAGTGTTTGTCGGACGGAGTGTTTGTCGGACGGTGTGTTTGACGGACGGAGTGTATGCCGGAGGGATTTTTTGCTGGATGGAGTGTTTGCTGGATGGAGTGTTTGCTGTACGGAGCGTTTGACGGACGGAGTGTTTGCCGGACGGATAGCTGCCGGATGGAGTGTTTGTCGGACGGAGTGTTTGGTGGACGGAGTGTTTGTCGGACGGCGTGTTTGTCGGATGGCGTGTTTGTCGGACGGCGTGTTTGTCGGACGGAGTGTTTGTCGGACGGAGTGTTTGTCGGACGGAGTTTTTGTCGGACGGAATGTTTGTCGGACGGAGTGTTTGTCGGACAGAGTGTTTGTCGGAATGAGTGTTTGTCGGACAGAGTATTTGTTGGACGGAGTGTTTGTTGGACGGTGTGTTTGTCGGACAGAGTGTTTGTCGGAAGGAGTGTTTGTCGGACGGAATGTTTGTCGGACGGAGTGTTTGTCGGACGGAGTGATTGTCGGATGGGGTGTTTGTCGGACGGAATGTTTGTCGGATGGAGTGTTTGTCGGACGGAGTGTTTGTCGGACGGAGTGTTTGTCGGACGACGTGTTTGTCAGACGGCGTGTTTGTCGGACGGCGTGTTTGTCGGATGGCATGTTTGTCGGACGGCGTGTTTGTCGGACGGAGTGTTTGTCGGACAGAGTGTTTGTCGGACGGAGTATTTGTTGGACGGAGTGTTTTTTGGACGGAGTGTTTGTCGGACGGAGTGTTTGTCGGAAGGAGTGTTTGTCGGACGGAATGTTTGTCGGACGGAGTGTTTGTCGGACGGAGTGATTGTCGGACGGGGTGTTTGTCGGACGGAATGTGTGTCGGATGGAGTGTTTGTCGGACAGAGTGTTTGTCGGACGGAGTGTTTGTCGGATGGAGTGTTTGTCAGACGTAGTGTTTGTCGGACGGAGTGTTTGACGGACGGAGTGTTTGTCGGATGGAGTGTTTGCCGGACGGAGTTTTTGCCGGACGGAGTGTTTGACAGATGGCGTGTTTGCCAGACGGAGTGTTTGCCAGATGGTGCGTTTGTCGGACGGAACGTTTGCCGGACGGCGTGTTTGTCGGACGGCCTGTTTGTCGGACGGCGCGTTTGTCGGACGCCGCCTTTGTCGGACGGTGTTTTTGTCGGACGGCGTGTTTGTCAGATGGCTTGTTTGTCGGAAGGCGTGTTTGTCGGATGGCGTGTTTGTCAGATGGCGTGTTTGTCTGATGGCGTGTTTGGCGGACAGCGTGTTTGGTGGCCAGCGTGTTTGGCGGACGGAGTGTTTACCGGACGGAGTGTTTCTCGGACGGAGTGTTTGTCGGACAGAGTGTCTGTTGGACGGCGTGTCTGTCAGATGTTGTGTCTGTCGGACGGCGTGTCTGTCGGACGGCGTGTCGGTCGGACGGAGTGTCTGTAGAACTGGCTGTCTGCCGGACAGGTGTTTGGATGACGGGGTGTTTGTCGGACGGAGTGTTTGTCGGACGGAGTGTTTGGCGGACGGACTGATTGTCGGATGGAGTGTTTGGTGGACGGAGTGTTTGTCGGACGGCGTGTTTGTCGGACGGCGTGTTTGTCAGACGGTGTGTTTGACAGACGGCATGTTTGTCGGACGGTGTGTTTGCCGGATGGAGAGTTTGCCGGACGGAGTGTTTGTCCGACGGAGTGTTTGTTGGACGGCGTGTTTGTCGGGCGGAGTGTTTGTCGGAGGGAGTGTTTGGTGGACGGAGTGTTTGGCGGAAGGTGTGTTTGGCAGATGGACTGATTGTCGGACGGAGTGTTTGGCGGACGGAGTGTTTGTCAGATGGCGTGTTTGTCAGATGGCGTGTTTGTCAGACAGTGTGTTTGTCGGACGGCGTGTTTGTCGGACGGAGTGTTTGTCGGACGGCGTGTTTGTCGGACGGTGTGTTTGTCGGACGGTGTGTTTGTCGGAGTGAGTGTTTGTCGGAATGAGTGTTTGTCGGACGGAGTGTTTGTCGGACGGTGTGTTTGTTGGACGGGGTGTTTGTCGGACGGAGTGTTTGTCGGAAGGAGTGTTTGTCGGACGGAGTGTTTGTCGGACGGGGTGTTTGTTGGACGGAGTGTTTGTCGGACCGGGTGTTTGTTGGACAGAGTGTTAGTCAGATGGAGTGTTTGTCAGATGGAGTGTTTGTCGGAGGGAGTGTTTGATGGATGGAGTGTTTGGCGGACGGACTGATTGTCGGACGGAGTGTTTGGTGGATGGAGTGTTTGTCGGATGGCGTGTTTGTCGGACGGAGTGTTTGTCAGACGGCGTGTTTGTCGGACGGCATATTTGTCGGATGGCATGTTTGTCGAACGGCGTGTTTGTCGGACGGCGTGTTTGTCGGACGGAGTGTTTGTCGGACGGCGTGTTTGTCGGACGGTGTGTTTGTCGGACAGAGTATTTGTCAGACGGAGTGTTTGTCGGACAGAGTGTTTGACGGAATGAGTTTTTGTCGGACGGAGTGTTTATCGGACGGAGTGTTTGTTGGACGGAGTGTTTGTCGGACGGAGTGTTTGTCGGAAGGAGTGTTTGTCAGATGGAGTTTTTGTCGGACGGAGTGTTTGTCGGACGGAGTGTTTGTCGGACAGGGTGTTTGTCGGAGGGAGTGTTTGTCGGAGGGAGTGTTTGTCGGACGGAGTGTTTGACGGATGGAGTGTATGCCGGAGGGAGTGTTTGCTGGATGGAGTGTTTGCCGGATGGAGTGTTTGCCGGATGGAGTGTTTGCCGGACGGAGTGTTTGCCAGATGGAGTGTTTACCGGACGGCGTGTCTGTCGGACGGTGTGTCGGTCGGATGGAGTGTCTGTAGAACGGGGTGTCTGCCAGAAGGTGTGTTTGGCTGATGGTGTGTTTGTCGGACGGAGTGTATGTCGGACAGGGTGTTTGTTGGAGGGAGCGTTTGGTGGACGGAGTGTTTGGCGGACGGAGTGTTTGGCGGATGGACTGATTGTCGGATGGAGTGTTTGGTGGACGGAGTGTTTGCCGGATGGAGTGTTTGCCGGATGGAGTGTTTGCCGGACTGAGTGTTTGGCGGATGGACTGATTGTCGGACGGAGTGTTTGGTGGATGGAGTGTTGCCGGACAGAGTGTTTGCCGGATGGAGTGTTTGGCAGATGGTGTGTTTGCCGGAGGTAGTGTTTGCTGGATGGAGTGTTTGCCGGACGGCGCGTTTGCCGGAGGGTGTGTTTGCTGGACGGCGTGTTTGCCAGAGGGCGTGTTTGCCGGACGGCATGCTTGCCGGGCGGTGTGTTTGCCAGGCAGCATGTTTGCCGGGCAGCGTGATTGCCCGGCGGCGTGTTTGCCAGAGGGCGTGTTTGCCGTACGGCGTGTTTGTCGGATGGCGTGTTTGTCGGATGGCGTGTTTGTTGGACGGCGAATTTGTCGGACGGCGTGGTTCTCGGACGCCGTGTTTCTCGGACGGCGTGTTTGTCAGAAGGTGTGTTTGTCGGACGGCGTGTTTGTCAGACGGAGTGTTTGTCGGACGGAGTGTTTGTCGGACGGAGCGTTTGTCGGACGGCGCGTTTGTCGGACGGAGCGTTTGTCGGACGGAGCGTTTGTCGGACGGAGCGTTTGTCGGACGGAGCCTTTGGCGGACGGACTGTTTGGCGGACGGAGTGCTTGTCGGACGGAGTGTTTGTCGGACGGAGTGTTTGTCGGATGGAGTGTTTGTCGGACGGAGTGTTTGTCGGACAGAGTGTAAGCCGGAGGGATTGTTTGCTGGATGGAATATTTGCTGGACGGAGTGTTTGCCGGATGGAGTGCTTGCCAGATGGAGTGTTTCCGGACGGAGTGTTTGATGGACGGAGTGGTTGCCTGACGGAGTGTATGCCGGACGGAGTGTTTGCCCGACGGCGTGTTTGACGGACGGCGTGTTTGTCAGATGGAGTGTTTGCCGGACGGAGAGTTTGCCGGACGGAGTCTTTGTCGGATGGAGTGTTTGACGGACGGCGTGTTTGTCGGACGGAGTGTTTGTCGGAGGGAGTGTTTGGTGGACGGAGTGTTTGTCGGACAGCGTGTTTGGCGGATGGAGTGTTGTTGGACGGCGTATTTGTCGCACGGCGTGTTTCTCGGACGGCGTGTTTCTCGAACGTTGTGTTTGTCGGATGGTGTGTTTGTCGGACGGCGTGTTTGTCGGACGGAGTGTTTGTCGGACGGAATGTTTGTCGGATGGAGTGTTTGTCGGACGTAGTGTTTGTCGGACGGAGTGTTTGTCGGACGGAGTGTTTGTCGGACGGTGTGTTTGACGGACGGAGTGTATGCCGGAGGGATTGTTTGCTGGATGGAGTGTTTGCTGGGTGGAGTTTTTGCCAGATGGAGTGCTTGCCGGATGGAGTGTTTGCCGTATGGAGTGTTTGATGGACGGAGTGTTTGCCGGACGGATAGCTGCCAGACGGAGTGTTTGTCGGACGGAGTGTTTGGTGGACGGAGTGTTTGTCGGACGGAGTTTTTGTCGGACGGAATGTTTGTCAGACGGCGTGTTTGTGGGACGGCGTGTTTGTCGGATGGCGTGTTTGTCGGACGGCGTGTTTGTCGGACGGAGTGTTTGTCGGACGGAGTGTTTGTCGGACGGAGTTTTTGTCGGACGGAATGTTTGTCGGACGGAGTGTTTGTCGGACAGAGTGTTTGTCGGAATGAGTGTTTGTCGGACGGAGTATCTGTTGGACGGAGTGTTTGTTGGACGGTGTGTTTGTCGGACAGAGTGTTTGTCGGAAGGAGTGTTTGTCGGACGGAATGTTTGTCGGACGGAGTGTTTGTCGGACGGAGTGATTGTCGGATGGGGTGTTTGTCGGACGGAATATTTGTCGGATGGAGTGTTTGTCGGACGGAGTGTTTGTCGGACGGCGTGTTTGTCAGACGGCGTGTTTGTCGTACGGCGTGTTTGTCGGATGGCATGTTTGTCGGACGGCGTGTTTGTTGGACGGAGTGTTTGTTGGACGGAGTGTTTGTCGGACGGAGTGTTTGTCGGACGGAGTGTTTGTCTGAAGGAGTGTTTGTCGGACGGAATGTTTGTCGGACGGAGTGTTTGTCGGACGGAGTGATTGTCGGACGGGGTGTTTGTCGGACGGAATGTTTGTCGGATGGAGTGTTTGTCGGACGGAGTGTTTGTCGGACGGAGTGTTTGTCGGATGGAGTGTTTGTCAGACGTAGTGTTTGTCGGACGGAGTGTTTGACGGACGGAGTGTTTGTCGGATGGAGTGTTTGCCGGACGGAGTGTTTGCCGGACGGAGTGCTTGATGGACGGAGTGATTGCCGGACGGAGTGTATGCCGGAGGGATTGTTTGCTGGATGGAGTGTTTGCTGGGCGGAGTTTTTGCCAGATGGAGTGCTTGCCGGATGGAGTGTTTGCCGTACGGTGTGTTTGACGGACGGAGTGTTTGCCGGACGGATAGCTGCCGGACGGAGTGTTTGTCGGACGGAGTGTTTGGTGGACGGAGTGTTTGTCGGACGGCGTGTTTGTCGGATGGCGTTTTTGTCAGACGGCGTTTTTGTCAGACGGCGTGTTCGTGGGACGGCGTGTTTGTCGGATGGCGTGTTTGTCGGACGGCGTGTTTGTCGGACGGAGTGTTTGTCGGACGGAGTGTTTGTCGGACGGAGTTTTTGTCGGACGGAATGTTTGTCGGACGGAGTGTTTGTCGGACAGAGTGTTTGTCAGAATGAGTGTTTGTCGGACGGAGTATTTGTTGGACGGAGTGTTTGTTGGACGGTGTGTTTGTCGGACAGAGTGTTTGTCGGAAGGAGTGTTTGTCGGATGGAACGTTTGTCGGACGGAGTGTTTGTCGGATGGAGTGATTGTCGGATGGGGTGTTTGTCGGACGGAATGTTTGTCGGATGGAGTGTTTGTCGGACGGAGTGTTTGTCAGATGGAGTGTTTGTCGGACGGCGTGTTTGTCAGACGGCGTGTTTGTCGGACGGCGTGTTTGTCGGATGGCATGTTTGTCGGACGGCGTGTTTGTCGGACGGAGTGTTTGTCGGACGGAGTTTTTGTTGGACGGAGTGTTTGTCGGACGGAGTGTTTGTCGGACGGAGTGTTTGTCGGAAGGAGTGTTTGTCGGAATGAGTGTTTGTCGGACGGGGTATTTGTTGGACGGAGTGTTTGTCGGACGGAGTGTTTGTCGGACGGAGTTTTTGTCGGACGGAATGTTTGTCGGACGGAGTGTTTGTCGGACAGAGTGTTTGTCGGAATGAGTGTTTGTCGGACGGGGTATTTGTTGGACGGAGTGTTTGTTGGACGGTGTGTTTGTCGGACAGAGTGTTTGTCGGAAGGAGTGTTTGTCGGACGGAATGTTTGTCGGACGGAGTGTTTGTCGGACGGAGTGATTGTCGGATGGGGTGTTTGTCGGACGGAATGTTTGTCGGATGGAGTGTTTGTCGGACGGAGTGTTTGTCGGACGGAGTGTTTGTCGGACGGCGTGTTTGTCAGACGGCGTGTTTGTCGGACGGCATGTTTGTCGGATGGCATGTTTGTCGGACGGCGTGTTTGTCGGACGGAGTGTTTGTCGGACGGAGTGTTTGTCGGACGGAGTGTTTGTTGGACGGAGTGTTTGTCGGACGGAGTGTTTGTCGGACGGAGTGTTTGTCGGAAGGAGTGTTTGTCGGACGGAATGTTTGTCGGACGGAGTGTTTGTCGGACGGAGTGATTGTCGGACGGGGTGTTTGTCGGACGGAATGTTTGGCGGACGGAGTGTTTGGCGGACGGACTGATTGTCGGACGGGGTGTTTGTCGGACGGAGTGTTTGGTGGACGGAGTGTTTGTCGGATGGCGTGTTTGTCGGACGGAGTTTTTGTCGGAAGGCGTGTTTGTCGGACGGAATGTTTGTCGGATGGCGTGTTTGTCGTACGGCGTGTTTGTCGGACGGCGTGTTTGTCGGACGGAGTGTTTGTCGGACAGAGTGTTTGTCGGACGGCGTGTTTGTCGGACGGAGTGTTTGTCGGACGGAGTGTTTGTCGGACGGCGTGTTTGTCGGATGGTGTGTTTGTCGGACAGAGTGTTTGTCGGAATGAGTGTTTGTCGGACGGAGTGTTTATCGGACGGAGTGTTTGTTGGACGGAGTGTTTGTCGGATGGAGTGTTTGTCGGAAGGAGTGTTTGTCGGACGGAGTGTTTGTTGGACGGAGTGTTTGTCGGACGGAGTGTTTGTCGGACGGAGTTTTTGTCGGACGGAGTGTTTGTCGCATGTAGTGTTTGCCGGATGGAGTGTTTGGCGGATGGAGTGATTGCCGGACGGAGTGTATGCCGGACGGTGTGTTTGCCGGACGGCATGTTTGACAGATGGCGTGTTTGCCGGACGGAGTGTTTGCTGGACGGTGCGTTTGTCCGACGGAGCGTTTGCCGGATGGCGTGTTTGTCGGACGGCGTGTTTGTCGGACGGCGTGTTTCTCGGACGGCGTGTTTGTCGGACGGCCTGTTTTTCGGACGGCGCCTTTGTCGGACGCCGCATTTGTTGGACGGTGTGTTTGTCGGACGACGTGTTTGTCGGATGGCGTGTTTGTCGGATGGCGTGCTTGTCGGACGGCGTGTTTGTCAGATGGCGTGTTTGTTAGAAGGCGTGTTTGGCGGACAGCGTGTTTGGTGGCCGGCGTGTTTGGTGGACGGAGTCTTTACCGGACGAAGTGTTTCTCGGACAGAGTGTTTGTCGAATGGCGTGTCTGTCGGACGGCGTGTCTGTCGGACGGCGTTTCGGTTGGACAGAGTGTCTGTAGAACGGGGTGTCTGCCGGACGGGGTGTTTGGCTGACGGGGTGTTTGTTGGACGTAGTGTTTGTCGGACGGAGTGCTTATCAGACGGAGTGTTTGTCGGATGGAGTGTTTGGCAGACGGTGTGTTTGCCGGAGGTAGTGTTTGCTGGATGGAGTGTTTGCCGGACAGCGCATTTGCCGGCGGGTGTGTTTGCTGGACGGCGTGTTTGCCAGAGGGCGTGTTTGCCGTACGGCGTGTTTGTCGGATGGCGTGTTTGTCGGATGGCGTGTTTGTTGGACGGCGAATTTGTCGGACGGCGTGGTTCTCGGACGGCGTGTTTCTCGGACGGCGTGTTTGTCGGAAGGTGTGTTTGTCGGACGGCGTGTTTGTCGGACGGAGTGTTTGTCGGACGGAGTGTTTGTCGGACGGAGTGTTTGTCGGACGGCGCGTTTGTCGGATGGAGCGTTTGTCGGACGGAGCGTTTGGCGGACGGAGCGTTTGTCGGACGGAGCGTTTGTCGGACGGAGCCTTTGGCGGACGGACTGTTTGGCGGATGGAGTGCTTGTCGGACGGAGTGTTTGTCGGACGGAGTGTTTGTCGGACGGAGTGTAAGCCGGAGGGATTGTTTGCTGGATGGAGTATTTGCTGGATGGAGTGTTTGCCGGATGGAGTGCTTGCCGGATGGAGTGTTTCCGGACGGAGTGTTTGACGGATGGAGTGGTTGCCTGACGGAGTGTATGCCGGACGGAGTGTTTGCCCGACGGCGTGTTTGATGGACGGCGTGTTTGTCAGATGGAGTGTTTGCCGGACGGAGAGTTTGCCGGACGGAGTCTTTGTCGGACGGAGTGTTTGTCGGACGGCGTGTTTGTCGGACGGAGTGTTTGTCGGAGGGAGTGTTTGGTGGACGGAGTGTTTGTCGGACAGCGTGTTTGGCGGATGGAGTGTTGTTGGACGGCGTATTTGTCGGACGGCGTGTTTCTCGGACGGCGTGTTTCTCGAACGTTGTGTTTGTCGGATGGTGTGTTTGTCGGATGGCGTATTTGTCGGACGGAGTGTTTGTCGGACGGAATGTTTGTCGGATGGAGTGTTTGTCGGACGTAGTGTTTGTCGGACGGAGTGTTTGTCGGACGGAGTGTTTGTCGGACGGTGTGTTTGACGGACGGAGTGTATGCCGGAGGGATTGTTTGCTGGATGGAGTGTTTGCTGGGCGGAGTTTTTGCCAGATGGAGTGCTTGCCGGATGGAGTGTTTGCCGTACGGAGTGTTTGACGGACGGAGTGTTTGCCGGACGGATAGCTGCCGGATGGAGTGTTTGTCAGACGGAGTGTTTGGTGGACGGAGTGTTTGTCGGACGGCGTGTTTGTCGGACGGCGTTTTTGTCGGACGGCGTTTTTGTCAGACGGCGTGTTTGTGGGACGGCGTGTTTGTCGGATGGCGTGTTTGTCGGACGGCGTGTTTGTCGGACGGAGTGTTTGTCGGACGGAGTGTTTGTCGGACGGAGTTTTTGTCGGACGGAATGTTTGTCGGACGGAGTGTTTGTCGGACAGAGTGTTTGTCGGAATGAGTGTTTGTCGGACGGAGTATTTGTTGGACGGAGTGTTTGTTGGACGGTGTGTTTGTCGGACAGAGTGTTTGTCGGAAGGAGTGTTTGTCGGACGTAATGTTTGTCGGACGGAGTGTTTGTCGGACGGAGTGATTGTCGGATGGGGTGTTTGTCGGACGGAATGTTTGTCGGATGGAGTGTTTGTCGGACGGAGTGTTTGTCGGACGGAGTGTTTGTCGGACGGCGTGTTTGTCAGACGGCGTGTTTGTCGGACGGCGTGTTTGTCTGATGGCATGTTTGTCGGACGGCGTGTTTGTCGGACGGAGTGTTTGTCGGACGGAGTGCTTGTCGGACTGAGTATTTGTTGGACGGAGTGTTTGTTGGACGGAGTGTTTGTCGGACGGAGTGTTTGTCGGAAGGAGTGTTTGTCGGACGGAATGTTTGTCGGACGGAGTGTTTGTCGGACGGAGTGATTGTCAGACGGGGTGTTTGTCGGACGGAATGTTTGTCGGATGGAGTGTTTGTCGGACAGAGTGTTTGTCGGACGGAGTGTTTGTCGAATGGAGTGTTTGTCAGACGTAGTGTTTGTCGGACGGAGTGTTTGACGGACGGAGTGTTTGTCGGATGGAGTGTTTGCCGGATGGAGTGTTTGCCGGACGGAGTGCTTGATGGACGGAGTGATTGCCGGATGGAGTATATGCCGGATGAAGCGTTTGCCGGACGGCGTGTTTGACAGATGGCGTGTTTGCCGGACGGAGTGTTTGCCGGATGGTGCGTTTGTCGGACGGAGCGGTTGCCGGACGGCGTGTTTGTCGGACGGCCTGTTTGTCGGACGGCGCGTTTGTCGGACGCCGCCTTTGTCGGACGGTGTTTTTGTCGGACGGCGTGTTTGTCAGATGGCTTGTTTGTCGGAAGGCGTATTTGTCGGATGGCGTGTTTGTCAGATGGCGTGTTTGTCAGATGGCGTGTTTGGCGGACAGCGTGTTTGGTGGCCGGCGTGTTTGGCGGACGGAGTGTTTACCGGACGGAGTGTTTCTCGGACGGAGTGTTTGTCGGACAGAGTGTCTGTTGGACGGCGTGTCTGTCAGATGTTGTGTCTGTCGGACGGCGTGTCTGTCGGACAGCGTGTCGGTCGGACGGAGTGTCTGTAGAACTGGCTGTCTGCCGGACGGGTGTTTGGATGACGGGGTGTTTGTCGGATGGAGAGTTTGTCGGACGGAGTGTTTGGCGGATGGACTGATTGTCGGATGGAGTGTTTGGTGGACGGAGTGTTTGTCGGACGGCGTGTTTGTCGGACGGCGTGTTTGTCAGACGGTGTGTTTGACAGACGGCGTGTTTGTCGGACGGTGTGTTTGCCGGATGGAGAGTTTGCCGGATGGAGTGTTTGTCCGACGGAGTGTTTGTTGGACGGCGTGTTTGTCGGGCGGAGTGTTTGTCGGAGGGAGTGTTTGGTGGACGGAGTGTTTGGCGGAAGGTGTGTTTGGCAGATGGACTGATTGTCGGACGGAGTGTTTGGCGGACGGAGTGTTTGTCAGATGGCGTGTTTGTCAGACGGCGTGTTTGTCAGACAGCATGTTTGTCGGACGGCGTGTTTGTCGGACGGAGTGTTTGTCGGACGGCGTGTTTGTCGGACGGTGTGTTTGTCGGACGGTGTGTTTGTCGGAGTGAGTGTTTGTCGGAATGAGTGTTTGTCGGACGGAGTGTTTGTCGGACGGTGTGTTTGTTGGACGGGGTGTTTGTCAGACGGAGTGTTTGTCGGAAGGAGTGTTTGTCGGACGGAGTGTTTGTCGGACGGGGTGTTTGTTGGACGGAGTGTTTGTCGGACCGGTTGTTTGTTGGACAGAGTGTTAGTCAGATGGAGTGTTTGTCAGATGGAGTGTTTGTCGGAGGGAGTGTTTGATGGATGGAGTGTTTGGCGGACGGACTGATTGTCGGACGGAGTGTTTGGTGGACGGAGTGTTTGTCGGATGGCGTGTTTGTCGGACGGAGTGTTTGTCAGACGGCGTGTTTGTCGGACGGCATATTTGTCGGATGGCGTGTTTGTCGTACGGCGTGTTTGTCGGACGGCGTGTTTGTCGGACGGAGTGTTTGTCGGACGGCGTGTTTGTCGGACGGTGTGTTTGTCGGACAGAGTATTTGTCAGACGGAGTGTTTGTCGGACAGAGTGTTTGTCGGAATGAGTGTTTGTCGGACGGAGTGTTTATCGGACGGAGTGTTTGTTGGACGGAGTGTTTGTCGGACGGAGTGTTTGTCGGAAGGAGTGTTTGTCAGACGGAGTTTTTGTCGGACGGAGTGTTTGTCGGACGGAGTGTTTGTCGGACAGGGTGTTTGTCGGAGGGAGTGTTTGTCGGAGGGAGTGTTTGTCGGACAGAGTGTTTGACGGATGGAGTGTATGCCGGAGGGAGTGTTTGCTGGATGGAGTGTTTGCCGGATGGAGTGTTTGCCGGATGGAGTGTTTGCCGGATGGAGTGTTTGCCAGATGGAGTGTTTACCGGACGGCGTGTCTGTCGGACGGTGTGTCGGTCGGATGGAGTGTCTGTAGAACGGGGTGTCTGCCAGAAGGTGTGTTTGGCTGATGGTGTGTTTGTCGGACGGAGTGTATGTCGGACAGGGTGTTTGTTGGAGGGAGCGTTTGGTGGACGGAGTGTTTGGCGGACGGAGTGTTTGGCGGATGGACTGATTGTCGGATGGAGTGTTTGGTGGACGGAGTGTTTGCCGGATGGAGTGTTTGCCGGATGGAGTGTTTGCCGGACTGAGTGTTTGGCGGATGGACTGATTGTCGGACGGAGTGTTTGGTGGATGGAGTGTTGCCGGACAGAGTGTTTGCCGGATGGAGTGTTTGGCAGATGGTGTGTTTGCCGGAGGTAGTGTTTGCTGGATGGAGTGTTTGCCGGACGGCGCGTTTGCCGGAGGGTGTGTTTGCTGGACGGCGTGTTTGCCAGAGGGCGTGTTTGCCGGACGGCATGCTTGCCGGGCGGTGTGTTTGCCAGGCAGCATGTTTGCCGGGCAGCGTGATTGCCCGGCGGCGTGTTTGCCAGAGGGCGTGTTTGCCGTACGGCGTGTTTGTCGGATGGCGTGTTTGTCGGATGGCGTGTTTGTTGGACGGCGAATTTGTCGGACGGCGTGGTTCTCGGACGCCGTGTTTCTCGGACGGCGTGTTTGTCGGAAGGTGTGTTTGTCGGACGGCGTGTTTGTCAGACGGAGTGTTTGTCGGACGGAGTGTTTGTCGGACGGAGTGTTTGTCGGACGGCGCGTTTGTCGGACGGAGCGTTTGTCGGACGGAGCGTTTGTCGGACGGAGCGTTTGTCGGACGGAGCCTTTGGCGGACGGACTGTTTGGCGGACGGAGTGCTTGTCGGACGGAGTGTTTGTCGGACGGAGTGTTTGTCGGATGGAGTGTTTGTCGGACGGAGTGTTTGTCGGAAGGTGTGTAAGCCGGAGGGATTGTTTGCTGGATGGAGTATTTGCTGGACGGAGTGTTTGCCGGATGGAGTGCTTGCCAGATGGAGTGTTTCCGGACGGAGTGTTTGACGGACGGAGTGGTTGCCTGACGGAGTGTATGCCGGACGGAGTGTTTGCCCGACGGCGTGTTTGACGGACGGCGTGTTTGTCAGATGGAGTGTTTGCCGGACGGAGAGTTTGCCGGACGGAGTCTTTGTCGGATGGAGTGTTTGACGGACGGCGTGTTTGTCGGACGGAGTGTTTGTCGGAGGGAGTGTTTGGTGGACGGAGTGTTTGTCGGACAGCGTGTTTGGCGGATGGAGTGTTGTTGGACGGCGTATTTGTCGCACGGCGTGTTTCTCGGACGGCGTGTTTCTCGAACGTTGTGTTTGTCGGATGGTGTGTTTGTCGGACGGCGTGTTTGTCGGACGGAGTGTTTGTCGGACGGAATGTTTGTCGGATGGAGTGTTTGTCGGACGTAGTGTTTGTCGGACGGAGTGTTTGTCGGACGGAGTGTTTGTCGGACGGTGTGTTTGACGGACGGAGTGTATGCCGGAGGGATTGTTTGCTGGATGGAGTGTTTGCTGGGCAGAGTTTTTGCCAGATGGAGTGCTTGCCGGATGGAGTGTTTGCCGTATGGAGTGTTTGATGGACGGAGTGTTTGCCGGACGGAGTATTTGGTGGACGGAGTGTTTGTCGGACGGGGTTTTTGTCGGACGGAATGTTTGTCAGACGGCGTGTTTGTGGGACGGCGTGTTTGTCGGATGGCGTGTTTGTCGGACGGCGTGTTTGTCGGACGGAGTGTTTGTCGGACGAAGTGTTTGTCGGACGGAGTTTTTGTCGGACGGAATGTTTGTCGGACGGAGTGTTTGTCGGACAGAGTGTTTGTCGGAATGAGTGTTTGTCGGACGGAGTATTTGTTGGACGGAGTGTTTGTTGGACGGTGTGTTTGTCGGACAGAGTGTTTGTCGGAAGGAGTGTTTGTCGGATGGGGTGTTTGTCGGACGGAATGTTTGTCGGATGGAGTGTTTGTCGGATGGAGTGTTTGTTGGACGGAGTGTTTGTCGGACGGCGTGTTTGTCAGACGGCGTGTTTGTCGGACGGAATGTTTGTCGGATGGAGTGTTTGTCGGACGTAGTGTTTGTCGGACGGAGTGTTTGTCGGACGGAGTGTTTGTCGGACGGTGTGTTTGACGGACGGAGTGTATGCCGGAGGGATTGTTTGCTGGATGGAGTGTTTGCTGGGCGGAGTTTTTGCCAGATGGAGTGCTTGCCGGATGGAGTGTTTGCCGTATGGAGTGTTTGATGGACGGAGTGTTTGCCGGACGGATAGCTGCCAGACGGAGTGTTTGTCGGACGGAGTGTTTGGTGGACGGAGTGTTTGTCGGACGGGGTTTTTGTCGGACGGAATGTTTGTCAGACGGCGTGTTTGTGGGACGGCGTGTTTGTCGGATGGCGTGTTTGTCCGACGGCGTGTTTGTCGGACGGAGTGTTTGTCGGACGGAGTGTTTGTCGGACGGAGTTTTTGTTTGACGGAATGTTTGTCGGACGGAGTGTTTGTCGGACAGAGTGTTTGTCGGAATGAGTGTTTGTCGGACGGAGTATTTGTTGGACGGAGTGTTTGTTGGACGGTGTGTTTGTCGGACAGAGTGTTTGTCGGAAGGAGTGTTTGTCGGACGGAATGTTTGTCGGACGGAGTGTTTGTCGGACGGAGTGATTGTCGGATGGGGTGTTTGTCGGACGGAATGTTTGTCGGATGGAGTGTTTGTCGGATGGAGTGTTTGTTGGACGGAGTGTTTGTCGGACGGCGTGTTTGTCAGACGGCGTGTTTGTCGGACGGCGTGTTTGTCGGATGGCATGTTTGTCGGACGGCGTGTTTGTCGGACGGAGTGTTTGTCGGACGGAGTGTTTGTCGGACGGAGTGTTTGTAGGACGGAGTGTTTGTCGGACGGAGTGTTTGTCGGACGGAGTGTTTGTCGGAAGGAGTGTTTGTCGGACGGAATGTTTGTCGGACGGAGTGTTTGTCGGACGGAGTGATTGTCGGACGGGGTGTTTGTCGGACGGAATGTTTGTCGGATGGAGTGTTTGTCGGACGGAGTGTTTGTCGGACGGAGTGTTTGTCGGATGGAGTGTTTGTCAGACGTAGTGTTTGTCGGACGGAGTGTTTGACGGACGGAGTGTTTGTCGGATGGAGTGTTTGCCGGACGGAGTGTTTGCCGGACGGAGTGCTTGATGGACGGAGTGATTGCCAGACGGAGTGTATGCCGGAGGGATTGTTTGCTGGATGGAGTGTTTGCTGGGCGGAGTTTTTGCCAGATGGAGTGCTTGCCGGATGGAGTGTTTGCCATACGGAGTGTTTGACGGACGGAGTGTTTGCCGGACGGATAGCTGCCGGACGGAGTGTTTGTCGGACGGAGTGTTTGGTGGACGGAGTGTTTGTCGGACGCCGTGTTTGTCGGATGGCGTTTTTGTCAGACGGCGTTTTTGTCAGACGGCGTGTTTGTGGGACGGCGTGTTTGTCGGATGGCGTGTTTGTCGGACGGCGTGTTTGTCGGACGGAGTGTTTGTCGGACGGAGTGTTTGTCGGACGGAGTTTTTGTCGGACGGAATGTTTGTCGGACGGAGTGTTTGTCGGACAGAGTGTTTGTCAGAATGAGTGTTTGTCGGACGGAGTATTTGTTGGACGGAGTGTTTGTTGGACGGTGTGTTTGTCGGACAGAGTGTTTGTCGGAAGGAGTGTTTGTCGGATGGAACGTTTGTCGGACGGAGTGTTTGTCGGACGGAGTGATTGTCGGATGGGGTGTTTGTCGGATGGAATGTTTGTCGGATGGAGTGTTTGTCGGACGGAGTGTTTGTCAGACGGAGTGTTTGTCGGACGGCGTGTTTGTCAGACGGCGTGTTTGTCGGACGGCGTGTTTGTCGGATGGCATGTTTGTCGGACGGCGTGTTTGTCGGACGGAGTGTTTGTCGGACGGAGTGTTTGTTGGACGGAGTGTTTGTCGGACGGAGTGTTTGTTGGACGGAGTGTTTGTCGGACGGAGTGTTTGTCGGACGGAGTGTTTGTCGGACGGAGTGATTGTCGGACGGGGTGTTTGTCGGACGGAATGTTTGGCGGACGGAGTGTTTGGCGGACGGACTGATTGTCGGGCGGAGTGTTTGGTGGATGGAGTGTTTGTCGGATGGCGTGTTTGTCGGACGGAGTTTTTGTCGGAAGGCGTGTTTGTCGGACGGAATGTTTGTCGGACGGAGTGTTTGTCGGACGGAGTGATTGTCGGACGGGGTGTTTGTCGGACGGAATGTTTGTCGGATGGAGTGTTTGTCGGACGGAGTGTTTGTCGGACGGAGTGTTTGTCGGATGGAGTGTTTGTCAGACGTAGTGTTTGTCGGACGGAGTGTTTGACGGACGGAGTGTTTGTCGGATGGAGTGTTTGCCGGACGGAGTGTTTGCCGGACGGAGTGCTTGATGGACGGAGTGATTGCCGGACGGAGTGTATGCCGGAGGGATTGTTTGCTGGATGGAGTGTTTGCTGGGCGGAGTTTTTGCCAGATGGAGTGCTTGCCGGATGGAGTGTTTGCCGTACGGAGTGTTTGACGGACGGAGTGTTTGCCGGACGGATAGCTGCCGGACGGAGTGTTTGTCGGACGGAGTGTTTGGTGGACGGAGTGTTTGTCGGACGCCGTGTTTGTCGGATGGCGTTTTTGTCAGACGGCGTTTTTGTCAGACGGCGTGTTTGTGGGACGGCGTGTTTGTCGGATGGCGTGTTTGTCGGACGGCGTGTTTGTCGGACGGAGTGTTTGTCGGACGGAGTGTTTGTCGGACGGAGTTTTTGTCGGACGGAATGTTTGTCGGACGGAGTGTTTGTCGGACAGAGTGTTTGTCAGAATGAGTGTTTGTCGGACGGAGTATTTGTTGGACGGAGTGTTTGTTGGACGGTGTGTTTGTCGGACAGAGTGTTTGTCGGAAGGAGTGTTTGTCGGATGGAACGTTTGTCGGACGGAGTGTTTGTCGGACGGAGTGATTGTCGGATGGGGTGTTTGTCGGACGGAATGTTTGTCGGATGGAGTGTTTGTCGGACGGAGTGTTTGTCAGACGGAGTGTTTGTCGGACGGCGTGTTTGTCAGACGGCGTGTTTGTCTGACGGCGTGTTTGTCGGATGGCATGTTTGTCGGACGGCGTGTTTGTCGGACGGAGTGTTTGTCGGACGGAGTGTTTGTTGGACGGAGTGTTTGTCGGACGGAGTGTTTGTTGGACGGAGTGTTTGTCGGACGGAGTGTTTGTCGGACGGAGTGTTTGTCGGACGGAGTGATTGTCGGACGGGGTGTTTGTCGGACGGAATGTTTGGCGGACGGAGTGTTTGGCGGACGGACTGATTGTCGGGCGGAGTGTTTGGTGGATGGAGTGTTTGTCGGATGGCGTGTTTGTCGGACGGAGTTTTTGTCGGAAGGCGTGTTTGTCGGACGGAATGTTTGTCGGATGGCGTGTTTGTCGTACGGCGTGTTTGTCGGACGGCGTGTTTGTCGGACGGTGTGTTTGTCGGACAGAGTGTTTGTCAGACGGAGTGTTTGTCGGACAGAGTGTTTGTCGGAATGAGTGTTTGTCGGACGGAGTGTTTATCGGACGGAGTGTTTGTTGAACGGAGTGTTTGTCGGACGGAGTGTTTGTCGGAAGGAGTGTTTGTCGGACGGAGTGTTTGTTGGACGGAGTGTTTGTCGGACGGAGTGTTTGTCGGACGGAGTTTCTGTCGGACCGAGTGTTTGTCGCACGTAGTGCTTGCCGGACGGAGTGTTTGCCGAACGGAGTGTTTGCTGGATGGAGTGTTTGCCGGATGGAGTGTTTGCCGGATGGAGTGATTGCCGGACGGAGTGTATGCAGGACGGTGTGTTTGCCGGACGGCATGTTTGACAGATGGCGTGTTTGCCGGACGGAGTGTTTGCCGGACGGTGCATTTGTCCGACGGAGCGTTTGCCGGACGGCGTGTTTGTCGGACGGCGTGTTTGTCGGACGGCGTGTTTCTCGGACGACGTGTTTGTTGGACGGCCTGTTTGTCGGACGGCGCCTTTGTCGGACGCCGCGTTTGTTGGACGATGTTTTTGTCGGACGACGTGTTTGTCGGATGGCGTGTTTGTCGGACGGCGTGTTTGTCGGACGGCGTGTTTGTCAGACGGCGTGTTTGTCAGAAGGCGTGTTTGGCGGATGGCGTGTTTGGTGGCCGGCGTGCTTGGTGGACGGAGTGTTTACCGGACGAAGTGTTTCTCGGACAGAGTGTTTGTCGAATGGCGTGTCTGTCGGACGGCGTGTCTGTCGGACGGCGTTTCGGTCGGACAGAGTGTCTGTAGAACGGGGTGTCTGCCGGATGGAGTGTTTGGCTGACGGGGTGTTTGTCGGATGGAGTGTTTGTCGGACGGGGTGTTTGGCGGACGGAGTGCTTATCAGACGGAGTGTTTGTCGGATGGAGTGTTTGGCAGACGGTGTGTTTGCCGGAGGTAGTGTTTGCTGGATGGAGTGTTTGCCGGACGGCGCGTTTGCCGGAGGGTGTGTTTGCTGGACGGCGTGTTTGCCAGAGGGCATGTTTCCCAGATAGCATGCTTGCCGGGCGGTGTGTTTGCCAGGTGGCATATTTGCCGTACGGCGTGTTTGTCGGATGGCGTGTTTGTCGGACGGCGTGTTTGTCGGACGGCGTGTTTGTCGGAAGGTGTGTTTGTCGGACGGCGTGTTTGTCGGACGGAGTGTTTGTCGGACGGAGTGTTTGTCGGATGGAGTGTTTGTCGGACGGCGCGTTTGTCGGACGGAGCGTTTGTCGGACGGAGAGTTTGGCGGACGGAGCGTTTGTCGGACGGAGCGTTTGTCGGACGGAGCCTTTGGCGGACGGACTGTTTGGCGGACGGAGTGCTTGTCGGACGGAGTGTTTGTCGGACGGAGTGTTTGTCGGATGGAGTGTTTATCGGACGGAGTGTTTGTCGGACGGAGTGTAAGCCGGAGGGATTGTTTGCTGGATGGAGTATTTGCTGGACGGAGTGTTTGCCGGATGGAGTGCTTGCCAGTTGGAGTGTTTCCGGACAGAGTGTTTGACGGACGGAGTGGTTGCCTGACGGAGTGTATGCCGGACGGAGTGTTTGCCCGACGGCGTGTTTGACGGACGGCGTGTTTGTCAGATGGAGTGTTTGCCAGACGGAGAGTTTGCCGGACGGAGTCTTTGTCGGACGGAGTGTTTGTCGGAGGGAGTGTTTGGTGGACGGAGTGTTTGTCGGACAGCGTGTTTGGCGGATGGAGTGTTGTTGGACGGCGTATTTGTCGGACGGCGTGTTTCTCGGACGGTGTGATTCTCGAACGTTGTGTTTGTCGGATGGTGTGTTTGTCGGACGGCGTGTTTGTCGGACGGAGTGTTTGTCGGACGGAATGTTTGTCGGATGGAGTGTTTGTCGGACGTAGTGTTTGTCGGACGGAGTGTTTGTCGGACGGAGTGTTTGTCGGACGGTGTGTTTGACGGACGGAGTGTATGCTGGAGGGATTGTTTGCTGGATGGAGTGTTTGCTGGGTGGAGTTTTTGCCAGATGGAGTGCTTGCCGGATGGAGTGTTTGCCGTACGGAGTGTTTGACGGACGGAGTGTTTGCCGGACGGATAGCTGCCGGACGGAGTGTTTGTCGGACAGAGTGTTTGGTGGACGGAGTGTTTGTCGGACGGCGTGTTTGTCGGACGGCGTTTTTGTCGGACGGCGTTTTTGTCAAACGGCGTGTTTGTGGGACGGCGTGTTTGTCGGATGGCGTGTTTGTCGGACGGCGTGTTTGTCGGACGGAGTGTTTGTCGGACGGAGTGTTTGTCGGACGGAGTTTTTGTCGGACGGAATGTTTGTCGGACGAAGTGTTTGTCGGACAGAGTGTTTGTCAGAATGAGTGTTTGTCGGACGGAGTATTTGTTGGACGGAGTGTTTGTTGGACGGTGTGTTTGTCGGACAGAGTGTTTGTCGGAAGGAGTGTTTGTCGGACGGAATGTTTGTCGGACGGAGTGTTTGTCGGACGGAGTGATTGTCGGATGGGGTGTTTGTCGGATGGAATGTTTGTCGGATGGAGTGTTTGTCGGATGGAGTGTTTGTCGGACGGAGTGTTTGTTGGACGGAGTGTTTGTTGGACGGTGTGTTTGTCGGACGGAGTGTTTGTCGGAAGGAGTGTTTGTCGGACGGAATGTTTGTCGGACGGAGTGTTTGTCGGACGGAGTGATTGTCGGACGGGGTGTTTGACGGATGGAGTGTATGCCGGAGGGAGTGTTTGCCGGATGGAGTGTTTGCCGGACGGAGTGTTTGCCGGACGGAGTGTTTACCGGACGGCGTGTCTGTTGGACGGCGTGTCTGTCGGACGGTGTGTCGGTCGGACGGAGTGTCTGTAGAACGGGGTGTCTGCTGGACGGGGTGTTTGGCTGATGGTGTGTTTGTCGGATGGAGTGTTTGTCGGACAGGGTGTTTGTCGGAGGGAGTGTTTGGTGGACGGAGTGTTTGGCGGATGGAGTGTTTGGCGGATGGACTGATTGTCGGACGGAGTGTTTGGTGGACAGAGTGTTTGCCGGACGGAGTGTTTGCCGGATGGAGTGTTTGCCGGACGTAGTTTTCTGCTGGACGGAGTGTTTACCGGACGGAGTGTTTCTCGGATGGAGTGTTTGTCGGACGGAGTGTCTGTCGGACGGCGTGTCTGTCGGACGGCGTGTCTGTCGGACGGCGTGTCTGTCGGACGTTGTGTCGGTCAGACGGAGTGTCTGTAGAACGGGGTGTCTCCCGGACGGTGTGCTTGGCTGATGGGATGTTTGTCAGACGGAGTGTTTGTCGGACAGTGTGTTTGTCGGAGGGAGTGTTTGGTGGACGGAGTGTTTGGCGGACGGAGTGTTTGGCGGATGGGCTGATTGTCGGACGGAGTGTTTGGTGGATGGAGTGTTTGTCGGACGGCGTGTTTGTAGGGCGGCGTGTTTGTCGGACAACGTGTTTGTCAGACGGCGTGTTTGTCGGACGGCGTGTTTGTCGGACGGCGTGTTTGTCGGACGGAGTGTTTGTCGGACGGAGTGTTTGTCGGACATTGTGTTTGTCAGACGGGGTGTCTGCCGGACGGGGTGTTTGGCTGACGGGGTGTTTGTCGGACGGAGTGTTTGTCGGACAGGGTGTTTGTCGGACGGCGTGTTTGTCGGATGGCATGTTTGTCGGACGGCGTGTTTGTCGGACGGAGTGTTTGTCGGACGGAGTGTTTGTTGGACGGAGTGTTTGTCGGACGGAGTGTTTGTCGGACGGAGTGTTTGTCGGAAGGAGTGTTTGTCGGACGGAATGCTTGTCGGACGGAGTGTTTGTCGGACGGAGTGATTGTCGGACGGGGTGTTTGTCGGACGGAATGTTTGGCGGACGGAGTGTTTGGCGGACGGACTGATTGTCGGGCGGAGTGTTTGGTGGATGGAGTGTTTGTCGGATGGCGTGTTTGTCGGACGGAGTTTTTGTCGGAATGCGTGTTTGTCGGACGGAATGTTTGTCGGATGGCGTGTTTGTCGTACGGCGTGTTTGTCGGACGGCGTGTTTGTCGGACGGAGTGTTTGTCGGACGGAGTGTTTGTCGGACGGCGTGTTTGTCGGACGGTGTGTTTGTCGGACAGAGTGTTTGTCAGACAGAGTGTTTGTCGGATAGAGTGTTTGTCGGAATGAGTGTTTGTCGGACGGAGTGTTTATCGGACGGAGTGTTTGTTGGACGGAGTGTTTGTCGGACGGAGTGTTTGTCGGAAGGAGTGTTTGTCGGACGGAGTGTTTGTTGGACGGAGTGTTTGTCGGACGGAGTGTTTGTCGGACGGAGTTTCTGTCGGACGGAGTGTTTGTCGCACGTAGTGCTTGCCGGACGGAGTGTTTGCCGGACGGAGTGTTTGCTGGATGGAGTGTTTGCCGGATGGAGTGTTTGCCGGATGGAGTGATTGCCGGACGGAGTGTATGCCGGACGGTGTGTTTGCCGGACGGCATGTTTGACAGATGGCGTGTTTGCCGGACGGAGTGTTTGCCGGACGGTGCATTTGTCCGACGGAGCGTTTGCCGGACGGCGTGTTTGTCGGACGGCGTGTTTGTCGGACGGCGTGTTTCTCGGACGGCGTGTTTGTTGGACGGCCTGTTTGTCGGACGGCGCCTTTGTCGGACGCCGCGTTTGTTGGACGATGTGTTTGTCGGACGACGTGTTTGTCGGATGGCGTGTTTGTCGGATGGCGTGTTTGTCGGACGGCGTGTTTGTCAGACGGCGTGTTTGTCAGAAGGCGTGTTTGGCGGATGGCGTGTTTGGTGGCCGGCGTGTTTGGTGGACGGAGTGTTTACCGGACGAAGTGTTTCTCGGACAGAGTGTTTGTCGGATGGCGTGTCTGTCGGACGGCGTGTCTGTCGGACGGCGTTTCAGTCGGACAGAGTGTCTGTAGAACGGGGTGTCTGCCGGATGGAGTGTTTGGCTGATGGGGTGTTTGTCGGACGGAGTGTTTGTCGGACGGGGTGTTTGTCGGACGGAGTGCTTATCAGACAGAGTGTTTGTCGGATGGAGTGTTTGGCAGACGGTGTGTTTGCCGGAGGTAGTGTTTGCTGGATGGAGTGTTTGCCGGACGGCGCGTTTGCCGGAGGGTGTGTTTGCTGGACGGCGTGTTTGCCAGAGGGCGTGTTTCCCGGATAGCATGCTTGCCGGGCGGTGTGTTTGCCAGGCGGCATATTTGCCGTACGGCGTGTTTGTCGGATGGCGTGTTTGTCGGACGGCGTGTTTGTCGGACGGCGTGTTTGTCGGAAGGTGTGTTTGTCGGACGGCGTGTTTGTCGGACGGAGTGTTTGTCGGACGGAGTGTTTGTCGGACGGAGTGTTTGTCAGATGGAGTGTTTGTCGGATGGCGCGTTTGTCGGACGGAGCGTTTGTCGGACGGAGCGTTTGGCGGACGGAGCGTTTGTCGGACGGAGCGTTTGTCGGACGGAGCCTTTGGCGGACGGACTGTTTGGCGGACGGAGTGCTTGTCGGACGGAATGTTTGTCGGATGGAGTGTTTATCGGACGGAGTGTTTGTCGGACGGAGTGTAAGCCGGAGGGATTGTTTGCTGGATGGAGTATTTGCTGGACGGAGTGTTTGCCGGATGGAGTGCTTGCCAGTTGGAGTGTTTCCGGACAGAGTGTTTGACGGACGGAGTGGTTGCCTGACGGTGTGTATGCCGGACGGAGTGTTTGCCCGACGGCGTGTTTGACGGACGGCGTGTTTGTCAGATGGAGTGTTTGCCAGACGGAGAGTTTGCCGGACGGAGTCTTTGTCGGACGGAGTGTTTGTCGGAGGAAGTGTTTGGTGGACGGAGTGTTTGTCGGACAGCGTGTTTGGCGGATGGAGTGTTGTTGGACGGCGTATTTGTCGGACGGCGTGTTTCTCGGACGGCGTGATTCTCGAACGTTGTGTTTGTCGGATGGTGTGTTTGTCGGACGGCGTGTTTGTCGGACGGAGTGTTTGTCGGACGGAATGTTTGTCGGATGGAGTGTTTGTCGGACGTAGTGTTTGTCGGACGGAGTGTTTGTCGGACGGAGTGTTTGTCGGACGGTGTGTTTGACGGACGGAGTGTATGCTGGAGGGATTGTTTGCTGGATGGAGTGTTTGCTGGGTGGAGTTTTTGCCAGATGGAGTGCTTGCCGGATGGAGTGTTTGCCGTACGGTGTGTTTGACGGACGGAGTGTTTGCCGGACGGATAGCTGCCGGACGGAGTGTTTGTCGGACGGAGTGTTTGGTGGACGGAGTGTTTGTCGGACGGCGTGTTTGTCGGACGGCGTTTTTGTCGGACGGCGTTTTTGTCTAACGGCGTGTTTGTGGGATGGAGTGTTTGTCGGAAGGAGTGTTTGTCGGACGGAATGCTTGTCGGACGGAGTGTTTGTCGGACGGAGTGATTGTCGGACGGGGTGTTTGTCGGACGGAATGTTTGGCGGACGGAGTGTTTGGCGGACGGACTGATTGTCGGGCGGAGTGTTTGGTGGATGGAGTGTTTGTCGGATGGCGTGTTTGTCGGACGGAGTTTTTGTCGGAATGCGTGTTTGTCGGACGGAATGTTTGTCGGATGGCGTGTTTGTCGTACGGCGTGTTTGTCGGACGGCGTGTTTGTCGGACGGAGTGTTTGTCGGACGGAGTGTTTGTCGGACGGCGTGTTTGTCGGACGGTGTGTTTGTCGGACAGAGTGTTTGTCAGACAGAGTGTTTGTCGGATAGAGTGTTTGTCGGAATGAGTGTTTGTCGGACGGAGTGTTTATCGGACGGAGTGTTTGTTGGACGGAGTGTTTGTCGGACGGAGTGTTTGTCGGAAGGAGTGTTTGTCGGACGGAGTGTTTGTTGGACGGAGTGTTTGTCAGACGGAGTGTTTGTCGGACGGAGTTTCTGTCGGACGGAGTGTTTGTCGCACGTAGTGCTTGCCGGACGGAGTGTTTGCCGGACGGAGTGTTTGCTGGATGGAGTGTTTGCCGGATGGAGTGTTTGCCGGATGGAGTGATTGCCGGACGGAGTGTATGCCGGACGGTGTGTTTGCCGGACGGCATGTTTGACAGATGGCGTGTTTGCCGGACGGAGTGTTTGCCGGACGGTGCATTTGTCCGACGGAGCGTTTGCCGGACGGCGTGTTTGTCGGACGGCGTGTTTGTCAGACGGCGTGTTTCTCGGACGGCGTGTTTGTCGGACGGCCTGTTTGTCGGACGGCGCCTTTGTCGGACGCCGCGTTTGTTGGACGATGTGTTTGTCGGACGACGTGTTTGTCGGATGGCGTGTTTGTCGGACGGCGTGTTTGTCGGACGGCGTGTTTGTCAGACGGCGTGTTTGTCAGAAGGCGTGTTTGGCGGATGGCGTGTTTGGTGGCCGGCGTGTTTGGTGGACGGAGTGTTTACCGGACGAAGTGTTTCTCGGACAGAGTGTTTGTCGGATGGCGTGTCTGTCGGACGGCGTGTCTGTCGGACGGCGTTTCGGTCGGACAGAGTGTCTGTAGAACGGGGTGTCTGCCGGATGGAGTGTTTGGCTGACGGGGTGTTTGTCGGACGGAGTGTTTGTCGGACGGGGTGTTTGTCGGACGGAGTGCTTATCAGACAGAGTGTTTGTCGGATGGAGTGTTTGGCAGACGGTGTGTTTGCCGGAGGTAGTGTTTGCTGGATGGAGTGTTTGCCGGACGGCGCGTTTGCCGGAGGGTGTGTTTGCTGGACGGCGTGTTTGCCAGAGGGCGTGTTTCCCGGATAGCATGCTTGCCGGGCGGTGTGTTTGCCAGGCGGCATGTTTGCCGTACGGCGTGTTTGTCGGATGGCGTGTTTGTCGGACGGCGTGTTTGTCGGACGGCGTGTTTGTCGGAAGGTGTGTTTGTCGGACGGCGTGTTTGTCGGACGGAGTGTTTGTCGGACGGAGTGTTTGTCGGACGGAGTGTTTGTCAGATGGAGTGTTTGTCGGATGGCGCGTTTGTCGGACGGAGCGTTTGTCGGACGGAGCGTTTGGCGGACGGAGCGTTTGTCGGACGGAGCGTTTGTCGGACGGAGCCTTTGGCGGACGGACTGTTTGGCGGACGGAGTGCTTGTCGGACGGAGTGTTTGTCGGACGGAGTGTTTGTCGGATGGAGTGTTTATCGGACGGAGTGTTTGTCGGACGGAGTGTAAGCCGGAGGGATTGTTTGCTGGATGGAGTATTTGCTGGACGGAGTGTTTGCCGGATGGAGTGCTTGCCAGTTGGAGTGTTTCCGGACAGAGTGTTTGACGGACGGAGTGGTTGCCTGACGGTGTGTATGCCGGACGGAGTGTTTGCCCGACGGCGTGTTTGACGGACGGCGTGTTTGTCAGATGGAGTGTTTGCCAGACGGAGAGTTTGCCGGACGGAGTCTTTGTCGGACGGAGTGTTTGTCGGAGGGAGTGTTTGGTGGACGGAGTGTTTGTCGGACAGCGTGTTTGGCGGATGGAGTGTTGTTGGACGGCGTATTTGTCGGACGGCGTGTTTCTCGGACGGCGTGATTCTCGAACGTTGTGTTTGTCGGATGGTGTGTTTGTCGGACGGCGTGTTTGTCGGACGGAGTGTTTGTCGGACGGAATGTTTGTCGGATGGAGTGTTTGTCGGACGTAGTGTTTGTCGGACGGAGTGTTTGTCGGACGGAGTGTTTGTCGGACGGTGTGTTTGACGGACGGAGTGTATGCTGGAGGGATTGTTTGCTGGATGGAGTGTTTGCTGGGTGGAGTTTTTGCCAGATGGAGTGCTTGCCGGATGGAGTGTTTGCCGTACGGTGTGTTTGACGGACGGAGTGTTTGCCGGACGGATAGCTGCTGGACGGAGTGTTTGTCGGACGGAGTGTTTGGTGGACGGAGTGTTTGTCGGACGGCGTGTTTGTCGAACGGCGTTTTTGTCGGACGGCGTTTTTGTCAAACGGCGTGTTTGTGGGACGGCGTGTTTGTCGGATGGCGTGTTTGTCGGACGGAGTTTTTGTCGGACGGAATGTTTGTCGGACGGAGTGTTTGTCGGACAGAGTGTTTGTCAGAATGAGTGTTTGTCGGACGGAGTATTTGTTGGACGGAGTGTTTGTTGGACGGTGTGTTTGTCGGACAGAGTGTTTGTCGGAAGGAGTGTTTGTCGGACGGAATGTTTGTCGGACGGAGTGTTTGTCGGACGGAGTGATTGTCGGATGGGGTGTTTGTCGGACGGATTGTTTGTCGGATGGAGTGTTTGTCGGATGGAGTGTTTGTCGGACGGAGTGTTTGTCGGACGGCGTGTTTGTCAGACGGCGTGTTTGTCGGACGGCGTGTTTGTCGGATGGCATGTTTGTCGGACGGCGTGTTTGTCGGACGGAGTGTTTGTCGGACGGAGTGTTTGTCGGACGGAGTGTTTGTTGGACGGAGTGTTTGTTGGACGGAGTGTTTGTCGGACGGAGTGTTTGTCGGAAGGAGTGTTTGTCGGACGGAATGTTTGTCGGACGGAGTGTTTGTCGGACGGAGTGATTGTCGGATGGGGTGTTTGACGGATGGAGTGTATGCCGGAGGGAGTGTTTGCCGGATGGAGTGTTTGCCGGACGGAGTGTTTGCCGGACGGAGTGTTTACCGGACGGCGTGTCTGTTGGACGGCGTGTCTGTCGGACGGTGTGTCGGTCGGACGGAGTGTCTGTAGAACGGGGTGTCTGCCGGACGGTGTGTTTGGCTGATGGTGTGTTTGTCGGACGGAGTGTTTGTCGGACAGGGTGTTTGTCGGAGGGAGTGTTTGGTGGACGGTGTGTTTGGCGGATGGAATGTTTGGCGGATGGACTGATTGTCGGACGGAGTGTTTGGTGGACAGAGTGTTTGCCGGACGGAGTGTTTGCCGGATGGAGTGTTTGCCAGACGTAGTTTTCTGCTGGATGGAGTGTTTACCGGACGGAGTGTTTCTCGGATGGAGTGTTTGTCGGACGGAGTGTCTGTCGGACGGCGTGTCTGTCGGACGGCGTGTCTGTCGGACGGCGTGTCTGTCGGACGTTGTGTCGGTCAGACGGAGTGTCTGTAGAACGGGGTGTCTCCCGGACGGTGTGCTTGGCTGATGGGGTGTTTGTCAGACGGAGTGTTTGTCGGACAGTGTGTTTGTCGGAGGGAGTGTTTGGTGGACGGAGTGTTTGGCGGACGGAGTGTTTGGCGGATGGGCTGATTGTCGGACGGAGTGTTTGGTGGATGGAGTGTTTGTCGGACGGCGTGTTTGTAGGGCGGCGTGTTTGTCGGACAACGTGTTTGTCAGACGGCGTGTTTGTCGGACGGCGTGTTTGTCGGACGGCGTGTTTATCGGACGGAGTGTTTGTCGGACGGAGTGTTTGTCGGACATTGTGTTTGTCAGACGGGGTGTCTGCCGGACGGGGTGTTTGGCTGACGGGGTGTTTGTCGGACGGAGTGTTTGTCGGACAGGGTGTTTGTCGGACGGCGTGTTTGTCGGATGGCATGTTTGTCGGACGGCGTGTTTGTCGGACGGAGTGTTTGTCGGACGGAGTGTTTGTTGGACGGAGTGTTTGTCGGACGGAGTGTTTGTCGGACGGAGTGTTTGTCGGAAGGAGTGTTTGTCGGACGGAATGCTTGTCGGACGGAGTGTTTGTCGGACGGAGTGATTGTCGGACGGGGTGTTTGTCGGACGGAATGTTTGGCGGACGGAATGTTTGGCGGACGGACTGATTGTCGGGCGGAGTGTTTGGTGGATGGAGTGTTTGTCGGATGGCGTGTTTGTCGGACGGAGTTTTTGTCGGAATGCGTGTTTGTCGGACGGAATGTTTGTCGGATGGCGTGTTTGTCGTACGGCGTGTTTGTCGGACGGCGTGTTTGTCGGACGGAGTGTTTGTCGGACGGAGTGTTTGTCAGACGGCGTGTTTGTCGGACGGTGTGTTTGTCGGACAGAGTGTTTGTCAGACAGAGTGTTTGTCGGACAGAGTGTTTGTCGGAATGAGTGTTTGTCGGACGGAGTGTTTATCGGACGGAGTGTTTGTTGGACGGAGTGTTTGTCGGACGGAGTGTTTGTCGGAAGGAGTGTTTGTCGGACGGAGTGTTTGTTGGACGGAGTGTTTGTCGGACGGAGTGTTTGTCGGACGGAGTTTCTGTCGGACGGAGTGTTTGTCGCACGTAGTGCTTGCCGGACGGAGTGTTTGCCGGACGGAGTGTTTGCTGGATGGAGTGTTTGCCGGATGGAGTGTTTGCCGGATGGAGTGATTGCCGGACGGAGTGTATGCCGGACGGTGTGTTTGCCGGACGGCATGTTTGACAGATGGCGTGTTTGCCGGACGGAGTGTTTGCCGGACGGTGCATTTGTCCGACGGAGCGTTTGCCGGATGGCGTGTTTGTCGGACGGCGTGTTTGTCGGACGGCGTGTTTCTCGGACGGCGTGTTTGTCGGACGGCCTGTTTGTCGGACGGCGCCTTTGTCGGACGCCGCGTTTGTTGGACGATGTGTTTGTCGGACGACGTGTTTGTCGGATGGCGTGTTTGTCGGACGGCGTGTTTGTCGGACGGCGTGTTTGTCAGACGGCGTGTTTGTCAGAAGGCGTGTTTGGCGGATGGCGTGTTTGGTGGCCGGCGTGTTTGGTGGACGGAGTGTTTACCGGACGAAGTGTTTCTCGGACAGAGTGTTTGTCGGATGGCGTGTCTGTCGGACGGCGTGTCTGTCGGACGGCGTTTCGGTCGGACAGAGTGTCTGTAGAACGGGGTGTCTGCCGGATGGAGTGTTTGGCTGACGGGGTGTTTGTCGGACGGAGTGTTTGTCGGACGGGGTGTTTGTCGGACGGAGTGCTTATCAGACAGAGTGTTTGTCGGATGGAGTGTTTGGCAGACGGTGTGTTTGCCGGAGGTAGTGTTTGCTGGATGGAGTGTTTGCCGGACGGCGCGTTTGCCGGAGGGTGTGTTTGCTGGACGGCGTGTTTGCCAGAGGGCGTGTTTCCCGGATAGCATGCTTGCCGGGCGGTGTGTTTGCCAGGCGGCATGTTTGCCGTATGGCGTGTTTGTCGGATGGCGTGTTTGTCGGACGGCGTGTTTGTCGGACGGCGTGTTTGTCGGAAGGTGTGTTTGTCGGACGGCGTGTTTGTCGGACGGAGTGTTTGTCGGACGGAGTGTTTGTCGGACGGAGTGTTTGTCAGATGGAGTGTTTGTCGGATGGCGCGTTTGTCGGATGGAGCGTTTGTCGGACGGAGCATTTGGCGGACGGAGCGTTTGTCGGACGGAGCGTTTGTCGGACGGAGCCTTTGGCGGACGGACTGTTTGGCGGACGGAGTGCTTGTCGGACGGAGTGTTTGTCGGACGGAGTGTTTGTCGGATGGAGTGTTTATCGGACGGAGTGTTTGTCGGACGGAGTGTAAGCCGGAGGGATTGTTTGCTGGATGGAGTATTTGCTGGACGGAGTGTTTGCCGGATGGAGTGCTTGCCAGTTGGAGTGTTTCCGGACAGAGTGTTTGACGGACAGAGTGGTTGCCTGACGGTGTGTATGCCGGATGGAGTGTTTGCCCGACGGCGTGTTTGACGGATGGCGTGTTTGTCAGATGGAGTGTTTGCCAGACGGAGAGTTTGCCGGACGGAGTCTTTGTCGGACGGAGTGTTTGTCGGAGGGAGTGTTTGGTGGACGGAGTGTTTGTCGGACAGCGTGTTTGGCGGATGGAGTGTTGTTGGACGGCGTATTTGTCGGACGGCGTGTTTCTCGGACGGCGTGATTCTCGAACGTTGTGTTTGTCGGATGGTGTGTTTGTCGGACGGCGTGTTTGTCGGACGGAGTGTTTGTCGGACGGAATGTTTGTCGGATGGAGTGTTTGTCGGACGGAGTGTTTGTCGGACGGTGTGTTTGACGGACGGAATGTATGCTGGAGGGATTGTTTGCTGGATGGAGTGTTTGCTGGGTGGAGTTTTTGCCAGATGGAGTGCTTGCCGGATGGAGTGTTTGCCGTACGGTGTGTTTGACGGACGGAGTGTTTGCCGGACGGATAGCTGCCGGACGGAGTGTTTGTCGGACGGAGTGTTTGGTGGACGGAGTGTTTGTCGGACGGCGTGTTTGTCGGACGGCGTTTTTGTCGGACGGCGTTTTTGTCAAACGTCGTGTTTGTGGGACGGCGTGTTTGTCGGATGGCGTGTTTGTCGGACGGCGTGTTTGTCGGACGGAGTGTTTGTCGGACGGTGTGTTTGTCGGACGGAGTTTTTGTCGGACGGAATGTTTGTCGGACGGAGTGTTTGTCGGACAGAGTGTTTGTCAGAATGAGTGTTTGTCGGACGGAGTATTTGTTGGACGGAGTGTTTGTTGGACGGTGTGTTTGTCGGACAGTGTGTTTGTCGGAAGGAGTGTTTGTCGGATGGAATGTTTGTCGGACGGAGTGTTTGTCGGACGGAGTGATTGTCGGATGGGGTGTTTGTCGGACGGAATGTTTGTCGGATGGAGTGTTTGTCAGATGGAGTGTTTGTCGGATGGAGTGTTTGTCGGACGGCGTGTTTGTCAGACGGCGTGTTTGTCGGACGGCGTGTTTGTCGGATGGCATGTTTGTCGGACGGCGTGTTTGTCGGACGGAGTGTTTGTCGGACGGAGTGTTTGTCGGACGGAGTGTTTGTTGGACGGAGTGTTTGTTGGACGGAGTGTTTGTCGGACGGAGTGTTTGTCGGAAGGAGTGTTTGTCGGACGGAATGTTTGTCGGACGGAGTGTTTGTCGGACGGAGTGATTGTCGGACGGGGTGTTTGACGGATGGAGTGTATGCCGGAGGGAGTGTTTGCCGGATGGAGTGTTTGCCGGACGGAGTGTTTGCCGGACGGAGTGTTTACCGGACGGCGTGTCTGTTGGACGGCGTGTCTGTCGGACGGTGTGTCGGTCGGACGGAGTGTCTGTAGAACGGGGTGTCTGCCGGACGGGGTGTTTGGCTGATGGTGTGTTTGTCGGACGGAGTGTTTGGCGGATGGAGTGTTTGGCGGATGGACTGATTGTCGGACGGAGTGTTTGGTGGACAGAGTGTTTGCCGGACGTAGTGTTTGCCGGATGGAGTGTTTGCCAGACGTAGTTTTCTGCTGGACGGAGTGTTTACCGGACGGAGTGTTTCTCGGATGGAGTGTTTGTCGGACGGAGTGTCTGTCGGACGGCGTGTCTGTCGGACGGCGTGTCTGTCGGACGGCGTGTCTGTCGGACGTTGTGTCGGTCAGACGGAGTGTCTGTAGAACGGGGTGTCTCCCGGACGGTGTGCTTGGCTGATGGGGTGTTTGTCAGACGGAGTGTTTGTCGGACAGTGTGTTTGTCGGAGGGAGTGTTTGGTGGACGGAGTGTTTGGCGGACGGAGTGTTTGGCGGATGGGCTGATTGTTGGACGGAGTGTTTGGTGGATGGAGTGTTTGTCGGACGGCGTGTTTGTAGGGCGGCGTGTTTGTCGGACAACGTGTTTGTCAGACGGCGTGTTTGTCGGACGGCGTGTTTGTCGGACGGCGTGTTTGTCGGACGGAGTGTTTGTCGGACGGAGTGTTTGTCGGACGTTGTGTTTGTCAGACGGGGTGTCTGCCGGACGGGGTGTTTGGCTGACGGGGTGTTTGTCGGACGGAGTGTTTATCGGACAGGGTGTTTGTCGGAGGGAGTGTTTGGTGGACAGAGTGTTTGGCGGACGGAGTGTTTGGCGGACGGACTGATTGTCGGATGGAGTGTTTGGTGGACGGAGTGTTTGTCGGACGGCGTGTTTGTCGGACGGCGTTTTGTCAGATGGTGTGTTTGACAGACGGCGTGTTTGTCGGACGGAGTGTTTGTCGGATGGAGTGTTTGTCGGACGGAGTGATTGTCGGACGGGGTGTTTGTCGGACGGAGTGTTTGTCGGATGGAGTGTTTGTCGGACGGAGTGATTGTCGGACGGGGTGTTTGTCGGATGGAGTGTTTGTCGGATGGAGTGTTTGTCGGACGGAGTGTTTGTCGGACGGAGTGTTTGTCCGACGGAGTGATTGTCAGACGGCGTGTCTGTCGGACGGCGTGTCTGTCGGACGGCGTGTCTGTCGGATGGCGTGTCGGTCAGACGGAGTGTCTGTCGGACAGGGTGTCTGCTGGACGGGCTGTTTGGCAGACGGTGTGTTTATCGGACGGAGTGTTTGTCGCACGGGGTGTTTGTCGGACAGAGTGTTAGTCAGACGGAGTGTTTGTCAGACGGAGTGTTTGTCGGAGGGAGTGTTTGGCGGATGGAGTGTTTGGCGGACGGAGTGTTTGGCGGACGGGGTGTTTGTCGGATGGCGTGTTTGTCGGCCGGAGTGTTTGTCGGACGGAGTGATTGTCGGACGGAGTGTTTGGTGGACGGAGTGTTTGTCGGATGGCGTGTTTGTCGGACGGAGTGTTTGGTGGATGGAGTGTTTGTCGGACGGCGTGTTTGTAGGGCGGCGTGTTTGTCGGATGGCGTGTTTGTCGGACGGCGTGTTTGTCGGACGGAGTGTTTGTCGGACGGAGTGTTTGTCGGACGGAGTTTTTGTCGGACGGAATATTTGTCGGACGGAGTGTTTGTCGGACAGAGTGTTTATCGGAATGAGTGTTTGTCGGACGGAGTATTTGTTGGACGGAGTGTTTGTTGGACGGTGTGTTTGTCGGACAGAGTGTTTGTCGGAAGGAGTGTTTGTCGGACGGAATGTTTGTCGGACGGAGTGTTTGTCGGACGGAGTGATTGTCGGATGGGGTGTTTGTCGGACGGAATGTTTGTCGGATGGAGTGTTTGTCGGATGGCGTGTTTGTCGGACGGAGTGTTTGTCGGACGGCGTGTTTGTCAGACGGCGTGTTTGTCGGACGGCGTGTTTGTCGGACGGCGTTTTTGTCAAACGGCGTGTTTGTGGGACGGCGTGTTTGTCGGATGGCGTGTTTGTCGGACGGCGTGTTTGTCGGACGGAGTGTTTGTCGGACGGAGTGTTTGTCGGACGGAGTTTTTGTCGGACGGAATGTTTGTCGGACGGAGTGTTTGTCGGACAGAGTGTTTGTCGGAATGAGTGTTTGTCGGACGGAGTATTTGTTGGACGGAGTGTTTGTTGGACGGTGTGTTTGTCGGACAGAGTGTTTGTCGGAAGGAGTGTTTGTCGGACGGAATGTTTGTCGGACGGAGTGTTTGTCGGACGGAGTGATTGTCGGATGGGTTGTTTGTCGGACGGAATGTTTGTCGGATGGAGTGTTTGTTGGATGGAGTGTTTGTCGGACGGAGTGTTTGTCGGACGGCGTGTTTGTCAGACGGCGTGTTTGTCGGACGGCGTGTTTGTCGGATGGCATGTTTGTCGGACGGCGTGTTTGTCGGACGGAGTGTTTGTCGGACGGAGTGTTTGTCGGACGGAGTGTTTGTTGGACGGAGTGTTTGTTGGACGGAGTGTTTGTCGGACGGAGTGTTTGTCGGAAGGAGTGTTTGTCGGACGGAATGTTTGTCGGACGGAGTGTTTGTCGGACGGAGTGATTGTCGGACGGGGTGTTTGACGGATGGAGTGTATGCCGGAGGGAGTGTTTGCCGGATGGAGTGTTTGCCGGACGGAGTGTTTGCCGGACGGAGTGTTTACCGGACAGCGTGTCTGTTGGACGGCATGTCTGTCGGACGGTGTGTCGGTCGGACGGAGTGTCTGTAGAACGGGGTGTCTGCCGGACGGGGTGTTTGGCTGATGGTGTGTTTGTCGGACGGAGTGTTTGTCGGACAGGGTGTTTGTCGGAGGGAGTGTTTGGTGGACGGAGTGTTTGTTGGACGGAGTGTTTGTCGGACGGAGTGTTTGTCGGAAGGAGTGTTTGTCGGACGGAATGTTTGTCGGACGGCGTGTTTGTCGGACGGAGTGATTGTCGGACGGGGTGTTTGACGGATGGAGTGTATGCCGGAGGGAGTGTTTGCCGGATGGAGTGTTTGCCGGACGGAGTGTTTGCCGGACGGAGTGTTTACCGGACGGCGTGTCTGTTGGACGGCGTGTCTGTCGGACGGTGTGTCGGTCGGACGGAGTGTCTGTAGAACGGGGTGTCTGCCGGACGGGTTGTTTGGCTGATGGTGTGTTTGTCGGACGGAGTGTTTGTCGGACAGGGTGTTTGTCGGAGGGAGTTTTTGGTGGACGGAGTGTTTGGCAGATGGAGTGTTTGGCGGATGGACTAATTGTCGGACGGAGTGTTTGGTGGACAGAGTGTTTGCCGGACGGAGTGTTTGCCGGATGGAGTGTTTGCCGGACGTAGTTTTCTGCTGGACGGAGTGTTTACCGGACGGAGTGTTTCTCGGATGGAGTGTTTGTCGGACGGAGTGTCTGTCGGACCGCGTGTCTGTCGGACGGCGTGTCTGTCGGACGGCGTGTCTGTCGGACATTGTGTCGGTCAGACGGAGTGTCTGTAGAACGGGGTGTCTCCCGGACGGTGTGCTTGGCTGATGGGGTGTTTGTCAGACGGAGTGTTTGTCGGACAGTGTGTTTGTCGGAGGGAGTGTTTGGTGGACGGAGTGTTTGGCGGACGGAGTGTTTGGCGGATGGGCTGATTGTCGGACGGAGTGTTTGGTGGATGGAGTGTTTGTCGGACGGCGTGTTTGTAGGGCGGCGTGTTTGTCGGACAACGTGTTTGTCAGACGGCGTGTTTGTCGGACGGCGTGTTTGTCGGACGGCGTGTTTGTCGGACGGAGTGTTTGTCGGACGGAGTGTTTGTGGGACGTTGTGTTTGTCAGACGGGGTGTCTGCCGGACGGGGTGTTTGGCTGACGGGGTGTTTGTCGGACGGAGTGTTTGTCGGACAGGGTGTTTGTCGGAGGGAGTGTTTGGTGGACAGAGTGTTTGTCGGACGGCGTGTTTGTCGGACGGCGTTTTGTCAGATGGTGTGTTTGACAGACGGCGTGTTTGTCGGACGGAGTGTTTGTCGGATGGAGTGTTTGTCGGACGGAGTGATTGTTGGACGGGGTGTTTGTCGGACGGAGTGTTTGTCGGATGGAGTGTTTGTCGGACGGAGTGATTGTCGGACGGGGTGTTTGTCGGACGGAGTGTTTGTCGGATGGAGTGTTTGTCGGATGGAGTGTTTGTCGGACGGAGTGTTTGTCCGACGGAGTGATTGTCAGACGGCGTGTCTGTCGGACGGCGTGTCTGTCGGACGGCGTGTCTGTCGGATGGCGTGTCGGTCGGACAGAGTGTCTGTCGGACAGGGTGTCTGCTGGACGGGCTGTTTGGCAGACGGTGTTTTTATCGGACGGAGTGTTTGTCGCACGGGGTGTTTGTCGGACAGAGTGTTAGTCAGACGGAGTGTTTGTCAGATGGAGTGTTTGTCGGAGGGAGTGTTTGGCGGACGGTGTGTTTGGCGGACGGAGTGTTTGGCGGATGGTGTGTTTGTCGGATGGCGTGTTTGTCGGCCGGAGTGTTTGTCGGACGGAGTGATTGTCGGACGGAGTGTTTGGTGGACGGAGTGTTTGTCGGATGGCGTGTTTGTCGGACGGAGTGTTTGGTGGATGGAGTGTTTGTCGGACGGCGTGTTTGTAGGGCGGCGTGTTTGTCGGATGGCGTGTTTGTCGGACGGCGTGTTTGTCGGACGGAGTGTTTGTCGGACGGAGTGTTTGTCGGACGGAGTTTTTGTCGGACGGAATGTTTGTCGGACGGAGTGTTTGTCGGACAGAGTGTTTGTCGGAATGAGTGTTTGTCGGACGGAGTATTTGTTGGACGGAGTGTTTGTTGGATGGTGTGTTTGTCGGACAGAGTGTTTGTCGGAAGGAGTGTTTGTCGGACGGAATGTTTGTCGGACGGAGTGTTTGTCGGACGGAGTGATTGTCGGATGGGGTGTTTGTCGGACGGAATGTTTGTCGGATGGAGTGTTTGTCGGATGGAGTGTTTGTCGGACGGAGTGTTTGTCGGACGGCGTGTTTGTCAGACGGCGTGTTTGTCGGACGGCGTGTTTGTCGGATGGCATGTTTGTCAGACGGCGTGTTTGTCGGACGGAGTGTTTGTCGGACGGAGTGTTTGTCGGACGGAGTGTTTGTTGGACGGAGTGTTTGTTGGACGGAGTGTTTGTCGGACGGAGTGTTTGTCGGAAGGAGTGTTTGTCGGACGGAATGTTTGTCGGACGGCGTGTTTGTCGGACGGAGTGATTGTCGGACGGGGTGTTTGACGGATGGAGTGTATGCCGGAGGGAGTGTTTGCCGGATGGAGTGTTTGCCGGACGGAGTGTTTGCCGGACGGAGTGTTTACCGGACGGCGTGTCTGTTGGACGGCGTGTCTGTCGGACGGTGTGTCGGTCGGACGGAGTGTCTGTAGAACGGGGTGTCTGCCGGACGGGTTGTTTGGCTGATGGTGTGTTTGTCGGACGGAGTGTTTGTCGGACAGGGTGTTTGTCGGAGGGAGTTTTTGGTGGACGGAGTGTTTGGCAGATGGAGTGTTTGGCGGATGGACTAATTGTCGGACGGAGTGTTTGGTGGACAGAGTGTTTGCCGGACAGAGTGTTTGCCGGATGGAGTGCTTGCCGGACGTAGTTTTCTGCTGGACGGAGTGTTTACCGGACGGAGTGTTTCTCGGATGGAGTGTTTGTCGGACGGAGTGTCTGTCGGACCGCGTGTCTGTCGGACGGCGTGTCTGTCGGACGGCGTGTCTGTCGGACATTGTGTCGGTCAGACGGAGTGTCTGTAGAACGGGGTGTCTCCCGGACGGTGTGCTTGGCTGATGGGGTGTTTGTCAGACGGAGTGTTTGTCGGACAGTGTGTTTGTCGGAGGGAGTGTTTGGTGGACGGAGTGTTTGGCGGACGGAGTGTTTGGCGGATGGGCTGATTGTCGGACGGAGTGTTTGGTGGATGGAGTGTTTGTCGGACGGCGTGTTTGTAGGGCGGCGTGTTTGTCAGACAACGTGTTTGTCAGACGGCGTGTTTGTCGGACGGCGTGTTTGTCGGACGGCGTGTTTGTCGGACGGAGTGTTTGTCGGACGGAGTGTTTGTGGGACGTTGTGTTTGTCAGACGGGGTGTCTGCCGGACGGGGTGTTTGGCTGACGGGGTGTTTGTCGGACGGAGTGTTTGTCGGACAGGGTGTTTGTCGGAGGTAGTGTTTGGTGGACAGAGTGTTTGGAGAAAGGAGTGTTTGGCGGACGGACTGATTGTCGGACGGCGTGTTTGTCGGACGACGTTTTGTCAGATGGTGTGTTTGACAGACGGCGTGTTTGTCGGACGGAGTGTTTGTCGGATGGAGTGTTTGTCGGACGGAGTGATTGTCGGACGGGGTGTTTGTCGGACGGAGTGTTTGTCGGATGGAGTGTTTGTCGGACGGAGTGATTGTCGGACTGGGTGTTTGTCGGACGGAGTGTTTGTCGGATGGAGTGTTTGTCGGACGGAGTGTTTGTCGGACGGAGTGTTTGTCCGACGGAGTGATTGTCAGACGGCGTGTCTGTCGTACGGCGTGTCTGTCGGACGGCGTGTCTGTCGGATGGCGTGTCGGTCAGACGGAGTGTCTGTCGGACAGGGTGTCTGCTGGACGGGCTGTTTGGCAGACGGTGTGTTTATCGGATGGAGTGTTTGTCGCACGGGGTGTTTGTCGGACAGAGTGTTAGTCAGACGGAGTGTTTGTCAGACGGAGTGTTTGTCGGAGGGAGTGTTTGGCAGACGGAGTGTTTGGCGGACGGAGTGTTTGGCGGACGGGGTGTTTGTCGGACGGCGTGTTTGTCGGACGGAGTGTTTGTCGGACGGAGTGTTTGTCGGACGGAGTTTTTGTCGGACGGAATGTTTCTCGGACGGAGTGTTTGTCGGACAGAGTGTTTGTCGGAATGAGTGTTTGTCGGACGGAGTATTTGTTGGACGGAGTGTTTGTTGGACGGTGTGTTTGTCGGACAGAGTGTTTGTCGGAAGGAGTGTTTGTCGGACGGAATGTTTGTCGGACGGAGTGTTTGTCGGACGGAGTGATTGTCGGATGGGTTGTTTGTCGGACGGAATGTTTGTCGGATGGAGTGTTTGTTGGATGGAGTGTTTGTCGGACGGAGTGTTTGTCGGACGGCGTGTTTGTCAGACGGCGTGTTTGTCGGACGGCGTGTTTGTCGGATGGCATGTTTGTCGGACGGCGTGTTTGTCGGACGGAGTGTTTGTCGGACGGAGTGTTTGTCGGACGGAGTGTTTGTTGGACGGAGTGTTTGTTGGACGGAGTGTTTGTCGGACGGAGTGTTTGTCGGAAGGAGTGTTTGTCGGACGGAATGTTTGTCGGACGGAGTGTTTGTCGGACGGAGTGATTGTCGGACGGGGTGTTTGACGGATGGAGTGTATGCCGGAGGGAGTGTTTGCCGGATGGAGTGTTTGCCGGACGGAGTGTTTGCCGGACGGAGTGTTTACCGGACAGCGTGTCTGTTGGACGGCATGTCTGTCGGACGGTGTGTCGGTCGGACGGAGTGTCTGTAGAACGGGGTGTCTGCCGGACGGGGTGTTTGGCTGATGGTGTGTTTGTCGGACGGAGTGTTTGTCGGACAGGGTGTTTGTCGGAGGGAGTGTTTGGTGGACGGAGTGTTTGTTGGACGGAGTGTTTGTCGGACGGAGTGTTTGTCGGAAGGAGTGTTTGTCGGACGGAATGTTTGTCGGACGGCGTGTTTGTCGGACGGAGTGATTGTCGGACGGGGTGTTTGAAGGATGGAGTGTATGCCGGAGGGAGTGTTTGCCGGATGGAGTTTTTGCCGGACGGAGTGTTTGCCGGACGGAGTGTTTACCGGACGGCGTGTCTGTTGGACGGCGTGTCTGTCGGACGGTGTGTCGGTCGGACGGAGTGTCTGTAGAACGGGGTGTCTGCCGGACGGGTTGTTTGGCTGATGGTGTGTTTGTCGGACGGAGTGTTTGTCGGACAGGGTGTTTGTCGGAGGGAGTTTTTGGTGGACGGAGTGTTTGGCAGATGGAGTGTTTGGCGGATGGACTAATTGTCGGACGGAGTGTTTGGTGGACAGAGTGTTTGCCGGACGGAGTGTTTGCCGGATGGAGTGTTTGCCGGACGTAGTTTTCTGCTGGACGGAGTGTTTACCGGACGGAGTGTTTCTCGGATGGAGTGTTTGTCGGACGGAGTGTCTGTCGGACCGCGTGTCTGTCGGACGGCGTGTCTGTCGGACGGCGTGTCTGTCGGACATTGTGTCGGTCAGACGGAGTGTCTGTAGAACGGGGTGTCTCCCGGACGGTGTGCTTGGCTGATGGGGTGTTTGTCAGACGGAGTGTTTGTCGGAGAGTGTGTTTGTCGGAGGGAGTGTTTGGTGGACGGAGTGTTTGGCGGACGGAGTGTTTGGCGGATGGGCTGATTGTCGGACGGAGTGTTTGGTGGATGGAGTGTTTGTCGGACGGCGTGTTTGTAGGGCGGCGTGTTTGTCGGACAACGTGTTTGTCAGACGGCGTGTTTGTCGGACGGCGTGTTTGTCGGACGGCGTGTTTGTCGGACGGAGTGTTTGTCGGACGGAGTGTTTGTGGGACGTTGTGTTTGTCAGACGGGGTGTCTGCCGGACGGGGTGTTTGGCTGACGGGGTGTTTGTCGGACGGAGTGTTTGTCGGACAGGGTGTTTGTCGGAGGGAGTGTTTGGTGGACAGAGTGTTTGTCGGACGGCGTGTTTGTCGGACGGCGTTTTGTCAGATGGTGTGTTTGACAGACGGCGTGTTTGTCGGACGGAGTGTTTGTCGGATGGAGTGTTTGTCGGACGGAGTGATTGTTGGACGGGGTGTTTGTCGGACGGAGTGTTTGTCGGATGGAGTGTTTGTCGGACGGAGTGATTGTCGGACGGGGTGTTTGTCGGACGGAGTGTTTGTCGGATGGAGTGTTTGTCGGATGGAGTGTTTGTCGGACGGAGTGTTTGTCCGACGGAGTGATTGTCAGACGGCGTGTCTGTCGGACGGCGTGTCTGTCGGACGGCGTGTCTGTCGGATGGCGTGTCGGTCGGACAGAGTGTCTGTCGGACAGGGTGTCTGCTGGACGGGCTGTTTGGCAGACGGTGTTTTTATCGGACGGAGTGTTTGTCGCACGGGGTGTTTGTCGGACAGAGTGTTAGTCAGACGGAGTGTTTGTCAGATGGAGTGTTTGTCGGAGGGAGTGTTTGGCGGACGGTGTGTTTGGCGGACGGAGTGTTTGGCGGATGGTGTGTTTGTCGGATGGCGTGTTTGTCGGCCGGAGTGTTTGTCGGACGGAGTGATTGTCGGACGGAGTGTTTGGTGGACGGAGTGTTTGTCGGATGGCGTGTTTGTCGGACGGAGTGTTTGGTGGATGGAGTGTTTGTCGGACGGCGTGTTTGTAGGGCGGCGTGTTTGTCGGATGGCGTGTTTGTCGGACGGCGTGTTTGTCGGACGGAGTGTTTGTCGGACGGAGTGTTTGTCGGACGGAGTTTTTGTCGGACGGAATGTTTGTCGGACGGAGTGTTTGTCGGACAGAGTGTTTGTCGGAATGAGTGTTTGTCGGACGGAGTATTTGTTGGACGGAGTGTTTGTTGGATGGTGTGTTTGTCGGACAGAGTGTTTGTCGGAAGGAGTGTTTGTCGGACGGAATGTTTGTCGGACGGAGTGTTTGTCGGACGGAGTGATTGTCGGATGGGGTGTTTGTCGGACGGAATGTTTGTCGGATGGAGTGTTTGTCGGATGGAGTGTTTGTCGGACGGAGTGTTTGTCGGACGGCGTGTTTGTCAGACGGCGTGTTTGTCGGACGGCGTGTTTGTCGGATGGCATGTTTGTCAGACGGCGTGTTTGTCGGACGGAGTGTTTGTCGGACGGAGTGTTTGTCGGACGGAGTGTTTGTTGGACGGAGTGTTTGTTGGACGGAGTGTTTGTCGGACGGAGTGTTTGTCGGAAGGAGTGTTTGTCGGACGGAATGTTTGTCGGACGGCGTGTTTGTCGGACGGAGTGATTGTCGGACGGGGTGTTTGACGGATGGAGTGTATGCCGGAGGGAGTGTTTGCCGGATGGAGTGTTTGCCGGACGGAGTGTTTGCCGGACGGAGTGTTTACCGGACGGCGTGTCTGTTGGACGGCGTGTCTGTCGGACGGTGTGTCGGTCGGACGGAGTGTCTGTAGAACGGGGTGTCTGCCGGACGGGTTGTTTGGCTGATGGTGTGTTTGTCGGACGGAGTGTTTGTCGGACAGGGTGTTTGTCGGAGGGAGTTTTTGGTGGACGGAGTGTTTGGCAGATGGAGTGTTTGGCGGATGGACTAATTGTCGGACGGAGTGTTTGGTGGACAGAGTGTTTGCCGGACGGAGTGTTTGCCGGATGGAGTGCTTGCCGGACGTAGTTTTCTGCTGGACGGAGTGTTTACCGGACGGAGTGTTTCTCGGATGGAGTGTTTGTCGGACGGAGTGTCTGTCGGACCGCGTGTCTGTCGGACGGCGTGTCTGTCGGACGGCGTGTCTGTCGGACATTGTGTCGGTCAGACGGAGTGTCTGTAGAACGGGGTGTCTCCCGGACGGTGTGCTTGGCTGATGGGGTGTTTGTCAGACGGAGTGTTTGTCGGACAGTGTGTTTGTCGGAGGGAGTGTTTGGTGGACGGAGTGTTTGGCGGACGGAGTGTTTGGCGGATGGGCTGATTGTCGGACGGAGTGTTTGGTGGATGGAGTGTTTGTCGGACGGCGTGTTTGTAGGGCGGCGTGTTTGTCGGACAACGTGTTTGTCAGACGGCGTGTTTGTCGGACGGCGTGTTTGTCGGACGGCGTGTTTGTCGGACGGAGTGTTTGTCGGACGGAGTGTTTGTGGGACGTTGTGTTTGTCAGACGGGGTGTCTGCCGGACGGGGTGTTTGGCTGACGGGGTGTTTGTCGGACGGAGTGTTTGTCGGACAGGGTGTTTGTCGGAGGTAGTGTTTGGTGGACAGAGTGTTTGGAGAAAGGAGTGTTTGGCGGACGGACTGATTGTCGGACGGCGTGTTTGTCGGACGACGTTTTGTCAGATGGTGTGTTTGACAGACGGCGTGTTTGTCGGACGGAGTGTTTGTCGGATGGAGTGTTTGTCGGACGGAGTGATTGTCGGACGGGGTGTTTGTCGGACGGAGTGTTTGTCGGATGGAGTGTTTGTCGGACGGAGTGATTGTCGGACTGGGTGTTTGTCGGACGGAGTGTTTGTCGGATGGAGTGTTTGTCGGACGGAGTGTTTGTCGGACGGAGTGTTTGTCCGACGGAGTGATTGTCAGACGGCGTGTCTGTCGTACGGCGTGTCTGTCGGACGGCGTGTCTGTCGGATGGCGTGTCGGTCAGACGGAGTGTCTGTCGGACAGGGTGTCTGCTGGACGGGCTGTTTGGCAGACGGTGTGTTTATCGGATGGAGTGTTTGTCGCACGGGGTGTTTGTCGGACAGAGTGTTAGTCAGACGGAGTGTTTGTCAGACGGAGTGTTTGTCGGAGGGAGTGTTTGGCAGACGGAGTGTTTGGCGGACGGAGTGTTTGGCGGACGGGGTGTTTGTCGGATGGCGTGTTTGTCGGCCGGAGTGTTTGTCGGACGGAGTGATTGTCGGACGGAGTGTTTGGTGGACGGAGTGTTTGTCGGATGGCGTGTTTGTCGGACGGAGTTTTTGGTGGATGGAGTGTTTGTCGGACGGCGTGTTTGTAGGGCGGCGTGTTTGTCGGACAACGTGTTTGTCAGACGGCGTGTTTGTCGGACGGCGTGTTTGTCGGACGGAGTGTTTGTCGGACGGAGTGTTTGTCGGACGGAGTGTATGTCAGACGGGGTGTCTGCCGGACGAGGTGCTTGGCTGATGGGGTGTTTGTCGGACGGAGTGTTTGTCGGACAGGGTGTTTGTCGGAGGGAGTGTTTGGTGGACAGAATGTTTGGCGGACGGAGTGTTTGGCGGATGGACTGATTGTCGGATGGAGTGTTTGGTGGACGGAGTGTTTGTCGGACGGCGTGTTTGTCGGACGGCGTTTTGTCAGATGGTGTGTTTGACAGACGGCGTGTTTGTCGGACGGAGTGTTTGTCGGACGGAGTGTTTGTTGGATGGAGTGTTTGTCGGACGGAGTGATTGTCGGACGGGGTGTTTGTCGGGCGGAGTGTTTGTCGGATGGAGTGTTTGTCGGACGGAGTGTTTGTCGGACGGAGTGTTTGTCCGACGGAGTGATTGTCGGACGGCGTGTCTGTCGGACGGCGTGTCTGTCGGACGGCGTGTCTGTCGGATGGCGTGTCGGTCAGACGGAGTGTCTGTCGGACAGGGTGTCTGCTGGATGAGCTGTTTGGCAGACGGTGTGTTTATCGGACGGAGTGTTTGTCGCACGGGGTGTTTGTCGGACAGAGTGTTAGTCAGATGGCGTGTTTGTCAGACGGAGTGTTTGTCGGAGGGAGTGTTTGGCGGACGGAGTGTTTGGCGGACGGAGTGTTTGGCGGACAGAGTGTTTGTCGGATGGCGTGTTTGTCGGCCGGAGTGTTTGTCGGACGGAGTGATTGTCGGACGGTGTGTTTGGTGGACGGAGTGTTTGTCGGACGGCGTGTTTGTCGGACGGAGTGTTTGTTGGACGGCGTGTTTGTCGGACGGCATGTTTTTCGGATGGCATGTTTGTCGGACGGCGTGTTTGTCGTACGGCGTGTTTGTCGTATGGCGTGTTTGTCGGTGGGCGTGTTTGTCGGACGGTGTGTTTGTCGGACGGAGTATTTATCGGACGGAGTGTTTGTCGGACGGAGTGTTTGTCGGATGGAGTGATTGTCGGACAGAGTGTTTGTCGGACGGAGTATTTGTCGGAAGGAGTGTTTGTCGGACGGACTGTTTGTCGAATGGAGTGATTGTCGGACAGAGTGTTAGTCAGACGGAGTGTTTGTCAGACGGAGTGTTTGTCGGAGGGAGTGTTTGGCGGACGGAGTGTTTGGCGGACGGAGTGTTTGGCGGACGGACTGATTGTCGGACGGAGTGTTTGGTGGACGGCGTGTTTGTCGGATGGCATGTTTGTCTAATGGCGTGTTTGTCGGACGGCGTGTTTGTCGGATGGCATGTTTGTCGTACGGCGTGTTTGTCGTACGGCGTGTTTGTCGGACGGCGTGTTTGTCGGACGGAGTGTTTGTCGGACGGAGTGTTTGTCAGACGGAGTGTTTGTCAGATGGAGTGATTGTCGGACAGAGTGTTTGTCGGACGGAGTATTTGTCAGAAGGAGTGTTTGTCGGACGGAGTGTTTGTCGGACGGAGTGTTTGTCGGACGGAGTGTTTGTCGGACGGAGAGATTGTCGGACGGAGTGTTTGTCGGATGTACTGTTTGTCGGACGGAGTGTTTGACGGATGGAGTGTATGCCGGAGGGAGTGTTTGCCGGATGGAGTGTTTGCCGGACGGTGTGTTTGCCGGACGGGGTGTTTACCGGACGGCGTGTCTGTTGGACGGCGTGTCTGTCGGACAGTGTGTCAGTCGGACGGAGTGTCTGTAGAACGGGGTGTCTGCCAGACGGTGTGTTTGGCTGATGGGGTGTTTGTCGGACGGAGTGTTTGTCGGACAGGGTGTTTGTCGGAGGGAGTGTTTGGTGGACGGAGTGTTTGGCGGGCGGAGTGTTTGGCAGATGGACTGATTGTCGGACGGAGTGTTTGGTGGACAGAGTGTTTGCCGGATGGAGTGTTTGCCGGATGGAGTGTTTGCCGGACGGAGTTTTCTGCTGGACGGAGTGTTTACCGGACGGAGTGTTTCTCGGATGGGGTGTTTGTCGGATGGAGTGTCTGTCGGATGGCGTGTCTGTCGGACGGCGTGTCTGTCGGACGGCGTGTCTGTCGGACGGTGTGTCGGTCAGACGGAGTGTCTGTAGAACGGGGTGTCTGCCGGATGGGGTGTTTGGCTGAAGGTGTGTTTGTCGGACCGAGTTTTTGTCGGACAGGGTGTTTGTCGGAGGGAGTGTTTGGTGGACGGAGTGTTTGGCGGACGGAGTGTTTGGCGGATGGACTGATTGTCGGACGGAGTGTTTGGTGGACGGAGTGTTTGCCGGACGGGGTGTTTGCCAGATGGAGTGTTTGCCGGATGGAATTTTCTGCCGGACGGAGTGTTTGTCGGACGGAGTGTCTGTCGGACGGCGTGTCTGTCGGACGGCGTGTCTGTCGGATGGTGTGTCGGTCAGACGGTGTGTCTGTAGAACGGGGTGTCTGCCGGATGGGGTGTTTGGCTGATGGGGTGTTTGTCGGACGGAGTGTTTGTCGGACAGGGTGTTTGTCGGAGGGAGTGTTTTGTGGACGGAGTGTTTGTCGGAGGGAGTGTTTGGCGGACAGAGTGTTTGGCGGACGGAGTGTTTGTCGGACGGACTGATTGTCGGACGGAGTGTTTGGCGGACGGAGTGTTTGTCGGATGGTGTATTTGTCGGATGGAGCATTTGTCGGTTGGCGTGTTTGTCGGACGGCATGTTTGTTGGATGGCGTGTTTGTCGGATGGCGTGTTTGTCGAATGGCCTGTTTGTCATACGGCGTGTCTGTCGGACGGCGTGTTTGTCGCACGGTGTGTTTGTCGGATGGAGTGTCTGTCGGACGGCGTGTCTGTCGGACGGCGTGTCTGTCGGACGGCGTGTCTGTCGGATGGTGTGTCGGTCAGACGGTGTGTCTGTAGAACGGGGTGTCTGCCGGATGGGGTGTTTGGCTGATGGGGTGTTTGTCGGACGGAGTGTTTGTCGGACAGGGTGTTTGTCGGAGGGAGTGTTTTGTGGACGGAGTGTTTGTCAGAGGGAGTGTTTGGCGGACGGAGTGTTTGGCGGACGGAGTGTTTGTCGGACGGACTGATTGTCGGACGGAGTGTTTGGCGGACGCAGTGTTTGTCGGATGGCGTGTTTGTCGGATGGAGCATTTGTTGGTTGGCGTGTTTGTCGGACGGCATGTTTGTTGGATGGCATGTTTGTCGGACGGCGTGTTTGTCGCATGGCCTGTTTGTCGTACGGCGTGTCTGTCGGATGGCGTGTTTGTCGCACGGTGTGTTTGTCGGACGGAGTGTTTGTTGACGGTGTGTTTGTCGGACGGAGTGTTTGTCGGACGGTGTGTTTGTCGGACGGAGTGTTTGTCGGACAGAGTGTTTGTCGGAATAAGTGTTTGTCGGACGGAGTGTTTGTCGGACGGAGTGTTTGTCGGACGGAATATTTGTCGGAAGGAGTGTTTGTCGGTCGGAGTGTTTGTCGGATGGAGTGTTTTTCGGACGGGGTGTTTGTCGGACGGAGTGTTTGTCGGACGGAGTGTTTGTCGGATGGAGTGTTTTTCGGACGTAGTGTTTGTCGGACGGAGTGTTTGATGGATGGAGTGTATGCCGGAGGGAGTGTTTGCCGGATGGAGTGTTTGCCGGATGGAGTGTTTGCCGGATGGAGTGTTTGCCGGACGGAGTGTTTGCCGGACAGTGTGTCGGTCGGACAGAGGGTCTGTAGAACGGGCTGTCTGCCGGACGGGGTGTTTGGCTGATGGGGTGTTTGTTGGACGGAGTGTTTGTTGGACAGTGTGTTTGTCGGAGGGAGTGTTTGGTGGATGGAGTGTTTGGCGGACGGAGTGTTTGGCCGATGGACTGATTGTCGGATGGAGTGTTTGGTGGACGGAGTGTTTGCCGGACGGAGTGTTTGCCGGATGGAGTGTTTGCCGGACGGAGTGTTTGGTGGATGGACTGATTGTCGGACGGAGTGTTTGGTGGATGGAGTGTTGCCGGACAGAGTGTTTGCCGGATGGAGTGTTTGCCGGATGGAGTGTTTTCCGGACTGAGTGCTTGACGGATGGAGTGATTGCCGGACGGATTGTATGCCGGACGGAGTGTTTGCTGGACGGCGTGCTTGACAGATGGCGTGTTTGCCGGACGGAGTGTTTGCCGGACGGTGCGTTTGTCGGATGGAGCCTTTGCCCGACGGCGTGTTTGTCATACGCCGTGTTTGTCGGACAGCGTGTTTCTCGGATGGCGTGTTTGTCGGACGGCCTGTTTGTCGGATGGCGTGTTTATCGGAAGGCGTGTTTGTCGGATGGCGTATTTGTCAGACGGCGTTTTTGTCTGATGGCGTGTTTGGCGGACGGCGTGTTTGGTGGCCGGCGTGTTTGGCGGACGGAGTGTTTACCGGACGGAGTGTTTCTCGGACGGAGTGTTTGTCGGACGGAGTGCCTGTCGGACGGCGTGTCTGTCGGATGGCGTGTTTTTCGAATGGCGTGTCTGTCGGACGGTGTGTCGGACAGACGGAGTGTCTGTAGAACGGGGTGTCTGCCGGATGGGGTGTTTGGCTGAAGGGATGTTTGTCGGATGGAGTGTTTGTCGGACAGAGTGTTTGTCGGAGGGAGTGTTTGGTGGACGGAGTGATTGGCGGACGGAGTGTTTGGCGGATGGACTGATTGTCGGACGGAGTGTTTGGTGGATGGAGTGTTTGCCGGACGGAGTGTTTGCCGGATGGAGTGTTTGCCGGACGGAGTTTTCTGCTGGACGGAGTGTTTACCGGACGGAGTGTTTCTCGGCTGGAGTGTTTGTCGGACGGAGTGTCTGTCGGACGGCGTGTCTGTCGGACGGCGTGTCGGTCGGACTGAGTGTCTGTAGTACGGGGTGTCTGCCGGACGGGGTGTTTGGCTGACGGGGTGTTTGTCAGACGGAGTTTTTGTTGGACAGGGTGTTTGTCGGAGGGAGTGTTTGGCGGACGGAGTGTTTGGCGGACAGAGTGTTTGGCGGACGGACTGATTGTCGGATGGCGTGTTTGTCGGACGGTGTTTTGTCAGATGGTGTGTTTGACAGACGGCGTGTTTGTCGGATGGTGTGTTTGCCGGACGGAGAGTTTGCCGGACGGAATGTTTGTCGGAAGGAGTGTTTGTCGGACGGCGTGTTTGTCAGACGGAGTGTTTGTCGGAGGGAGTGTTTGGTGGACGGAGTGTTTGGCGGACGGAGTGTTTGGCGGATGGACTGATTGTCGGACGGAGTGTTTGGTGGACGGAGTGTTTGCCGGACGGAGTGTTTGCCGGATGGAGTGTTTGCCGGACGGAGTTTTCTGCCGGACGGAGTGTTTACTGGACGGAGTGTTTCTCGGACGGAGTGTTTGTCGGACGGAGTGTCTGTCGGACGGCGTGTCTGTCGGATGGCATGTCTGTCGGACGGCGTGTCTGTCGGACGGTGTGTCGGTCAGACGGAGTGTCTGTAGAACAGGGTGTCTGCCGGACGGGGTGTTTGGCTGAAGGGGTGTTTGTCGGACCGAGTGTTTGTCGGACAGGGTGTTTGTCGGAGGGAGTGTTTGGTGGACGGAGTGTTTGGCGGACGGAGTGTTTGGCGGATGGACTGATTGTCGGACGGAGTGTTTGGTGGACGGAGGGTTTGCCGGACGGAGTGTTTGCCGGATGGAGTGTTTGCCGGATGGTGTTTTCTGCTGGACGGAGTGTTTACCGGACGGAGTGTTTCTCGGACGGAGTGTTTGTCGGACGGAGTGTCTGTCGGACGGCGTGTCTGTCGGACGGCGTGTCTGTCGGATGGTATGTCGGTCAGACGGAGTGTCTGTAGAACAGGGTGTCTGCCGGACGGGGTGTTTGGCTGATGGGGTGTTTGTCGGACGGAGTGTTTGTCGGACAGGGTGTTTGTCGGACGGAGTGTTTGTCGGAGGGAGTGTTTGGCGGACGGAGTGTTTGGCGGACGGTGTGTTTGGCGGACGGACTGATTGTCGGACGGAGTGTTTGGTGGACGGAGTGTTTGTCGGATGGCGTGTTTGTCGGACGGAGTGATTGTCGTTTGGCGTGTTTGTCGGACGGCATGTTTGTCGGATGGCGTGTTTGTCGGACGGCGTGTTTGTCGGATGGCCTGTTTGTCGTACATCGTGTCTGTCAGACGGCGTGTTTGTCGCACTGTGTGTTTGTTGGACGGAGTGTTTGTCGGACGGTGTGTTTGTCGGACGGAGTGTTTGTCGGACGGAGTGTTTGTCGGACAGAGTGTTTGTCGGAATAAGTGTTTGTCGGACGGAGTGTTTGTCGGACGGTGTGTTTGTCGGACGGAGTGTTTGTCGGACGGAATATTTGTCGGAAGGAGTGTTTGTCGGACGGAGTGTTTGTCGGACGGGGTGTTTGTCGGACGGGGTGTTTGTCGGACGGAGTGTTTGTCGGACGGAGTGTTTGTCGGACGGAGTGTTTGTCGGACGGAGTGTTTTTCGGACGTAGTGTTTGTCGGACGGTGTGTTTGACAGATGGAGTGTATGCTGGAGGGAGTGTTTGCCGGATGGAGTGTTTGCCGGATGGAGTGTTTGCCTGATGGAGTGTTTGCCGGACGGAGTGTTTGCCGGACGGTGTATCTGTCGGACGGTGGGTCTGTAGAACGGGGTGTCTGCCGGACGGGGTGTTTGGCTGATGGGGTGTTTGTCGGACGGAGTGTTTGTCGGACCGTGTGTTTGTCGGAGGGAGTGTTTGGTGGACGGAGTGTTTGGCGGACAGAGTGTTTGGCCGATGGACTGATTGTCGGACGGAGTGTTTGGTTGACGGAGTGTTGCCGGACAGAGTGTTTGCCGGATGGAGTGTTTGCCGGATGGAGTTTTTTCCGGACGGAGTGCTTGACGGATGGAGTGATTGCCGGATGGATTGTATGCCGGACAGAGTGTTTGCCGGACGGCATGCTTGACAGATGGCGTGTTTGCCGGACGGAGTGTTTGCCGGATGGTGCGTTTGTCGGATGGCGTGTTTGTCGGACGGCCTGTTTGTCGGATGGCGCATTTGTCGGATGCCGCATTTGTCGGACGGTGTGTTTGTCGGACGGCGTGTTTGTCGGATGGCGTGTTTGTCGGATGGCGTGTTTGTCGGACGGAGTGTTTGTCGGACGGAGTGTTTGTCGGACGGAGTGCTTGTCGGACGGAGTGTTTGTCGGAAGGAGTGTTTGTCGGATGGCGTGTTTGTCGGATGGCCTGTTTGTCGGACGGCGCATTTGTCGGATGCCGCGTTTGTCGGACGGTGTGTTTGTCGGACGGCGTGTTTGTCGGATGGCGTGTTTGTCGGACGGAGTGTTTGTCGGACGGAGTGTTTGTCGGACGGAGTACTTGTCGGACGGAGTGTTTGTCGGAAGGAGTGTTTGTCGGACGGAGTGTTTGTCGGATGGAGTGTTTGTCGGACGGAGTGATTGTCGGACGGGGTGTTTGTCGGACGGAGTGTTTGTCGGATGGAGTGTTTGTCGGACGGAGTGTTTGTCGGACGGAGTGTTTGTCCGACGGAGTGATTGTCGGACGGCGTGTCTGTCGGACGGCGTGTCTGTCGGACGGCGTGTCTGTCGGATGGCGTGTCAGTCAGACGGAGTGTCTGTCGGACAGGGTGTCTGCTGGACGGGCTGTTTGGCAGACGGTGTGTTTATCGGACGGAGTGTTTGTCGCACGGGGTGTTTGTCGGACAGAGTGTTAGTCAGACAGAGTGTTTGTCAGACGGGGTGTTTGTCGGAGGGAGTGTTTAGCGGACGGAGTGTTTGGCGGACGGAGTGTTTGGCGGACGGAGTGTTTGTCGGACGGCGTGTTTGTCGGATGGCCTGTTTGTCGTACATCGTGTCTGTCGGACGGCGTGTTTGTCGCACTGTGTGTTTATCGGACGGAGTGTTTGTCGGACGGTGTGTTTGTCGGACGGAGTGTTTGTCGGACGGAGTGTTTGTCGGACAGAGTGTTTGTCGGAATAAGTGTTTGTCGGACGGAGTGTTTGTCGGACGGAGTGTTTGTCGGACGGAGTGTTTGTCGGACGGAATATTTGTCGGAAGGAGTGTTTGTCGGACGGAGTGTTTGTCGGACGGGGTGTTTGTCGGACGGAGTGTTTGTCGGACGGAGTGTTTGTCGGACGGAGTGTTTGTCGGACGGAGTGTTTTTCGGACGTAGTGTTTGTCGGACGGAGTGTTTGACGGATGGAGTGTATGCTGGAGGGAGTGTTTGCCGGATGGAGTGTTTGCCGGATGGAGTGTTTGCCGGATGGAGTGTTTGCCGGACGGAGTGTTTGCCGGACGGTGTGTCGGTCGGACGGAGGGTCTGTAGAACGGTGTGTCTGCCGGACGGGGTGTTTGGCTGATGGGGTGTTTGTCGGACGGAGTGTTTGTCGGACCGTGTGTTTGTCGGAAGGAGTGTTTGGTGGACGGAGTGTTTGGCGGACAGAGTGTTTGGCCGATGGACTGATTGTCGGACGGAGTGTTTGGTTGACGGAGTGTTGCCGGACAGAGTGTTTGCCGGATGGAGTGTTTGCCGGATGGAGTTTTTTCCGGACGGAGTGCTTGACGGATGGAGTGATTGCCGGATGGATTGTATGCCGGACAGAGTGTTTGCCGGACGGCATGCTTGACAGATGGCGTGTTTGCCGGACGGAGTGTTTGCCGGATGGTGCGTTTGTCGGATGGCGTGTTTGTCGGACGGCCTGTTTGTCGGATGGCGCATTTGTCGGATGCCGCATTTGTTGGACGGTGTGTTTGTCGGACGGCGTGTTTGTCGGATGGCGTGTTTGTCGGATGGCGTGTTTGTCGGACGGAGTGTTTGTCGGATGGAGTGTTTGTCGGACGGAGTGTTTGTCGGACGGAGTGTTTGTCGGAAGGAGTGTTTGTCGGATGGCGTGTTTGTCGGATGGCCTGTTTGTCGGACGGCGCATTTGTCGGATGCCGCGTTTGTCGGACGGTGTGTTTGTCGGACGGCGTGTTTGTCGGATGGCGTGCTTATCGGATGGAGTGTTTGTCGGACGGAGTGTTTGTCGGACGGAGTACTTGTCGGACGGAGTGTTTGTCAGAAGGAGTGTTTGTCGGACGGAGTGTTTGTCGGATGGAGTGTTTGTCGGACGGAGTGATTGTCGGACGGGGTGTTTGTCGGACGGAGTGTTTGTCGGATGGAGTGTTTGTCGGACGGAGTGTTTGTCGGACGGAGTGTTTGTCCGACGGAGTGATTGTCGGACGGCGTGTCTGTCGGACGGCGTGTCTGTCGGACGGCGTGTCTGTCGGATGGCGTGTCAGTCAGACGGAGTGTCTGTCAGACAGGGTGTCTGCTGGACGGGCTGTTTGGCAGACGGTGTGTTTATCGGACGGAGTGTTTGTCGCACGGGGTGTTTGTCGGACAGAGTGTTAGTCAGACAGAGTGTTTGTCAGACGGGGTGTTTGTCGGAGGGAGTGTTTAGCGGACGGAGTGTTTGGCGGACGGAGTGTTTGTCGGATGGCGTGTTTGTCGGCCGGAGTGTTTGTCGGACGGAGTGATTGTCGGACGGAGTGTTTGGTGGACGGAGTGTTTGTCGGATGGCGTGTTTGTCGGACGGAGTATTTGTCGGACGGCGTGTTTGTCGGACGGCATGTTTGTCGGATGGCATGTTTGTCGGACGGCGTGTTTGTCATATGGCGTGTTTGTCGTATGGCGTGTTTGTCGGACGGCGTGTTTGTCGGACGGTGTGTTTGTCGGACGGAGTGTTTATCGGACGGAGTGTTTGTCGGACGGAGTGTTTGTCGGATGGAGTGATTGTCGGACGGAGTGTTTGTCGGACGGAGTATTTGTCGGAAGGAGTGTTTGTCGGACGGAGTGTTTGTCGGACGGAGTATTTGTCGGATGGAGTGATTGTCGGACGGGGTGTTTGTCGGACGGAGTGTTTGTCGGACGGAGTGTTTGTCGGACGGAGTGTTTGTCGGACGGATTGTTTGTCGGATGTAGTGTTTGTCGGACGGAGTGTTTGACAGATGGAGTGTATGCCGGAGGGAGTGTTTGCCGAATGGAGTGTTTGCCGGACGGAGTGTTTGCCGGACGGAGTGTTTACCGGACGGCGTGTCTGTTGGACGGCGTGTCTGTCGGACGGTGTGTCGGTCGGACGGAGTGTCTGTAGAACGGGGTGTCTGCCGGACGGTGTGTTTGGCTGATGGGGTGCTTGTCGGACGGAGTGTTTGTCGGACAGGGTGTTTGTCGGAGGGAGTGTTTGGTGGACGGAGTGTTTGGCGGGCGGAGTGTTTGGCGGATGGACTGATTGTCGGACGGAGTGTTTGGTGGACAGAGTGTTTGCCGGATGGAGTGTTTGCCGGATGGAGTGTTTGCCGGACGGAGTTTTCTGCTGGACAGAGTGTTTACCGGACGGAGTGTTTATCGGAAGGCGTGTTTGTCGGATGGCGTATTTGTCAGACGGCGTTTTTGTCTGATGGCGTGTTTGGCGGACGGCGTGTTTGGTGGCCGGCGTGTTTGGCGGACGGAGTGTTTACCGGACGGAGTGTTTCTCGGACGGAGTGTTTGTCGGACGGAGTGCCTGTCGGACGGCGTGTCTGTCGGATGGCGTGTCTTTCGGACGGCGTGTCTGTCGGACGGTGTGTCGGACAGACGGAGTGTCTGTAGAACGGGGTGTCTGCCGGATGGGGTGTTTGGCTGAAGGGATGTTTGTCGGACGGAGTGTTTGTCGGACAGGGTGTTTGTCGGAGGGAGTGTTTGGTGGACGGAGTGATTGGCGGACGGAGTGTTTGGCGGATGGACTGATTGTCGGACGGAGTGTTTGGTGGATGGAGTGTTTGCCGGACGGAGTGTTTGCCGGATGGAGTGTTTGCCGGACGGAGTTTTCTGCCGGACGGAGTGTTTACCGGACGGAGTGTTTCTCGGCTGGAGTGTTTGTCGAACGGAGTGTCTGTCGGACGGCGTGTCTGTCGGACGGCGTGTCGGTCGGACGGAGTGTCTGTAGTACGGGGTGTCTGCCGGACGGGGTGTTTGGCTGACGGGGTGTTTGTCAGATGGAATGTTTGTCGGACAGGGTGTTTGTCGGAGGGAGTGTTTGGTGGACGGAGTGTTTGGCGGACGGAGTGTTTGGCGGATGGACTGATTGTCGGACGGAGTGTTTGGTGGATGGAGTGCTTGTCGGACGGCGTGTTTGTAGGGCGGCGTGTTTGTCGGACGGCGTGTTTGTCGGACGGCGTGTTTGTCGGACGGAGTGTTTATCGGACGGAGTGTTTGTCAGACGGGGTGTCTGCCGGACGGGGTGTTTGGCTGACGGGGTGTTTGTCGGACGGAGTGTTTGTCGGACAGGGTGTTTGTCGGAGGGAGTGTTTGGTGGACAGAGTGTTTGGCGGACGGAGTGTTTGGCGGACGGACTGATTGTCGGATGGAGTGTTTGGTGGACGGAGTGTTTGTCGGACGGCGTGTTTCTCGGACGGCGTTTTGTCAGATGGTGTGTTTGACAGACGGCGTGTTTGTCGGACGGTGTGTTTGCCGGACGGAGAGTTTGCCGGACGGAGTGTTTGTTGGAAGGAGTGTTTGTCGGACGGCGTGTTTGTCGGACGGAGTGTTTGGCGGACGGAGTGTTTGGCGGATGGAGTGTTTGGCGGATGGACTGATTGTCGGACGGAGTGTTTGGTGGACGGAGTGTTTGTCGGACGGCGTATTTGTCGGACGGCGTGTTTGTCGGACGGCGTGTTTGTCAAGACGGCGTGTTTGTCGGACGGCGTGTTTGTCGGACGGCGTGTTTGTCGGACGGCGTGTTTGTCGGACGGCGTGTTTGTCGGACGGAGTGTTTGTCGGACGGAGTGTTTGTCGGACGGAGTGTTTGTCAGACGGGGTGTCTGCCGGACGGGGTGTTTGGCTGACGGGGTGTTTGTCGGACGGGGTGTTTGGCTGACGGGGTGTTTGTTGGACGGAGTGTTTGTCGGACAGGGTGTTTGTCGGAGGGAGTGTTTGGTGGACGGAGTGTTTGTCGGATGGAGAGTTTGGTGGACGGAGTGTTTGTCGGACGGCGTGTTTGTCGGACGGCGTTTTGTCAGATGGTGTGTTTGACAGACGGCGTGTTTGTCGGACGGTGTGTTTGCCGGACGGAGAGTTTGCCGGACGGAGTGTTTGTTGGAAGGAGTGTTTGTCGGACGGCGTGCTTGTCGGACGGAGTGTTTGTCGGAGGGAGTGTTTGGTGGACGGAGTGTTTGGCGGACGGAGTGTTTGGCGGATGGACTGATTGTCGGACGGAGTGTTTGGTGGACGGTGTGTTTGTCGGACGGCGTGTTTGTCGGACGGCGTGTTTGTCGGACGGCGTGTTTGTCAGATGGCGTGTTTGTCGGACGGCGTGTTTGGCGGAAGGAGTGTTTGTCGGATGGAGTGTTTGTCGGATGGAGTGTTTGTCGGACGGAATGTTTTTCGGACAGAGTGTTTGTCGGAATGAGTGTTTGTCGGACGGAATGTTTGTCGGACGGAGTGTTTGTCGGACGGAGTGTTTGGCTGACGGGGTGTTTGTCGGACGGAGTGTTTGTCGGACAGGGTGTTTGTCGGAGGGAGTGTTTGGTGGACAGAGTGTTTGGCGGACGGAGTGTTTGGCGGACGGACTGATTGTCGGATGGAGTGTTTGGTGGACGGAGTGTTTGTCGGACGGCGTGTTTCTCGGACGGCGTTTTGTCAGATGGTGTGTTTGACAGACGGCGTGTTTGTCGGACGGTGTGTTTGCCGGACGGAGAGTTTGCCGGACGGAGTGTTTGTTGGAAGGAGTGTTTGTTGGACGGCGTGTTTGTCGGACGGAGTGTTTGGCGGACGGAGTGTTTGGCGGATGGAGTGATTGGCGGATGGACTGATTGTCGGACGGAGTGTTTGGTGGACGGAGTGTTTGTCGGACGGCGTATTTGTCGGACGGCGTGTTTGTCGGACGGCGTGTTTGTCAAGACGGCGTGTTTGTCGGACGGCGTGTTTGTCGGACGGCGTGTTTGTCGGAGGGAGTGTTTGGTGGACGGAGTGTTTGTCGGATGGAGAGTTTGGTGGAAGGAGTGTTTGTCGGACGGCGTGTTTGTCGGACGGCGTTTTGTCAGATGGTGTGTTTGACAGACGGCGTGTTTGTCGGACGGTGTGTTTGCCGGACGGAGAGTTTGCCGGACGGAGTGTTTGTTGGAAGGAGTGTTTGTCGGACGGCGTGCTTGTCGGACGGAGTGTTTGTCGGAGGGAGTGTTTGGTGGACGGAGTGTTTGTCAAGACGGCGTGTTTGTCGGACGGCGTGTTTGTCGGACGGCGTGTTTGTCGGACGGCGTGTTTGTCGGACGGCGTGTTTGTCGGACGGAGTGTTTGTCGGACGGAGTGTTTGTCGGACGGAGTGTTTGTCAGACAGGGTGTCTGCCGGACGGGGTGTTTGGCTGACGGGGTGTTTGTCGGACGGGGTGTTTGGCTGACGGGGTGTTTGTTGGACGGAGTGTTTGTCGGACAGGGTGTTTGTCGGAGGGAGTGTTTGGTGGACGGAGTGTTTGTCGGATGGAGAGTTTGGTGGACGGAGTGTTTGTCGGACGGCGTGTTTGTCGGACGGCGTTTTGTCAGATGGTGTGTTTGACAGACGGCGTGTTTGTCGGACGGTGTGTTTGCCGGACGGAGAGTTTGCCGGACGGAGTGTTTGTTGGAAGGAGTGTTTGTCGGACGGCGTGCTTGTCGGACGGAGTGTTTGTCGGAGGGAGTGTTTGGCGGACGGAGTGTTTGGCGGACGGACTGATTGTCGGATGGAGTGTTTGGTGGACGGAGTGTTTGTCGGACGGCGTGTTTCTCGGACGGCGTTTTGTCAGATGGTGTGTTTGACAGACGGCGTGTTTGTCGGACGGTGTGTTTGCCGGACGGAGAGTTTGCCGGACGGAGTGTTTGTTGGAAGGAGTGTTTGTCGGACGGCGTGTTTGTCGGACGGAGTGTTTGGCGGACGGAGTGTTTGGCGGATGGAGTGATTGGCGGATGGACTGATTGTCGGACGGAGTGTTTGGTGGACGGAGTGTTTGTCGGACGGCGTATTTGTCGGACGGCGTGTTTGTCGGACGGCGTGTTTGTCAAGACGGCGTGTTTGTCGGACGGCGTGTTTGTCGGACGGCGTGTTTGTCGGACGGCGTGTTTGTCGGACGGCGTGTTTGTCGGACGGAGTGTTTGTCGGACGGAGTGTTTGTCAGACGGGGTGTCTGCCGGACGGGGTGTTTGGCTGACGGGGTGTTTGTTGGACGGAGTGTTTGTCGGACAGGGTGTTTGTCGGAGGGAGTGTTTGGTGGACGGAGTGTTTGGCGGACGGAGTGTTTGGCGGACGGACTGATTGTCGGATGGAGAGTTTGGTGGACGGAGTGTTTGTCGGACGGCGTGTTTGTCGGACGGCGTTTTGTCAGATGGTGTGTTTGACAGATGGCGTGTTTGTCGGACGGTGTGTTTGCCGGACGGAGAGTTTGCCGGACGGAGTGTTTGTTGGAAGGAGTGTTTGTCGGACGGCGTGCTTGTCGGACGGAGTGTTTGTCGGAGGGAGTGTTTGGTGGACGGAGTGTTTGGCGGACGGAGTGTTTGGCGGATGGACTGATTGTCGGACGGAGTGTTTGGTGGACGGTGTGTTTGTCGGACGGCGTGTTTGTCGGACGGCGTGTTTGTCGGACGGCGTGTTTGTCAGATGGCATGTTTGTCGGACGGCGTGTTTGGCGGAAGGAGTGTTTGTCGGATGGAGTGTTTGTCGGATGGAGTGTTTGTCGGACGGAGTGTTTTTCGGACAGAGTGTTTGTCGGAATGAGTGTTTGTCGGACGGAATGTTTGTCGGACGGAGTGTTTGTCGGACGGAGTGTTTGTCGGACGGAGTGTTTGTCGGAAGGAGTGTTTGTCGGACGGAGTGTTTGTCGGACGGAGTGTTTGTCGGACGGAGTGATTATTGGACGGGGTGTTTGTCGGACGGAGTGTTTGTCGGACGGTGTGTTTGTCGGATGGCGTGTTTGTCGGATGGTGTGTTTGTCGGACGGAGTGTTTGTCGGACGTAGTGTTTGTCGGACGGAGTATTTGTCGGACGGAGTGTTTGTCGGAAGGAGTGTTTGTCGGACGGAGTGTTTGTCGGATGGAGTGTTTGTCGGACGGAGTGATTGTCGGTCGGGGTGTTTGTCGGACGGAGTGTTTGTCGGATGGAGTGTTTGTCGGACGGAGTGTTTGTCGGACGGAGTTTTTTTCCGACGGAGTGATTGTCGGACGGCGTGTCTGTCGGACGGCGTGTCTGTCGGACTGCGTGTCTGTCGGATGGCGTGTCGGTCAGACGGAGTGTCTGTCGGACAGGGTGTCTGCTGGATGGGCTGTTTGGCAGACGGTGTGTTTATCGGACGGAGTGTTTGTCGCACGGGGTGTTTGTCGGACAGAGTGTTAGTCAGACGGAGTGTTTGTCAGACGGAGTGTTTGTCGGAGGGAGTGTTTGGCGGACGGAGTGTTTTGCGGATGGAGTGTTTGGCGGACGGGGTGTTTGTCGGATGGCGTGTTTGTCGGCCGGAGTGTTTGTCGGACGGAGTGATTGTCGGACGGAGTGTTTGGTGGACGGAGTGTTTGTCGGATGGCGTGTTTGTCGGACGGAGTGTTTGTCGGACGGCGTGTTTGTCGGACGGCATGTTTGTCGGATGGCATGTTTGTCGGACGGCGTGTTTGTCGTACGGCGTGTTTGTCGTATGGCGTGTTTGTCGGACGGCGTGTTTGTCGGACGGTGTGTTTGTCGGACGGAGTGTTTATCGGACGGAGTGTTTGTCGGACGGAGTGTTTGTCGGATGGAGTGATTGTCGGACAGAGTGTTTGTCGGATGGAGTATTTGTCAGAAGGAGTGTTTGTCGGACGGAGTGTTTGTCGGACGGAGTATTTGTCGGATGGAGTGATTGTCGGACGGGGTGTTTGTCGGACGGAGTGTTTGTCGGACGGAGTGTTTGTCGGACGGTTTGTCGGACGGAGTGTTTGTCGGACGGAGTGTTTGTCGGATGTAGTGTTTGTCGGACGGAGTGTTTGACGGATTAAGTGTATGCCGGACGGAGTGTTTGCCGGACGGAGTGTTTACCGGACGGAGTGTTTCTCGGATGAAGTGTTTGTCGGACGGAGTGTCTGTCGGACGGCGTGTCTGTCGGACGGCGTGTCTGTCGGACGTTGTGTCGGTCAGACGGAGTGTCTGTAGAACGGGATGTCTCCCGGACGGGGTGCTTGGCTGATGGGGTGTTTGTCAGACGGAGTGTTTGTCGGACAGTGTGTTTGTCGGAGGGAGTGTTTGGTGGACGGAGTGTTTGGCGGACGGAGTATTTGGCGGATGGGCTGATTGTCGGACGGAGTGTTTGGTGGATGGAGTGCTTGTCGGACGGCGTGTTTGTAGGGCGGCGTGTTTGTCGGACGGCGTGTTTGTCGGACGGCGTGTTTGTCGGACGGAGTGTTTATCGGACGGAGTGTTTGTCAGACGGGGTGTCTGCCGGACGGGGTGTTTGGCTGACGGGGTGTTTGTCGGATGGAGTGTTTGTCAGACAGGGTGTTTGTCGGAGGGAGTGTTTGGTGGACAGAGTGTTTGGCGGACGGAGTGTTTGGCGGACGGACTGATTGTCGGATGGAGTGTTTGGTGGACGGAGTGTTTGTCGGACGGCGTGTTTCTCGGACGGCGTTTTGTCAGATGGTGTGTTTGACAGACGGCGTGTTTGTCGGATGGTGTGTTTGCCGGACGGAGAGTTTGCCGGACGGAGTGTTTGTTGGAAGGAGTGTTTGTCGGACGGCGTGTTTGTCGGACGGAGTGTTTGGCGGACGGAGTGTCTGCCGGACGGGGTGTTTGGCTGACGGGGTGTTTGTTGGACGGAGTGTTTGTCGGACAGGGTGTTTGTCGGAGGGAGTGTTTGGTGGACGGAGTGTTTGGCGGACGGAGTGTTTGGCGGACGGACTGATTGTCGGATGGAGAGTTTGGTGAACGGAGTGTTTGTCGGACGGCGTGTTTGTCGGACGGCGTTTTGTCAGATGGTGTGTTTGACAGACGGCGTGTTTGTCGGACGGTGTGTTTGCCGGACGGAGAGTTTGCCGGACGGAGTGTTTGTTGGAAGGAGTGTTTGTCGGACGGCGTGCTTGTCGGACGGAGTGTTTGTCGGAGGGAGTGTTTGGTGGACGGAGTGTTTGGCGGACGGAGTGTTTGGCGGATGGACTGATTGTCGGACGGAGTGTTTGGTGGACGGTGTGTTTGTCGGACGGCGTGTTTGTCGGACGGCGTGTTTGTCGGACGGCGTGTTTGTCAGATGGCGTGTTTGTCGGACGGCGTGTTTGGCGGAAGGAGTGTTTGTCGGATGGAGTGTTTGTCGGATGGAGTGTTTGTCGGACGGAGTGTTTTTCGGACAGAGTGTTTGTCGGAATGAGTGTTTGTCGGACGGAATGTTTGTCGGACGGAGTGTTTGTCGGACGGAGTGTTTGTCGGACGGAGTGTTTGTCGGAAGGAGTGTTTGTCGGACGGAGTGTTTGTCGGACGGAGTGTTTGTCGGACGGAGTGATTATTGGACGGGGTGTTTGTCGGACGGAGTGTTTGTCGGACGGTGTGTTTGTCGGATGGCGTGTTTGTCGGATGGCGTGTTTGTCGGACGGAGTGTTTGTCGGACGTAGTGTTTGTCGGACGGAGTATTTGTCGGACGGAGTGTTTGTCGGAAGGAGTGTTTGTCGGACGGAGTGTTTGTCGGATGGAGTGTTTGTCGGACGGAGTGATTGTCGGTCGGGGTGTTTGTCGGACGGAGTGTTTGTCGGATGGAGTGTTTGTCGGACGGAGTGTTTGTCGGACGGAGTTTTTTTCCGACGGAGTGATTGTCGGACGGCGTGTCTGTCGGACGGCGTGTCTGTCGGACGGCGTGTCTGTCGGATGGCGTGTCGGTCAGACGGAGTGTCTGTCGGACAGGGTGTCTGCTGGACGGGCTGTTTGGCAGACGGTGTGTTTATCGGACGGAGTGTTTGTCGCACGGGGTGTTTGTCGGACAGAGTGTTAGTCAGACGGAGTGTTTGTCAGACGGAGTGTTTGTCGGAGGGAGTGTTTGGCGGACGGAGTGTTTTGCGGACGGAGTGTTTGGCGGACGGGTTGTTTGTCGGATGGCGTGTTTGTCGGCCGGAGTGTTTGTCGGACGGAGTGATTGTCGGACGGAGTGTTTGGTGGACGGAGTGTTTGTCGGATGGCGTGTTTGTCGGACGGAGTGTTTGTCGGACGGCGTGTTTGTCGGACGGCATGTTTGTCGGATGGCATGTTTGTCGGACGGCGTGTTTGTCGTACGGCGTGTTTGTCGTATGGCGTGTTTGTCGGACGGCGTGTTTGTCGGATGGTGTGTTTGTCGGACGGAGTGTTTATCGGACGGAGTGTTTGTCGGACGGAGTGTTTGTCGGATGGAGTGATTGTCGGACAGAGTGTTTGTCGGACGGAGTATTTGTCGGAAGGAGTGTTTGTCGGACGGAGTGTTTGTCGGACGGAGTATTTGTCGGATGGAGTGATTGTCGGACGGGGTGTTTGTCGGACGGAGTGTTTGTCGGACGGAGTGTTTGTCGGACGGTTTGTCGGACGGAGTGTTTGTCGGACGGAGTGTTTGTCGGATGTAGTGTTTGTCGGACGGAGTGTTTGACGGATTAAGTGTATGCCGGACGGAGTGTTTGCCGGACGGAGTGTTTACCGGACGGAGTGTTTCTCGGATGAAGTGTTTGTCGGACGGAGTGTCTGTCGGACGGCGTGTCTGTCGGACGGCGTGTCTGTCGGACGTTGTGTCGGTCAGACGGAGTGTCTGTAGAACGGGATGTCTCCCGGACGGGGTGCTTGGCTGATGGGGTGTTTGTCAGACGGAGTGTTTGTCGGACAGTGTGTTTGTCGGAGGGAGTGTTTGGTGGATGGAGTGTTTGGCGGACGGAGTATTTGGCGGATGGGCTGATTGTCGGACGGAGTGTTTGGTGGATGGAGTGCTTGTCGGACGGCGTGTTTGTAGGGCGGCGTGTTTGTCGGACGGCGTGTTTGTCGGACGGCGTGTTTGTCGGACGGAGTGTTTATCGGACGGAGTGTTTGTCAGACGGGGTGTCTGCCGGACGGGGTGTTTGGCTGACGGGGTGTTTGTCGGATGGAGTGTTTGTCAGACAGGGTGTTTGTCGGAGGGAGTGTTTGGTGGACAGAGTGTTTGGCGGACGGAGTGTTTGGCGGACGGACTGATTGTCGGATGGAGTGTTTGGTGGACGGAGTGTTTGTCGGACGGCGTGTTTCTCGGACGGCGTTTTGTCAGATGGTGTGTTTGACAGACGGCGTGTTTGTCGGACGGTGTGTTTGCCGGACGGAGAGTTTGCCGGACGGAGTGTTTGTTGGAAGGAGTGTTTGTCGGACGGCGTGTTTGTCGGACGGAGTGTTTGGCGGACGGAGTGTTTGGCGGACGGAGTGTTTGTCGGACGTAGTGTTTGTCGGACGGAGTATTTGTCGGACGGAGTGTTTGTCGGAAGGAGTGTTTGTCGGACGGAGTGTTTGTCGGATGGAGTGTTTGTCGGACGGAGTGATTGTCGGTCGGGGTGTTTGTCAGACGGAGTGTTTGTCGGATGGAGTGTTTGTCGGACGGAGTGTTTGTCGGACGGAGTTTTTTTCCGACGGAGTGATTGTCGGACGGCGTGTCTGTCGGACGGCGTGTCTGTCGGACGGCGTGTCTGTCGGATGGCGTGTTGGTCAGACGGAGTGTCTGTCGGACAGGGTGTCTGCTGGACGGGCTGTTTGGCAGACGGTGTGTTTATCGGACGGAGTGTTTGTCGCACGGGGTGTTTGTCGGACAGAGTGTTAGTCAGACGGAGTGTTTGTCAGACGGAGTGTTTGTCGGAGGGAGTGTTTGGCGGACGGAGTGTTTTGCGGATGGAGTGTTTGGCGGACGGGGTGTTTGTCGGATGGCGTGTTTGTCGGCCGGAGTGTTTGTCGGACGGAGTGATTGTCGGACGGAGTGTTTGGTGGACGGAGTGTTTGTCGGATGGCGTGTTTGTCGGACGGAGTGTTTGTCGGACGGCGTGTTTGTCGGACGGCATGTTTGTCGGATGGCATGTTTGTCGGAAGGCGTGTTTGTCGTACGGCGTGTTTGTCGTATGGCGTGTTTGTCGGACGGCGTGTTTGTCGGACGGTGTGTTTGTCGGACGGAGTGTTTATCGGACGGAGTGTTTGTCGGACGGAGTGTTTGTCGGATGGAGTGATTGTCGGACAGAGTGTTTGTCGGACGGAGTATTTGTCGGAAGGAGTGTTTGTCGGATGGAGTGTTTGTCGGACGGAGTATTTGTCGGATGGAGTGATTGTCGGACGGGGTGTTTGTCGGACGGAGTGTTTGTCGGACGGAGTGTTTGTCGGACGGTTTGTCGGACGGAGTGTTTGTCGGACGGAGTGTTTGTCGGATGTAGTGTTTGTCGGACGGAGTGTTTGACGGATTAAGTGTATGCCGGACGGAGTGTTTGCCGGACGGAGTGTTTACCGGACGGAGTGTTTCTCGGATGAAGTGTTTGTCGGACGGAGTGTCTGTCGGACGGCGTGTCTGTCGGACGGCGTGTCTGTCGGACATTGTGTCGGTCAGACGGAGTGTCTGTAGAACGGGATGTCTCCCGGACGGGGTGCTTGGCTGATGGGGTGTTTGTCAGACGGAGTGTTTGTCGGACAGTGTGTTTGTCGGAGGGAGTGTTTGGTGGACGGAGTGTTTGGCGGACGGAGTATTTGGCGGATGGGCTGATTGTCGGACGGAGTGTTTGGTGGATGGAGTGCTTGTCGGACGGCGTGTTTGTAGGGCGGCGTGTTTGTCGGACGGCGTGTTTGTCGGACGGCGTGTTTGTCGGACGGGGTGTTTGTCGGATGGAGTGTTTGTCAGACGGGGTGTCTGCCGGACGGGGTGTTTGGCTGACGGGGTGTTTGTCGGAGGGAGTGTTTGGTGGACAGAGTGTTTGGCGGACGGAGTGTTTGGCGGACGGACTGATTGTCGGATGGAGTGTTTGGTGGACGGAGTGTTTGTCGGACGGCGTGTTTCTCGGACGGCGTTTTGTCAGATGGTGTGTTTGACAGACGGCGTGTTTGTCGGACGGTGTGTTTGCCGGACGGAGAGTTTCCCGGATTTAGTGTTTGTTGGAAGGAGTGTTTGTCGGACGGCGTGTTTGTCGGACGGAGTGTTTGGCGGACGGAGTGTCTGCCGGACGGGGTGTTTGGCTGACGGGGTGTTTGTTGGACGGAGTGTTTGTCGGACAGGGTGTTTGTCGGAGGGAGTGTTTGGTGGACGGAGTGTTTGGCGGACGGAGTGTTTGGCGGACGGACTGATTGTCGGATGGAGAGTTTGGTGAACGGAGTGTTTGTCGGACGGCGTGTTTGTCGGACGGCGTTTTGTCAGATGGTGTGTTTGACAGACGGCGTGTTTGTCGGACGGTGTGTTTGCCGGACGGAGAGTTTGCCGGACGGAGTGTTTGTTGGAAGGAGTGTTTGTCGGACGGCGTGCTTGTCGGACGGAGTGTTTGTCGGAGGGAGTGTTTGGTGGACGGAGTGTTTGGCGGACGGAGTGTTTGGCGGATGGACTGATTGTCGGACGGAGTGTTTGGTGGACGGTGTGTTTGTCGGACGGCGTGTTTGTCGGACGGCGTGTTTGTCGGACGGCGTGTTTGTCAGATGGCGTGTTTGTCGGACGGTGTGTTTGGCGGAAGGAGTGTTTGTCGGATGGAGTGTTTGTCGGATGGAGTGTTTGTCGGACGGAGTGTTTTTCGGACAGAGTGTTTGTCGGAATGAGTGTTTGTCGGACGGAATGTTTGTCGGACGGAGTGTTTGTCGGACGGAGTGTTTGTCGGACGGAGTGTTTGTCGGAAGGAGTGTTTGTCGGACGGAGTGTTTGTCGGACGGAGTGTTTGTCGGACGGAGTGATTATTGGACGGGGTGTTTGTCGGACGGAGTGTTTGTCGGACGGTGTGTTTGTCGGATGGCGTGTTTGTCGGATGGCGTGTTTGTCGGACGGAGTGTTTGTCGGACGTAGTGTTTGTCGGACGGAGTATTTGTCGGACGGAGTGTTTGTCGGAAGGAGTGTTTGTCGGACGGAGTGTTTGTCGGATGGAGTGTTTGTCGGACGGAGTGATTGTCGGTCGGGGTGTTTGTCGGACGGAGTGTTTGTCGGATGGAGTGTTTGTCGGACGGAGTGTTTGTCGGACGGAGTTTTTTTCCGACGGAGTGATTGTCGGACGGCGTGTCTGTCGGACGGCGTGTCTGTCGGACGGCGTGTCTGTCGGATGGCGTGTCGGTCAGACGGAGTGTCTGTCGGACAGGGTGTCTGCTGGACGGGCTGTTTGGCAGACGGTGTGTTTATCGGACGGAGTGTTTGTCGCACGGGGTGTTTGTCGGACAGAGTGTTAGTCAGACGGAGTGTTTGTCAGACGGAGTGTTTGTCGGAGGGAGTGTTTGGCGGACGGAGTGTTTTGCGGACGGAGTGTTTGGCGGACGGGTTGTTTGTCGGATGGCGTGTTTGTCGGCCGGAGTGTTTGTCGGACGGAGTGATTGTCGGACGGAGTGTTTGGTGGACGGAGTGTTTGTCGGATGGCGTGTTTGTCGGACGGAGTGTTTGTCGGACGGCGTGTTTGTCGGACGGCATGTTTGTCGGATGGCATGTTTGTCGGACGGCGTGTTTGTCGTACGGCGTGTTTGTCGTATGGCGTGTTTGTCGGACGGCGTGTTTGTCGGATGGTGTGTTTGTCGGACGGAGTGTTTATCGGACGGAGTGTTTGTCGGACGGAGTGTTTGTCGGATGGAGTGATTGTCGGACAGAGTGTTTGTCGGACGGAGTATTTGTCGGAAGGAGTGTTTGTCGGACGGAGTGTTTGTCGGACGGAGTATTTGTCGGATGGAGTGATTGTCGGACGGGGTGTTTGTCGGACGGAGTGTTTGTCGGACGGAGTGTTTGTCGGACGGTTTGTCGGACGGAGTGTTTGTCGGACGGAGTGTTTGTCGGATGTAGTGTTTGTCGGACGGAGTGTTTGACGGATTAAGTGTATGCCGGACGGAGTGTTTGCCGGACGGAGTGTTTACCGGACGGAGTGTTTCTCGGATGAAGTGTTTGTCGGACGGAGTGTCTGTCGGACGGCGTGTCTGTCGGACGGCGTGTCTGTCGGACGTTGTGTCGGTCAGACGGAGTGTCTGTAGAACGGGATGTCTCCCGGACGGGGTGCTTGGCTGATGGGGTGTTTGTCAGACGGAGTGTTTGTCGGACAGTGTGTTTGTCGGAGGGAGTGTTTGGTGGATGGAGTGTTTGGCGGACGGAGTATTTGGCGGATGGGCTGATTGTCGGACGGAGTGTTTGGTGGATGGAGTGCTTGTCGGACGGCGTGTTTGTAGGGCGGCGTGTTTGTCGGACGGCGTGTTTGTCGGACGGCGTGTTTGTCGGACGGAGTGTTTATCGGACGGAGTGTTTGTCAGACGGGGTGTCTGCCGGACGGGGTGTTTGGCTGACGGGGTGTTTGTCGGATGGAGTGTTTGTCAGACAGGGTGTTTGTCGGAGGGAGTGTTTGGTGGACAGAGTGTTTGGCGGACGGAGTGTTTGGCGGACGGACTGATTGTCGGATGGAGTGTTTGGTGGACGGAGTGTTTGTCGGACGGCGTGTTTCTCGGACGGCGTTTTGTCAGATGGTGTGTTTGACAGACGGCGTGTTTGTCGGACGGTGTGTTTGCCGGACGGAGAGTTTGCCGGACGGAGTGTTTGTTGGAAGGAGTGTTTGTCGGACGGCGTGTTTGTCGGACGGAGTGTTTGGCGGACGGAGTGTTTGGCGGACGGAGTGTTTGTCGGACGTAGTGTTTGTCGGACGGAGTATTTGTCGGACGGAGTGTTTGTCGGAAGGAGTGTTTGTCGGACGGAGTGTTTGTCGGATGGAGTGTTTGTCGGACGGAGTGATTGTCGGTCGGGGTGTTTGTCAGACGGAGTGTTTGTCGGATGGAGTGTTTGTCGGACGGAGTGTTTGTCGGACGGAGTTTTTTTCCGACGGAGTGATTGTCGGACGGCGTGTCTGTCGGACGGCGTGTCTGTCGGACGGCGTGTCTGTCGGATGGCGTGTTGGTCAGACGGAGTGTCTGTCGGACAGGGTGTCTGCTGGACGGGCTGTTTGGCAGACGGTGTGTTTATCGGACGGAGTGTTTGTCGCACGGGGTGTTTGTCGGACAGAGTGTTAGTCAGACGGAGTGTTTGTCAGACGGAGTGTTTGTCGGAGGGAGTGTTTGGCGGACGGAGTGTTTTGCGGATGGAGTGTTTGGCGGACGGGGTGTTTGTCGGATGGCGTGTTTGTCGGCCGGAGTGTTTGTCGGACGGAGTGATTGTCGGACGGAGTGTTTGGTGGACGGAGTGTTTGTCGGATGGCGTGTTTGTCGGACGGAGTGTTTGTCGGACGGCGTGTTTGTCGGACGGCATGTTTGTCGGATGGCATGTTTGTCGGAAGGCGTGTTTGTCGTACGGCGTGTTTGTCGTATGGCGTGTTTGTCGGACGGCGTGTTTGTCGGACGGTGTGTTTGTCGGACGGAGTGTTTATCGGACGGAGTGTTTGTCGGACGGAGTGTTTGTCGGATGGAGTGATTGTCGGACAGAGTGTTTGTCGGACGGAGTATTTGTCGGAAGGAGTGTTTGTCGGATGGAGTGTTTGTCGGACGGAGTATTTGTCGGATGGAGTGATTGTCGGACGGGGTGTTTGTCGGACGGAGTGTTTGTCGGACGGAGTGTTTGTCGGACGGTTTGTCGGACGGAGTGTTTGTCGGACGGAGTGTTTGTCGGATGTAGTGTTTGTCGGACGGAGTGTTTGACGGATTAAGTGTATGCCGGACGGAGTGTTTGCCGGACGGAGTGTTTACCGGACGGAGTGTTTCTCGGATGAAGTGTTTGTCGGACGGAGTGTCTGTCGGACGGCGTGTCTGTCGGACGGCGTGTCTGTCGGACATTGTGTCGGTCAGACGGAGTGTCTGTAGAACGGGATGTCTCCCGGACGGGGTGCTTGGCTGATGGGGTGTTTGTCAGACGGAGTGTTTGTCGGACAGTGTGTTTGTCGGAGGGAGTGTTTGGTGGACGGAGTGTTTGGCGGACGGAGTATTTGGCGGATGGGCTGATTGTCGGACGGAGTGTTTGGTGGATGGAGTGCTTGTCGGACGGCGTGTTTGTAGGGCGGCGTGTTTGTCGGACGGCGTGTTTGTCGGACGGCGTGTTTGTCGGACGGAGTGTTTATCGGACGGAGTGTTTGTCAGACGGGGTGTCTGCCGGACGGGGTGTTTGGCTGACGGGGTGTTTGTCGGATGGAGTGTTTGTCAGACAGGGTGTTTGTCGGAGGGAGTGTTTGGTGGACAGAGTGTTTGGCGGACGGAGTGTTTGGCGGACGGACTGATTGTCGGATGGAGTGTTTGGTGGACGGAGTGTTTGTCGGACGGCGTGTTTCTCGGACGGCGTTTTGTCAGATGGTGTGTTTGACAGACGGCGTGTTTGTCGGACGGTGTGTTTGCCGGACGGAGAGTTTCCCGGATTTAGTGTTTGTTGGAAGGAGTGTTTGTCGGACGGCGTGTTTGTCGGACGGAGTGTTTGGCGGACGGAGTGTCTGCCGGACGGGGTGTTTGGCTGACGGGGTGTTTGTTGGACGGAGTGTTTGTCGGACAGGGTGTTTGTCGGAGGGAGTGTTTGGTGGACGGAGTGTTTGGCGGACGGAGTGTTTGGCAGACGGACTGATTGTCGGATGGAGAGTTTGGTGAACGGAGTGTTTGTCGGACGGCGTGTTTGTCGGACGGCGTTTTGTCAGATGGTGTGTTTGACAGACGGCGTGTTTGTCGGACGGTGTGTTTGCCGGACGGAGAGTTTGCCGGACGGAGTGTTTGTTGGAAGGAGTGTTTGTCGGACGGCGTGCTTGTCGGACGGAGTGTTTGTCGGAGGGAGTGTTTGGTGGACGGAGTGTTTGGCGGACGGAGTGTTTGGCGGATGGACTGATTGTCGGACGGAGTGTTTGGTGGACGGTGTGTTTGTCGGACGGCGTGTTTGTCGGACGGCGTGTTTGTCGGACGGCGTGTTTGTCAGATGGCGTGTTTGTCGGACGGTGTGTTTGGCGGAAGGAGTGTTTGTCGGATGGAGTGTTTGTCGGATGGAGTGTTTGTCGGACGGAGTGTTTTTCGGACAGAGTGTTTGTCGGAATGAGTGTTTGTCGGACGGAATGTTTGTCGGACGGAGTGTTTGTCGGACGGAGTGTTTGTCGGAAGGAGTGTTTGTCGGACGGAGTGTTTGTCGGACGGAGTGTTTGTCGGACGGAGTGATTATTGGACGGGGTGTTTGTCGGACGGAGTGTTTGTCGGACGGTGTGTTTGTCGGATGGCGTGTTTGTCGGATGGCGTGTTTGTCGGACGGAGTGTTTGTCGGACGTAGTGTTTGTCGGACGGAGTATTTGTCGGACGGAGTGTTTGTCGGAAGGAGTGTTTGTCGGACGGAGTGTTTGTCGGATGGAGTGTTTGTCGGACGGAGTGATTGTCGGTCGGGGTGTTTGTCGGACGGAGTGTTTGTCGGATGGAGTGTTTGTCGGACGGAGTGTTTGTCGGACGGAGTTTTTTTCCGACGGAGTGATTGTCGGACGGCGTGTTTGTCGGACGGCGTGTCTGTCGGACGGTGTGTCTGTCGGATGGCGTGTCGGTCAGACGGAGTGTCTGTCGGACAGGGTGTCTGCTGGACGGGCTGTTTGGCAGACGGTGTGTTTATCGGACGGAGTGTTTGTCGCACGGGGTGTTTGTCGGACAGAGTGTTAGTCAGACGGAGTGTTTGTCAGACGGAGTGTTTGTCGGAGGGAGTGTTTGGCGGATGGAGTGTTTTGCGGACGGAGTGTTTGGCGGACGGGGTGTTTGTCGGATGGCGTGTTTGTCGGCCGGAGTGTTTGTCGGACGGAGTGATTGTCGGACGGAGTGTTTGGTGGACGGAGTGTTTGTCGGATGGCGTGTTTGTCGGACGGAGTGTTTGTCGGACGGCGTGTTTGTCGGACGGCATGTTTGTCGGATGGCATGTTTGTCGGACGGCGTGTTTGTCGTACGGCGTGTTTGTCGTATGGCGTGTTTGTCGGACGGCGTGTTTGTCGGACGGTGTGTTTGTCGGACGGAGTGTTTATCGGACGGAGTGTTTGTCGGACGGAGTGTTTGTCGGATGGAGTGATTGTCGGACAGAGTGTTTGTCGGACGAAGTATTTGTCGGAAGGAGTGTTTGTCGGACGGAGTGTTTGTCGGACGGAGTATTTGTCGGATGGAGTGATTGTCGGACGGGGTGTTTGTCGGACGGAGTGTTTGTCGGACGGAGTGTTTGTCGGACGGTTTGTCGGACGGAGTGTTTGTCGGACGGAGTATTTGTCGGATGTAGTGTTTGTCGGACGGAGTGTTTGACGGATTAAGTGTATGCCGGACGGAGTGTTTGCCGGACGGAGTGTTTACCGGACGGAGTGTTTCTCGGATGAAGTGTTTGTCGGACGGAGTGTCTGTCGGACGGCGTGTCTGTCGGACGGCGTGTCTGTCGGACGTTGTGTCGGTCAGACGGAGTGTCTGTAGAACGGGATGTCACCCGGACGGGGTGCTTGGCTGATGGGGTGTTTGTCAGACGGAGTGTTTGTCGGACAGTGTGTTTGTCGGAGGGAGTGTTTGGTGGACGGAGTGTTTGGCGGACGGAGTATTTGGCGGATGGGCTGATTGTCGGACGGAGTGTTTGGTGGATGGAGTGCTTGTCGGACGGCGTGTTTGTAGGGCGGCGTGTTTGTCGGACGGCGTGTTTGTCGGACGGCGTGTTTGTCGGACGGAGTGTTTATCGGACGGAGTGTTTGTCAGACGGGGTGTCTGCCGGACGGGGTGTTTGGCTGACGGGGTGTTTGTCGGATGGAGTGTTTGTCAGACAGGGTGTTTGTCGGAGGGAGTGTTTGGTGGACAGAGTGTTTGGCGGACGGAGTGTTTGGCGGACGGACTGATTGTCGGATGGAGTGTTTGGTGGACGGAGTGTTTGTCGGACGGCGTGTTTCTCGGACGGCGTTTTGTCAGATGGTGTGTTTGACAGACGGTGTGTTTGTCGGACGGTGTGTTTGCCGGACGGAGAGTTTGCCGGACGGAGTGTTTGTTGGAAGGAGTGTTTGTCGGACGGCGTGTTTGTCGGACGGAGTGTTTGGCGGACGGAGTGTTTGGCGGACGGAGTGTTTGGCGGACGGACTGATTGTCGGACGGAGTGTTTGGTGGACGGAGTGTTTGTCGGACGGCGTATTTGTCGGACGGCGTGTTTGTCGGACGGCGTGTTTGTCAAGACGGCGTGTTTGTCGGACGGCGTGTTTGTCGGACGGCGTGTTTGTCGGACGGCGTGTTTGTCGGACGGAGTGTTTGTCGGACGGAGTGTTTGTCGGATGGAGTGTTTGTCAGACGGGGTGTCTGCCGGGCGGGGTGTTTGGCTGACGGGGTGTTTGTTGGACGGAGTGTTTGTCGGACAGGGTGTTTGTCGGAGGGAGTGTTTGGTGGACGGAGTGTTTGGCGGACGGAGTGTTTGGCGGACGGACTGATTGTCGGATGGAGAGTTTGGTGGACGGAGTGTTTGTCGGACGGCGTGTTTGTCGGACGGCGTTTTGTCAGATGGTGTGTTTGACAGACGGCGTGTTTGTCGGACGGTGTGTTTGCCGGACGGAGAGTTTGCCGGACGGAGTGTTTGTTGGAAGGAGTGTTTGTCGGACGGCGTGCTTGTCGGACGGAGTGTTTGTCGGAGGGAGTGTTTGGTGGATGGAGTGTTTGGCGGACGGAGTGTTTGGCGGATGGACTGATTGTTGGACGGAGTGTTTGGTGGACGGTGTGTTTGTCGGATGGCGTGTTTGTCGGACGGCGTGTTTGTCGGACGGCGTGTTTGTCAGATGGCTTGTTTGTCGGACGGCGTGTTTGGCGGAAGGAGTGTTTGTCGGATGGAGTGTTTGTCGGATGGAGTGTTTGTCGGACGGAGTGTTTTTCGGACAGAGTGTTTGTCGGAATGAGTGTTTGTCGGACGGAATGTTTGTCGGACGGAGTGTTTGTCGGACGGAGTGTTTGTCGGACGGAGTGTTTGTCGGAAGGAGTGTTTGTCGGACGGAGTGTTTGTCGGACGGAGTGTTTGTCGGACGGAGTGATTATTGGACGGGGTGTTTGTCGGACGGAGTGTTTGTCGGACGGTGTGTTTGTCGGATGGCGTGTTTGTCGGATGGCGTGTTTGTCGGACGGAGTGTTTGTCGGACGTAGTGTTTGTCGGACGGAGTATTTGTCGGACGGAGTGTTTGTCGGACGGAGTGTTTGTCGGACGGAGTGTTTGTCGGATGGAGTGTTTGTCGGACGGAGTGATTGTCGGACGGGGTGTTTGTCGGACGGAGTGTTTGTCGGATGGAGTGTTTGTCGGACGGAGTGTTTGTCGGACGGAGTTTTTTTCCGACGGAGTGATTGTCGGACGGCGTGTCTGTCGGACGGCGTGTCTGTCGGACGGCGTGTCTGTCGGATGGCGTGTCGGTCAGACGGAGTGTCTGTCGGACAGGGTGTCTGCTGGACGGGCTGTTTGGCAGACGGTGTGTTTATCGGACGGAGTGTTTGTCGCACGGGGTGTTTGTCGGACAGAGTGTTAGTCAGACGGAGTTTTTGTCAGACGGAGTGTTTGTCGGAGGGAGTGTTTGGCGGACGGAGTGTTTTGCGGACGGAGTGTTTGGCGGACGGGGTGTTTGTCGGATGGCGTGTTTGTCGGCCGGAGTGTTTGTCGGACGGAGTGATTGTCGGACGGAGTGTTTGGTGGACGGAGTGTTTGTCGGATGGCGTGTTTGTCGGACGGAGTGTTTGTCGGACAGCGTGTTTGTCGGACGGCATGTTTGTCAGATGGCATGTTTGTCGGATGGCGTGTTTGTCGTACGGCGTGTTTGTCGTATGGCGTGTTTGTCGGACGGCGTGTTTGTTGGACGGTGTGTTTGTCGGACGGAGTGTTTATCGGACGGAGTGTTTGTCGGACGGAGTGTTTGTCGGATGGAGTGATTGTCGGACAGAGTGTTTGTCGGACGGAGTATTTGTCGGAAGGAGTGTTTGTTGGACGGAGTGTTTGTCAGACGGAGTATTTGTCGGATGGAGTGATTTTCGGACGGGGTGTTTGTCGGATGGAGTGTTTGTCGGACGGAGTGTTTGTCGGACGGTTTGTCGGATGGAGTGTTTGTCAGACGGAGTGTTTGTCGGATGTAGTGTTTGTCGGACGGAGTGTTTGACGGATTAAGTGTATGCCGGACGGAGTGTTTGCCGGACGGAGTGTTTACCGGACGGAGTGTTTCTCGGATGAAGTGTTTGTCGGACGGAGTGTCTGTCGGACGGCGTGTCTGTCGGACGGCGTGTCTGTTGGACGTCATGTCTGTCGGACGTTGTGTCGGTCAGACGGAGTGTCTGTAGAACGGGGTGTCTCCCGGACGGGGTGCTTGGCTGATGGGGTGTTTGTCAGACAGAGTGTTTGTCGGACAGTGTGTTTGTCGGAGGGAGTGTTTGGTGGACGGAGTGTTTGGCGGACGGAGTGTTTGGCGGATGGGCTGATTGTCGGACGGAGTGTTTGGTGGATGGAGTGTTTGTCGGACGGCGTGTTTGTAGGGCGGCGTGTTTGTCGGACAACGTGTTTGTCAGACGGCGTGTTGGTCGGACGGCGTGTTTGTCGGACGGCGTGTTTGTCGGACGGAGTGTTTGTCGGACGGAGTGTTTGTCGGACGGAGTGTTTGTCAGACGGGGTGTCTGCCGGACGGGGTGTTTGGCTGACGGGGTGTTTGTCGGACGGAGTGTTTGTCGGACAGGGTGTTTGTCGGAGGGAGTGTTTGGTGGACAGAGTGTTTGGCGGACGGAGTGTTTGGCGGACGGACTGATTGTCGGATGGAGTGTTTGGTGGACGGAGTGTTTGTCGGACGGCGTGTTTGTCGGACGGCGTTTTGTCAGATGGTGTGTTTGACAGACGGCGTGTTTGTCGGACGGAGTGTTTGTCGGATGGAGTGTTTGTCGGACGGAGTGATTGTCGGACGGGGTGTTTGTCGGACGGAGTGTTTGTCGGATGGAGTGTTTGTCGGACGGAGTGATTGTCGGACGGGGTGTTTGTCGGAGGGAGTGTTTGTCGGATGGAGTGTTTGTCGGACGGAGTGTTTGTCGGACGGAGTGTTTGTCCGACGGAGTGATTGTCGGACGGCGTGTCTGTCGGACGGCGTGTCTGTCGGACGGCGTGTCTGTCGGATGGCGTGTCGGTCAGACGGAGTGTCTGTCGGACAGGGTGTCTGCTGGACGGGCTGTTTGGCAGACGGTGTGTTTATCGGACGGAGTGTTTGTCGCACGGGGTGTTTGTCGGACAGAGTGTTAGTCAGACGGAGTGTTTGTCAGACGGAGTGTTTGTCGGATGGAGTGTTTGTCGGATGGTGTGTTTGTCGGACGGAGTGTTTTTCGGACAGAGTGTTTGTCGGAATGAGTGTTTGTCGGACGGAATGTTTGTCGGACGGAGTGTTTGTCGGACGGAGTGTTTGTCGGACGGAGTGTTTGTCGGACGGGGTGTTTGTCGGATGGCGTGTTTGTCGGCCGGAGTGTTTGTCGGACGGAGTGATTGTCGGACGGAGTGTTTGGTGGACGGAGTGTTTGTCGGACGGCGTGTTTGTCGGACGGCATGTTTGTCGGATGGCATGTTTGTCGGACGGCGTGTTTGTCGTACGGCGTGTTTGTCGTATGGCGTGTTTGTCAGACGGCGTGTTTGTCGGACGGTGTGTTTGTCGGACGGAGTGTTTGTCGGACGGAGTGTTTGTCGGATGGAGTGATTGTCGGACAGAGTGTTTGTCGGACGGAGTATTTGTCGGAAGGAGTGTTTGTCGGACGGAGTGTTTGTCGGACGGAGTATTTGTCGGATGGAGTGATTGTCGGACGGGGTGTTTGTCGGACGGAGTGTTTGTCGGACGGAATGTTTGTCGGACGGTTTGTCGGACGGAGTGTTTGTCGGACGGAGTGTTTGTCGGATGTAGTGTTTGTCGGACGGAGTGTTTGACGGATGGAGTGTATGCCGGAGGGAGTGTTTGCCGGATGGAGTGTTTGCCGGACGGAGTGTTTGCCGGACGGAGTGTTTACCGGACGGCGTGTCTGTTGGACGGCGTGTCTGTCGGACGGTGTGTCGGTCGGATGGAGTGTCTGTAGAACGGGGTGTCTGCCGGACGGGGTGTTTGGCTGATGGTGTGTTTGTCGGACGGAGTGTTTGTCGGACAGGGTGTTTGTCGGAGGGAGTGTTTGGTGGACGGAGTGTTTGGCGGACGGAGTGTTTGGCGGATGGACTGATTGTCGGATGGAGTGTTTGGTGGACAGAGTGTTTGCCGGACGGAGTGTTTGCCGGATGGAGTGTTTGCCGGACGTAGTTTTCTGCTGGACGGAGTGTTTATCGGACGGAGTGTTTCTCGGATGGAGTGTTTGTCGGACGGAGTGTCTGTCGGACGGCGTGTCTGTCGGACGGCGTGTCTGTCGGACGGCGTGTCTGTCGGACGTTGTGTCGGTCAGACGGAGTGTCTGTAGAACGGGGTGTCTCCCGGACGGGGTGCTTGGCTGATGGGGTGTTTGTCAGACGGAGTGTTTGTCGGACAGTGTGTTTGTCGGAGGGAGTGTTTGGTGGACGGAGTGTTTGGCGGACGGAGTGTTTGGCGGATGGGCTGATTGTCGGACGGAGTGTTTGGTGGATGGAGTGTTTGTCGGATGGCGTGTTTGTAGGGCGGCGTGTTTGTCGGACAACGTGTTTGTCAGACGGCGTGTTTGGCTGACGGCGTGTTTGTCGGACGGAGTGTTTGTCGGACAGGGTGTTTGTCGGAGGGAGTGTTTGGTGGACAGAGTGTTTGGCGGACGGAGTGTTTGGCGGACGGACTGATTGTCGGATGGAGTGTTTGGTGGACGGAGTGTTTGTCGGACGGCGTGTTTGTCGGACGGCGTTTTGTCAGATGGTGTGTTTGACAGACGGCGTGTTTGTCGGACGGAGTGTTTGTCGGATGGAGTGTTTGTCGGACGGAGTGATTGTCGGACGGGGTGTTTGTCGGACGGAGTGTTTGTCGGATGGAGTGTTTGTCGGACGGAGTGTTTGTCGGACGGAGTGTTTGTCCGACAGAGTGATTGTCGGACGGCATGTCTGTCGGACGGCGTGTCTGTCGGACGGCGTGTCTGTCGGAAGGCGTGTCGGTCAGACGGAGTGTCTGTCGGACAGGGTGTCTGCTGGACGGGCTGTTTGGCAGACGGTGTTTTTATCGGACGGAGTGTTTGTCGCACGGGGTGTTTGTCGGACAGAGTGTTAGTCAGATGGAGTGTTTGTCAGACGGAGTGTTTGTCGGAGGGAGTGTTTGGCGGACGGAGTGTTTGGCAGACGGAGTGTTTGGCGGACGGAGTGTTTGTCGGATGGCGTGTTTGTCGGCCGGAGTGTTTTTCGGACGGAGTGATTGTCGGACGGAGTGTTTGTCGGACGGCATGTTTGTCGGACGGCATGTTTGTCGGACGGCGTGTTTGTCGTACGGCGTGTTTGTCGTATGGCGTGTTTGTCGGACGGCTTGTTTGTCGGACGGTGTGTTTGTCGGACGGAGTGTTTATCGGACGGAGTGTTTGTCGGACGGAGTGTTTGTCGGATGGAGTGATTGTCGGACAGAGTGTTTGTCGGACGGAGTATTTGTCGGAAGGAGTGTTTGTCGGACGGAGTGTTTGTCGAACGGAGTATTTGTCGGATGGAGTGATTGTCGGACGGGGTGTTTGTCGGACGGAGTGTTTGTCGGACGGAGTGTTTGTCGGACGGAGTGTTTGTCGGACGGAGTGTTTGTCGGATGTAGTGTTTGTCGGACGGAGTGTTTGACGGATGGAGTGTATGCCGGAGGGAGTGTTTGCCGGATGGAGTGTTTGCCGGACGGAGTGTTTGCCGGATGGAGTGTTTACCGGACGGCGTGTCTGTTGGACGGCGTGTCTGTCGGACGGTGTGTCGGTCGGACGGAGTGTCTGTAGAACGGGGTGTCTGCCGGACGGGGTGTTTGGCTGATGGTGTGTTTGTCGGATGGAGTGTTTGTCGGACAGGGTGTTTGTCGGAGGGAGTGTTTGGTGGACGGAGTGTTTGGCGGACGGAGTGTTTGGCGGATGGACTGATTGTCGGACAGAGTGTTTGGTGGACAGAGTGTTTGCCGGACGGAGTGTTTGCCAGATGGAGTGTTTGCCGGACGTAGTTTTCTGCTGGACGGAGTGTTTACCGGACGGAGTGTTTCTCGGATGGAGTGTTTGTCGGACGGAGTGTCTGTCGGACGGCGTGTCTGTCGGACGGTGTGTCTGTCGGACGGCGTTTCTGTCGGACGTTGTGTCGGTCAGACGGAGTGTCTGTAGAACGGGGTGTCTCCCGGACGGGGTGCTTGGCTGATGGGGTGTTTGTCAGATGGAGTGTTTGTCGGACAGGGTGTTTGTCGGAGGGAGTGTTTGGTGGACAGAGTGTTTGGCGGACAGAGTGTTTGGCGGACGGACTGATTGTCGGATGGAATGTTTGGTGGACGGAGTGTTTGTCGGACGGCATGTTTGTCGGACGGCGTTTTGTCAGATGGTGTGTTTGACAGATGGCGTGTTTGTCGGACGGTGTGTTTGCCGGACGGAGAGTTTGCCGGACGGAGTGTTTGTTGGAAGGAGTGTTTGTCGGACGGCGTGTTTGTCGGATGGAGTGTTTGTCGGAGGGAGTGTTTGACGGACGGAGGGTTTGTCGGTGGGAGTGTTTGGCGGACGGAGTGTTTGGCGGACGGAGTGTTTGGCGGATGGACTGATTGTCGGACGGAGTGTTTGGTGGACGGAGTGTTTGTCGGACGGCGTATTTGTCGGACGGCGTGTTTGTCGGACGGCGTGTTTGTCAGGCGGCGTGTTTGTCGGACGGCGTGTTTGTCGGACGGCGTGTTTGTCGGACGGCGTGTTTGTCGGACGGCGTGTTTGTCGGACGGAGTGTTTGTCGGATGGAGTGTTTGTCGGACGGAGTGTTTGTCAGACGGGGTGTCTGCCGGACCGTGTGTTTGGCTGACGGGGTGTTTGTCGGACGGAGTGTTTGTCGGACAGGGTGTTTGTCGGAGGGAGTGTTTGGTGGACGGAGTGTTTGGCGGACGGAGTGTTTGGCGGACGGACGGATTGTCGGATGGAGTGTTTGGTGGATGGAGTGTTTGTCGGACGGCGTGTTTGTCGGACGGCGTTTTGTCAGATGGTGTGTTTGACAGACGGCGTGTTTGTCGGATGGTGTGTTTGCCGGACGGAGAGTTTGCCGGACGGAGTGTTTGTTGGAAGGAGTGTTTGTCGGACAGCGTGCTTGTCGGACGGAGTGTTTGTCGGAGGGAGTGTTTGGTGGACGGAGTGTTTGGCGGACGGAGTGTTTGGCGGATGGACTGATTGTCGGACGGAGTGTTTGGTGGACGGTGTGTTTGTCGGACGGCGTGTTTGTCGGACGGCGTGTTTGTCGGACGGCGTGTTTGTCAGACGGCGTGTTTGTCGGACGGCGTGTTTGGCGGAAGGAGTGTTTGTCAGATGGAGTGTTTGTCGGATGGAGTGTTTGTCGGACGGAATGTTTTTCGGACAGAGTGTTTGTCGGAATGAGTGTTTGTCGGACGGAATGTTTGTCGGACGGGGTGTTTGTCGTACGGGGTGTTTGTCGGACGGAGTGTTTGTCGGACGGAGTGTTTGTCGGACGGAGTGATTGTCGGACGGGGTGTTTGTCGTACGGGGTGTTTGTCGGACGGAGTGTTTGTCGGACGGTTAGTTTGTTGGACGTAGTGTTTGTCGGACGGAGTGTTTGACGGATGGAGTGTATGCCGGAGGGAGCGTTTGCCGGATGGAGTGTTTGCCGGACGGAGTGTTTGCCGGATGGAGTGCTTGCCGGACTTAGTGTTTTCCGGACGGAGTGCTTGACGGACGGAGTGATTGCCGGACGGAGTATATGCCGGACGGAGTGTTTGCCGGATGGCGTGTTTGTCGGACGGCCTGTTTTTTGGACGGCGCGTTTGTCGGACGCCGCGTTTGTCGGACGGTGTGTTTGTCGGACGGCGTGTTTGTCGGATGGCGTGTTTATCGGAAGGCGTGTTTGTCGGACGGCCTGTTTTTTGGACGGCGCGTTTGTCGGACGCCGCGTTTGTCGGACGGTGTGTTTGTCGGACGGCGTGTTTGTCAGATGGCGTGTTTATCGGAAGGCGTGTTTGTCAGATGGCGTGTTTGGCGGACGGCGTGTTTGGTGGCCGGCGTGTTTGGCAGACAGAGTGTTTACCGGACGGAGTGTCTGTCGGACGGCGTGTTTGTTGGACGGCGTGTCTGTCGGACGTTGTGTCGGTCAGACGGAGTGTCTGTAGAACAGGGTGTCTCCCGGACGGAGTGCTTGGCTGATGGGGTGTTTGTCAGATGGAGTGTTTGTCGGACAGTGTGTTTGTCGGAGGGAGTGTTTGGTGGACGGAGTGTTTGGCGGACGGAGTGTTTGGCGGATGGGCTGATTGTCGGACGGAGTGTTTGGTGGATGGAGTGTTTGTCGGACGGCGTGTTTGTAGGGCGGCGTGTTTGTCGGACAACGTTTTTGTCAGACGGCGTGTTTGTCGGACGGCGTGTTTGTCGGACGGCGTGTTTGTCGGACGGCGTGTTTGTCGGACGGAGTGTTTGTCGGACGGAGTGTTTGTCGGACGGAGTGTGTTTGTCAGACGGGGTGTCTGCCGGATGGGGTGTTTGGCTGACGGGGTGTTTGTCGGACGGAGTGTTTGTCGGACAGGGTGTTTGTCGGAGGGAGTGTTTGGTGGACAGAGTGTTTGGCGGACGGAGTGTTTGGCGGACGGACTGATTGTCGGATGGAGTGTTTGGTGGACGGAGTGTTTGTCGGACGGCGTGTTTGTCGGACGGCGTTTTGTCAGATGGTGTGTTTGACAGACGGCGTGTTTGTCGGACGGAGTGTTTGTCGGACGGAGTGTTTGTCGGATGGAGTGTTTGTCGGACGGAGTGATTGTCGGACGGGGTGTTTGTCGGACGGAGTGTTTGTCGGATGGAGTGTTTGTCGGACGGAGTGTTTGTCGGACGGAGTGTTTGTCCGACGGAGTGATTGTCGGACGGCATGTCTGTCGGACGGCGTGTCTGTCGGATGGCGTGTCGGTCAGACGGAGTGTCTGTCGGACAGGGTGTCTGCTGGACGGGCTGTTTGGCAGACGGTGTGTTTATCGGACGGAGTGTTTGTCGCACGGGGTGTTTGTCGGACAGAGTGTTAGTCAGACGGAGTGTTTGTCAGACAGAGTGTTTGTCGGAGGGAGTGTTTGGCGGACGGAGTGTTTGGCGGACGGAGTGTTTGGCGGACGGAGTGTTTGTCGGATGGCGTGTTTGTCGGCCGGAGTGTTTGTCGGACGGAGTGATTGTCGGACGGTGTGTTTGGCGGACGGAGTGTTTGTCGGATGGCGTGTTTGTCGGACGGAGTGTTTGTCGGACGGCGTGTTTGTCGGACGGCATGTTTGTCGGATGGCATGTTTGTCGGACGGCGTGTTTGTCGTACGGCGTGTTTGTCGTATGGCGTGTTTGTCGGACGGCGTGTTTGTCAGACGGTGTGTTTGTCGGACGGAGTGTTTATCGGACGGAGTGTTTGTCGGACGGAGTGTTTGTCGGATGGAGTGATTGTCGGACAGAGTGTTTGTCGGACGGAGTATTTGTCGGAAGGAGTGTTTGTCGGACGGAGTTTTTGTCGGACGGAGTATTTGTCGGATGGAGTGATTGTCGGACGGGGTGTTTGTCGGACGGAGTGTTTGTCGGACGGAGTGTTTGTCGGACGGAGTGTTTGTCGGACGGAGTGTTTGTCGGACGGAGTGTTTGTCGGATGTAGTGTTTGTCGGACGGAGTGTTTGACGGACGGAGTGTATGCCGGACGGCGTGTCTGTTGGACGGCGTGTCTGTCGGATGGTGTGTCGGTCGGACGGAGTGCCTGTAGAACGGGGTGGCTGCCGGACGGTGTGTTTGGCTGATGGGGTGTTTGTCGGACGGAGTGTTTGTCGGACAGGGTGTTTGTCGGAGGGAGTGTTTGGTGGACGGAGTGTTTGGCGGGCGGAGTGTTTGGCAGATGGACTGATTGTCGGACGGAGTGTTTGGTGGACAGAGTGTTTGCTGGATGGAGTGTTTGCCGGATGGAGTGTTTGCTGGACGGAGTTTTCTGCTGGACGGAGTGTTTACCGGACGGAGTGTTTCTCGGATGGGGTGTTTGTCGGACGGAGTGTCTGTCGGACGGCGTGTCTGTCGGACGGCGTGTCTGTCGGACGGCGTGTCTGTCGGACAGTGTGTCGGTCAGACGGAGTGTCTGTAGAACGGGGTGTCTGCCGGATGGTGTGTTTGGCTGATGGGGTGTTTGTCGGACGGAGTGTTTGTCGGACAGAGTGTTTGTCGGAGGGAGTGTTTGGTGGACGGAGTGTTTGGCGGACGGAGTGTTTGGTGGATGGACTGATTGTCGGACGGAGTGTTTGGTGGATGGAGTGTTTGTCGGACGGCGTGTTTGTAGGATGGCGTGTTTGTCGGACAGCGTGTTTGTCAAAAGGCGTTTTTGTCGGACGGCGTGTTTGTCGGACGGCGTGTTTGTCGGACGGCGTGTTTGTCGGACGGAGTGTTTGTCGGACGGAGTGTTTGTCGGACGGTGTGTTTGTCGGATGGAGTGTTTGACGGAATGAGTGTTTGTCGGACGGAGTGTTTGTCGGACGGAGTGTTTGTCGGATGGAGTGATGTCGGACGGAGTGTTTGTCGGAAGGAGTGTTTTTCGGACGGGGTGTTTGTCGTACGGGGTGTTTGTCGGACGGAGTGTTTGTCGGACGGAGTGATTGTCGGACGGGGTGTTTGTCGTACGGGGTGTTTGTCGGACGGAGTGTTTGTCGGACGGTTAGTTTGTTGGATGTAGTGTTTGTCGGACGGAGTGTTTGACGGATGGAGTGTATGCCGGAGGGAGCGTTTGCCGGATGGAGTGTTTGCCGGACGGAGTGTTTGCCGGATGGAGTGTTTGCCGGACTTAGTGTTTTCCGGACGGAGTGCTTGACGGACGGAGTGATTGCCGGACGGAGTATATGCCGGACGGAGTGTTTGCCGGACGGCGTGTTTCTCGGATGGCGTGTTTGTCGGATGGCCTGTTTTTTGGACGGCGCGTTTGTCGGACGCCACGTTTGTCGGACGGTGTGTTTGTCGGACGGCGTGTTTGTCGGATGGCGTGTTTATCGGAAGGCGTGTTTGTCGGACGGCCTGTTTTTTGGACGGCGCGTTTGTCGGACGACGCGTTTGTCAGACGGTGTGTTTGTCGGACGGCGTGTTTGTCGGATGGCGTGTTTATCGGAAGGCGTGTTTGTCAGATGGCGTGTTTGGCGGACGGCGTGTTTGGTGGCCGGCGTGTTTGGCGGACAGAGTGTTTACCGGACGGAGTGTCTGTCGGACGGCGTGTCTGTTGGACGGCGTGTTTGTTGGACGGCGTGTCTGTCGGACGGCGTGTCGGTCGGACGGAGTGTCTGTAGAACGGGGTGTCTGCCGGACTGGGTGTTTGGCTGACGGGTTGTTTGTCGGACGGAGTGTTTGTCGGACAGGTTGTTTGTCGGAGGGAGTGTTTGGCGGACGGAGTGTTTGGCGGACGGAGTGTTTGTCGGATGGCGTGTTTGTCGGACAGAGTGTTAGTCAGACGGAGTGTTTTTCAGACGGAGTGTTTGTCGGAGGGAGTGTTTGGCGGACGGAGTATTTGGCGGACGGAGTGTTTGGCGGACGGACTGATTGTCAGACGGAGTGTTTGGTGGACGGAGTGTTTGTCGGATGGCGTGTTTGTCGGACGGAGTGTTTGTCGGACGGCGTGTTTGTCGGACGGAGTATTTGACGGATGGAGTGTATCCTGGAGGGAGTGTTTGCCGGATGGAGTGTTTGCCGGATGGAGTGTTTGCCGGATGGAGTGTTTACCGGACGGAGTGTTTCTCGGACGGAGTGTTTGTCGGACGGAGTGTCTGTCGGGCGGTGTGTTTTTCGGACGGCGTGTCTGTCGGACGGTGTGTCGGTCGGACGGAGTGTCTGTAGAACGAGGTGTCTGCCGGACGGGGTGTTTGGCTGTTGGGGTGTTTGTCGGACGGAGTGTTTGTCGGACAGGGTGTTTGTCGGAGGGAGTGTTTGGTGGACGGAGTGTTTGGCGGACGGAGTGTTTGGCGGATGGACTGATTGTCGGACGGACTGTTTGGTGGACGGAGTGTTTGTCGGACGGCGTGTTTGTAGGACGGCGTGTTTGTCGGACGGCGTGTTTGTCAGATGGCATATTTGTCGGACGGCGTGTTTGTCAGACGGCGTGTTTGGCGGACGGCGTGTTTGCCGGACGGAGTGTTTCTCGGACGGAGTATTTGTCGGACGGAGTGTTTGCCAGACGGAGTGTTTGCTGGATGGAGTGTTTGCCGGACGGAGGGTTTGGAGTGTTTGCCGGACGGAGTGTTTGGCGTGTTTGCCAGACGGAGTGTTTGGCGGACGGAGTGTTTCACGGACGGAGTGTTTGTCAGACGGTGTGTCTGTTGGACGGCGTGTCTGTCGGACGGCGTGTCTGTCGGACGGCGTGTCGGTCGGACGGAGTGTCTGTCGGACGGTGTGTCTGCCGGACGGGGTATTTGGCAGACGGGGTGTTTGTCGGACATAGTGTTTGTCGGACGGGGTGTTTGTCGGACGGAGTGTTTGTCAGATGGAGTGTTTGTCGGACGGAGTATTTTTTGGAGGGAGTGTTTGGCGGATGGAGTGTTTGGCGGACGGAGTGTTTGGCGGACAGACTGATTGCTGGACGGAGTGTTTGGTGGACGGACTGTTTGTCGGACGGCGTGTTTGTCGGACGGCGTATTTGTCGGACGGCGTGTTTGTCGGACGGCGTGTTTGTCGGATGGCGTGTCTGTCGGACGGCGTGTTTGTCGGACATCGTGTTTGTCATATGGAGTGATTGTCGGACGGCGTGTTTGTCGGACGGCGTGTTTGTCAGACGACGTGTTTGTCGGACAGCGTTTTTGTCGGATGGTGTGTTTGTCGGAGGGAGTGTTTGGCGGACGGAGTGTTTGGCGGACGGAGTGTTTGGCGGACGAACTGATTGTCGGATTGAGTGTTTGGTGGACGGAGTGTTTGTCGGACGGCGTGTTTGTCGGACGGCGTGTTTGTCGGATGGAGTGTTTGTCAGAAGGAGTGTTTGTCGGACGGAGTGTTTGTCGGACGGAGTGTTTGTCGGATGGAGTAATTGTCGGACGGGGTGTTTGTCGGACGGAGTGTTTGTCGGATTGAGTGTTTGTCGGACGGCATGTCTGTCGGACGGCGTGTCTGTCGGACGGCGTGTCTGTCGGATGGCGTGTCGGTCAGACGGAGTGTCTGTCGGACGGGGTGTCTGCCGGACGGGGTGTTTGTCAGACGGGGTGTTTATCAGACGGAGTGTTTGTCGGACGGGGTGTTTGTCGGACAGAGTTTTAGTCAGACGGAGTGTTTGTCAGACGGAGTGTTTGTCGGAGGGAGTGTTTGGCGGACGGAGTGTTTGGCGGACGGAGTGTTTGGCGCACGGACTGATTGTCGGACGGAGTGTTTGGTGGACGGAGTGTTTGTCGGATGGCGTGTTTGTCGGACGGAGTGTTTGTCGGACGGCGTGGTTGTCGGACGGAGTATTTGACGGATGGAGTGTATGCCGGAGGGAGTGTTTGCCGGATGAAGTGTTTGCCGGACGGAGTGTTTGCCGGACGGAGTGTTTACCGGACGGAGTGTTTCTCGGACGGAGTGCTTGTCGGACGGAGTGTCTGTCGGACGGTGTGTTTTTCGGACGGCGTGTCTGTCGGACGGTGTGTCGGTCGGACGGAGTGTCTGTAGAACGAGGTGTCTGCCGGACGGGGTGTTTGGCTGTTGGGGTGTTTGTCGGACGGAGTGTTTGTCGGACAGGGTGTTTGTCAGAGGGAGTGTTTGGTGGACGGAGTGTTTGGCGGATGGAGTGTTTGGCGGATGGACTGATTGTCGGATGGATTGTTTGGTGGATGGAGTGTTTGTCGGACGGCGTGTTTGTAGGACGGCGTATTTGTCAGACGGCGTGTTTGTCAGATGGCATGTTTGTCGGACGGCGTGTTTGTCAGACGGCATGTTTGTCGGACGGCGTGTTTGTCGGATGGAGAGTTTGTCGGACGGAGTGTTTGTCGGACGGTGTGTTTGTCGGACGGAGTGTTTGTCGGAATGTGTGTTTGTTGGACGGAGTGTTTGTCGGACATAGTGTATGTTGGACGGAGTGTTTGTCGGACGGAGTGTTTGTCGGAAGGAATGTTTGTCGGACGGAGTGTTTGTCGGACGGAGTGATTGTCGGACGGGGTGTTTGTCGGACGGGGTGTTTGTCGGGCGGAGTGTTTATCGGACGGAGTGTTTGTCGGGCGGAGTGTTTGACGGATGGAGTTTATGCCGGAGGGAGTGTTTGCCGGACGGACTGTTTGCCGGATGGAGTGTTTGCCGGATGGAGTGTTTGCCGGACGGAGTGTTTTCCAGACGGTGTGCTTGACGGACGGAGTGAATGCCGGACGGAGTGTTTGCCGGACTGCGTGATTGACAGATGACATGTTTGCCGGACGGAGTGTTTGTCGGACGGAGTGTTTGTCAGAAGGGGTGTTTGTTGGACGGAGTGTTTGTCGGACGGAGTGTTTGTCGGATGGAGTGATTGTCGGACGGGGTGTTTGTCGGACGGAGTGTTTGTCGGATGGATTGTTTGTCGGACGGCATGTCTGTCGGATGGCGTGTATGTCGGACGGCGTGTCTGTCGGATGGCGTGTCGGTCAGACGGAGTGTCTGTCGGACAGGGTGTCTGCCGGACGGGGTGTTTGTCAGACGGGATGTTTATCGGACGGAGAGTTTGTCGGGCGGGGTGTTTGTCAGACAGAGTTTTAGTCAGACGGAGTGTTTGTCAGACGGAGTGTTTGTCGGAGGAAGTGTTTGGCGGACGGAGTGTTTGGCGGACGGAGTGTTTGGCGGACGGACTGATTGTCAGACGGAGTGTTTGGTGGACGGAGTGTTTGTCGGACGGCGTGATTGTCGGACGGCATGTTTGTCGGATGGCGTGTTTGTCGGACGGCGTGTTTGTCGGATGGCGTGTTTGTCGGACGGCGTATTTGTCGGATGGCGTGTTTGTCGGACGGTGTGTTTGTCGGCGGAGTGTTTGTCGGACGGAGTGTTTGTCGGATGGAGTGTTTGTCGGATGGAGTGATTGTCAGACGGCGTGTTTGTCGGACGAAATATTTGTCGGAAGGAGTGATTGTCGGACGGGGTGTTTGTCGGACGGAGTGTTTGTCGGACGGAGTGTTTGTCGGACGGACTGTTTGTCGGACGGAGTGTTTGTCGGACGGGGTGTTTGTCGGACGGAGTGCTTGTCAGACGGTGTGTTTGTCGGACGGAGTGTTTGTCGGAGGGAGTGTTTGGCGGACGGAGTGTTTGGCGGACGGAGTGTTTGGCGGACGGACTGATTGTCGGATGGAGTATTTGGTGGATGGAGTGTTTGTCGGACGGCGCGTTTGTCGGACGGCGTGTTTGTCGGATGGCGTGTTTGTCGGAAGGCGTGTTTGTCGGACGGTGTGTTTGTCGGACGGCGTGTTTGTCAGACGGCGTGTTTGGCGGACGGCGTGTTTGCCGGACGGTGTGTTTCTCGGACGGAGTATTTGTCGGACGGAGTGTTTGCCAGACGGAGTGTTTGCTGGATGGAGTGTTTGCCGGACGGAGGGTTTGGAGTGTTTGCCAGACGGAGTGTTTGGCGGACGGAGTGTTTCACGGACGGAGTGTTTGTCAGACGGAGTGTCTGTTGGAAGGCGTGTCTGTCGGACGGCGTGTCTGTCGGACGGCGTGTCGGTCGGACGGAGTGTCTGTCGGATGGGGTGTCTGCCGGACGGGGTGTTTGGCAGTCGGGGTGTTTGTCGGACAGAGTGTTTGTCGGACGGGGTGTTTGTCGGACGGAGTGTTTGTCAGATGGAGTGTTTGTCGGACGGAGTGTTTGTCGGAGGGAGTGTTTGGCGGATGGAGTGTTTGGCGGACGGAGTGTTTGGCGGACAGACTGATTGTTGGACGGAGTGTTTGCTGGACGGACTGTTTGTCGGACGGCGTGTTTGTCGGACGGCGTGTTTGTCGGACGGCGTGTTTGTCGGATGGCGTGTTTGTCGGACGGCGTGTTTGTCGGACGTCGTGATTGTCATATGGCGTGATTGTCGGACGGCGTGTTTGTCGGATGGCGTGTTTGTCAGACGACGTGTTTGTCGGACAGCTTTTTTGTCGGACGGTGTGTTTGTCGGAGGGAGTGTTTGGCGGATGGAGTGTTTGGCGGACGGAGTGTTTGGCGGACGAACTGATTGTTGGATGGAGTGTTTGGTGGACGGAGTGTTTGTCGGACGGCGTGTTTGTCGGACGGCGTGTTTGTCGGACGGAGTGTTTGTCGGACGGAGTGTTTGTCGGACGGAGTGTTTGTCGGATGGAGTGATTGTCGGACGGGGTGTTTGTCGGACGGAGTGTTTGTCGGATTGAGTGTTTGTCGGACGGCATGTCTGTCGGACGGCGTGTCTGTCGGACGGCGTGTCTGTCGGATGGCGTGTCGGTCAGACGGAGTGTCTGTCAGACGGGGTGTCTGCCGGACGGGGTGTTTGTCAGACGGGGTGTTTATCAGACGGAGTGTTTGTCGGACGGGGTGTTTGTCGGACAGAGTTTTAGTCAGACGGAGTGTTTGTCAGACGGAGTGTTTGTCGGAGGGAGTGTTTGGCGGACGGAGTGTTTGGCGGACGGAGTATTTGGCGGACGGCGTGTTTGTCGGACGGCGTGTTTGTCGGATGGCGTGTCTGTCGGACGGCGTGTTTGTCGGACATCGTGTTTGTCGTATGGCGTGATTGTCGGACGGCGTGTTTGTCGGACGGCGTGTTTGTCGGACGGCGTGTTTGTCAGACGACGTGTTTGTCGGACAGCGTTTTTGTCGGATGGTGTGTTTGTCGGAGGGAGTGTTTGGCGGACGGAGTGTTTGGCGGACGGAGTGTTTGGCGGACGAACTGATTGTCGGATGGAGTGTTTGGTGGACAGAGTGTTTGTCGGACGGCGTGTTTGTCGGACGGCGTGTTTGTCGGACGGAGTGTTTGTCAGAAGGAGTGTTTGTCGGACGGAGTGTTTGTCGGACGGAGTGTTTGTCGGACGGAGTAATTGTCGGACGGGGTGTTTGTCGGACGGAGTGTTTGTCGGATTGAGTGTTTGTCGGATGGCATGTCTGTCGGACGGCATGTCTGTCGGACGGCGTGTCTGTCGGATGGCGTGTCGGTCAGACGGAGTGTCTGTCGGACGGGGTGTCTGCCGGACGGGGTGTTTGTCGGACGGAGTGTTTGTCGGATTGAGTGTTTGTCGGACAGGGTGTTTGTCAGAGGGAGTGTTTGGTGGACGGAGTGTTTGGCGGATGGAGTGTTTGGCGGATGGACTGATTGTCGGACGGATTGTTTGGTGGACGGAGTGTTTGTCGGACGGCGTGTTTGTAGGACGGCGTGTTTGTCGGACGGCGTGTTTGTCAGATGGCATGTTTGTCGGACGGCGTGTTTGTCAGACGGCGTGTTTGTCGGACGGCGTGTTTGTCGGATGGAGAGTTTGTCGGACGGAGTGTTTGTCGGACGGTGTGTTTGTTGGACGGAGTGTTTGTCGGACATAGTGTATGTTGGACGGAGTGTTTGTCGGACGGAGTGTTTGTCGGAAGGAGTGTTTGTCGGACGGAGTGTTTGTCGGACGGAGTGATTGTCGGACGGGGTGTTTGTCGGACGGGGTGTTTGTCGGGCGGAGTGTTTATCGGACGGAGTGTTTGTCGGGCGGAGTGTTTGACGGATGGAGTTTATGCCGGAGGGAGTGTTTGCTGGACGGACTGTTTGCCGGATGGAGTGTTTGCCGGATGGAGTGTTTGCCGGAGGGAGTGTTTTCCAGACGGAGTGCTTGACGGATGGAGTGAATGCCGGACGGAGTGTTTGCCGGAATGCGTGATTGACAGATGACGTGTTTGCCGGACGGAGTGTTTGTCGGACGGAGTGTTTGTCAGAAGGGGTGTTTGTTGGACGGAGTGTTTGTCGGACGGAGTGTTTGTCGGATGGAGTGATTGTCGGACGGGGTGTTTGTCGGACGGAGTGTTTGTCGGATGGATTGTTTGTCGGACGGCATGTCTGTCGGACGGCGTGTCTGTCGGACGGCATGTCTGTCGGATGGCGTGTCGGTCAGACGGAGTGTCTGTCGGACAGGGTGTCTGCCGGACGGGGTGTTTGTCAGACGGGATGTTTATCGGACGGAGTGTTTGTCGGGCGGGGTGTTTGTCAGACAGAGTTTTAGTCAGACGGAGTGTTTGTCAGACGGAGTGTTTGACGGAGGGAGTGTTTGGCGGACGGAGTGTTTGGCGGACGGAGTGTTTGGCGGACGGACTGATTGTCGGACGGAGTGTTTGGTGGACGGAGTGTTTGTCGGATGTCGTGTTTGTCGGACGGAGTGTTTGTCGGACGGCGTGATTGTCGGACGGCATGTTTGTCGGATGGCGTGTTTGTCGGACGGCGTGTTTGTCGGATGGCGTGTTTGTCGGACGGCGTATTTGTCGGACGGCGTGTTTGTCGGACGGTGTGTTTGTCGGCGGAGTGTTTGTCGGACGGAGTGTTTGTCGGATGGAGTGTTTGTCGGATGGAGTGATTGTCAGACGGAGTGTTTGTCGGATGAAATATTTGTCGGAAGGAGTGATTGTCGGACGGGGTGTTTGTCGGACGGAGTGTTTGTCGGACGGAGTGTTTGTCGGACGGACTGTTTGTCAGACGGAGTGTTTGTCGGACGGGGTGTTTGTCGGACGGAGTGCTTGTCAGACGGTGTGTTTGTCGGACGGAGTGTTTGTCGGAGGGAGTGTTTGGCGGACGGAGTGTTTGGCGGACGGAGTGTTTGGCGGACGGACTGATTGTCGGATGGAGTATTTGGTGGATGGAGTGTTTGTCGGACGGCGCGTTTGTCGGACGGCGTGTTTGTCGGATGGCGTGTTTGTCGGAAGGCGTGTTTGTCGGACGGTGTGTTTGTCGGACGGCGTGTTTGTCAGACGGCGTGTTTGGCGGACGGCGTGTTTGCCGGACGGTGTGTTTCTCGGACGGAGTATTTTGTCGGACGGAGTGTTTGCCAGATGGAGTGTTTGCTGGATGGAGTGTTTGCCGGACGGACGGTTTGGAGTGTTTGCCAGACGGAGTGTTTGGCGGACGGAGTTTTTCACGGACGGAGTGTTTGTCAGACGGTGTGTCTGTTGGAAGGCGTGTCTGTCGGACGGCGTGTCTGTCGGACGGCGTGTCGGTCGGACGGAGTGTCTGTCGGACGGGGTGTCTGCCGGACGGGGTGTTTGGCAGTCGGGGTGTTTGTTGGACAGAGTGTTTGTCGGACGGGGTGTTTGTCGGACGGAGTGTTTGTCAGATGGAGTGTTTGTCAGACGGAGTGTTTGTCGGAGGGAGTGTTTGGCGGATGGAGTGTTTGGCGGACGGAGTGTTTGGCGGACAGACTGATTGTTGGACGGAGTGTTTGCTGGACGGACTGTTTGTCGGACGGCGTGTTTGTCGGATGGCGTGTTTGTCGGATGGCGTGTTTGTCGGACGGTGTGTTTGTCGGATGGCGTGTTTGTCGGACGGCGTGTTTGTCGGACGTCGTGATTGTCGTATGGCGTGATTGTCGGACGGCGTGTTTGTCGGACGGCGTGTTTGTCAGACGACGTGTTTGTCGGACAGCGTTTTTGTCGGACGGTGTGTTTGTCGGAGGGAGTGTTTGGCGGATGGAGTGTTTGGTGGACGGAGTGTTTGGCGGACGAACTGATTGTTGGATGGAGTGTTTGGTGGACGGAGTGTTTGTCGGACGGCGTGTTTGTTGGACGGCGTGTTTGTCGGACGGAGTGTTTGTCGGACGGAGTGTTTGTCGGACGGAGTGTTTGTCGGATGGAGTGATTGTCGGACGGGGTGTTTGTCGGACGGAGTGTTTGTCGGATTGAGTGTTTGTCGGACGGCATGTCTGTCGGACGGCGTGTCTGTCGGACGGCGTGTCTGTCGGATGGCGTGTCGGTCAGACGGAGTGTCTGTCGGACGGGGTGTCTGCCGGACGGGGTGTTTGTCAGACGGGGTGTTTATCAGACGGAGTGTTTGTCGGAGGGAGTGTTTGGCGGACGGAGTGTTTGGCGGACGGAGTGTTTGTCAGACGGAGTGTTTGTCGGAGGGAGTGTTTGGCGGACGGAGTGTTTGGCGGACGGAGTGTTTGGCGGACGGCGTGTTTGTCGGACGGCGTGTTTGTCGGATGGCGTGTCTGTCGGACGGCGTGTTTGGCGGACATCGTGTTTGTCGTATGGCGTGATTGTCGGACGGCGTGTTTGTCGGACGGCGTGTTTGTCGGACGGCGTGTTTGTCAGACGACGTGTTTGTCGGACAGCGTTTTTGTCGGATGGTGTGTTTGTCGGAGGGAGTGTTTGGCGGACGGAGTGTTTGGCGGACGGAGTGTTTGGCGGACGAACTGATTGTCGGATGGAATGTTTGGTGGACGGAGTGTTTGTCGGACGGCGTGTTTGTCGGACGGCGTGTTTGTCGGACGGAGTGTTTGTCAGAAGGAGTGTTTGTCGGACGGAGTGTTTGTCGGACGGAGTGTTTGTCGGACGGAGTAATTGTCGGACGGTGTGTTTGTCGGACGGAGTGTTTGTCGGATTGAGTGTTTGTCGGATGGCATGTCTGTCGGACGGCATGTCTGTCGGACGGCGTGTCTGTCGGATGGCGTGTCGGTCAGACGGAGTGTCTGTCGGACGGGGTGTCTGCCGGACGGGGTGTTTGTCGGACGGAGTGTTTGTCGGATTGAGTGTTTGTCGGACGGCATGTCTGTCGGACGGCGTGTCTGTCGGACGGCGTGTCTGTCGGATGGCGTGTCGGTCAGACGGAGTGTCTGTCGGACGGGGTGTCTGCCGGACGGGGTGTTTGTCAGACGGGGTGTTTATCAGACGGAGTGTTTGTCGCACGGGGTGTTTGTCGGACAGAATTTTAGTCAGACGGAGTGTTTGTCAGACGGAGTGTTTGTCGGAGGGAGTGTTTGGCGGACGGAGTGTTTGGTGGACGGAGTGTTTGGCGGACGGACTGATTGTCGGACGGAGTGTTTGGTGGACGGAGTGTTTGTCGGATGGCGTGTTTGTCGGACGGAGTGTTTGTCGGACGGCGTGTTTATCGGACGGAGTATTTGACGGATGGAGTGTATGCCGGAGGGAGTGTTTGCCGGATGGAGTGTTTGCCGGATGGAGTGTTTGCCGGACGGAGTGTTTACCGGACGGAGTGTTTCTCGGACGGAGTGTTTGTCGGACGGAGTGTCTGTCGGACGGTGTGTTTTTCGGACGGCGTGTCTATCGGACGGTGTGTCTGTCGGACGGAGTGTCTGTAGAACGAGGTGTCTGCCGGACGGGGTGTTTGGCAGACGGGGTGTTTGTCGGACAGAGTGTTTGTCAGACAGGGTTTTTGTCGGACGGAGTGTTTGTCAGATTGAGTGTTTGTCGGACGCGGAGTGTTTGTCGGACAGGGTGTTTGTCGGAGTGAGTGTTTGGTGGACGGAGTGTTTGGCGGACGGAGTGTTTGGCGGATGGACTGATTGTCGGACGGACTGTTTGGTGGACGGAGTGTTTGTCGGACGGCGTGTTTGTAGGACGGCGTGTTTGTCGGACGGCGTGTTTGTCAGATGGCATGTTTGTCCGACGGCGTGTTTGTCAGACGGCGTGTTTGGCGGACGGCGTGTTTGCCGGACGGAGTGTTTCTCGGACGGAGTGCTTGTCGGACGGAGTGTCTGTCGGACGGTGTGTTTTTCGGACGGCGTGTCTGTCGGACGGTGTGTCGGTCGGACGGAGTGTCTGTAGAACGAGGTGTCTGCCGGACGGGGTGTTTGGCTGTTGGGGTGTTTGTCGGACGGAGTGTTTGTCGGACAGGGTGTTTGTCAGAGGGAGTGTTTGGTGGACGGAGTGTTTGGCGGATGGAGTGTTTGGCGGATGGACTGATTGTCGGACGGATTGTTTGGTGGACGGAGTGTTTGTCGGACGGCGTGTTTGTAGGACGGCGTGTTTGTCGGACGGCGTGTTTGTCAGATGGCATGTTTGTCGGACGGCGTGTTTGTCAGACGGCGTGTTTGTCGGACGGCGTGTTTGTCGGATGGAGTGTTTGTCGGACATAGTGTATGTTGGACGGAGTGTTTGTCGGACGGAGTGTTTGTCGGAAGGAGTGTTTGTCGGACGGAGTGTTTGTCGGACGGAGTGATTGTCGGACGGGGTGTTTGTCGGACGGGGTGTTTGTCGGGCGGAGTGTTTATCGGACGGAGTGTTTGTCGGGCGGAGTGTTTGACGGATGGAGTTTATGCCGGAGGGAGTGTTTGCCGGACGGACTGTTTGCCGGATGGAGTGTTTGCCGGATGGAGTGTTTGCCGGACGGAGTGTTTTCCAGACGGAGTGCTTGACGGACGGAGTGAATGCCGGACGGAGTGTTTGCCGGAATGCGTGATTGACAGATGACGTGTTTGCCGGATGGAGTGTTTGTCGGACGGAGTGTTTGTCAGAAGGGGTGTTTGTTGGACGGAGTGTTTGTCGGACGGAGTGTTTGTCGGATGGAGTGATTGTCGGACGGGGTGTTTGTCGGACGGAGTGTTTGTCGGATGGATTGTTTGTCGGACGGCATGTCTGTCGGACGGCGTGTCTGTCGGACGGCGTGTCTGTCGGATGGCGTGTCGGTCAGACGGAGTGTCTCTCGGACAGGGTGTCTGCCGGACGGGGTGTTTGTCAGACGGGATGTTTATCGGACGGAGTGTTTGTCGGGCGGGGTGTTTGTCAGACAGAGTTTTAGTCAGACGGAGTGTTTGTCAGACGGAGTGTTTGTCGGAGGGAGTGTTTGGCGGACGGAGTGTTTGGCGGACGGAGTGTTTGGCGGACGGACTGATTGTCGGACGGAGTGTTTGGTGGACGGAGTGTTTGTCGGATGTCGTGTTTGTCGGACGGAGTGTTTGTCGGACGGCGTGATTGTCGGACGGCATGTTTGTTGGATGGCGTGTTTGTCGGACGGCGTGTTTGTCGGATGGCGTGTTTGTCGGACGGTGTATTTGTCGGACGGCGTGTTTGTCGGACGGTGTGTTTGTCGGCGGAGTGTTTGTCGGACGGAGTGTTTGTCGGATGGAGTGTTTGTCGGATGGAGTGATTGTCAGATGGAGTGTTTGTCGGATGAAATATTTGTCGGAAGGAGTGATTGTCGGACGGGGTGTTTGTCGGACGGAGTGTTTGTCGGACGGAGTGTTTGTCGGACGGACTGTTTGTCGGACGGAGTGTTTGTCGGATGGGGTGTTTGTCGGACGGAGTGCTTGTCAGACGGTGTGTTTGTCGGACGGAGTGTTTGTCGGAGGGAGTGTTTGGCGGACGGAGTGTTTGGCGGACGGAGTGTTTGGCGGACGGACTGATTGTCGGATGGAGTATTTGGTGGATGGAGTGTTTGTCGGACGGCGCGTTTGTCGGACGGCGTGTTTGTCGGATGGCGTGTTTGTCGGAAGGCGTGTTTGTCGGACAGTGTGTTTGTCGGACGGCGTGTTTGTCAGACGGCGTGTTTGGCGGACGGCGTGTTTGCCGGACGGTGTGTTTCTCGGACGGAGTATTTGTCGGACGGAGTGTTTGCCAGACGGAGTGTTTGCTGGATGGAGTGTTTGCCGGACGGACGGTTTGGAGTGTTTGCCAGACGGAGTGTTTGTCAGACGGAGTGTCTGTTGGAAGGCGTGTCTGTCGGACGGCGTGTCTGTCGGACGGCGTGTCTGTCGGACGGCGTGTCGGTCGGACGGAGTGTCTGTCGGACGGGGTGTCTGCCGGACGGGGTGTTTGGCAGTCGGGGTGTTTGTTGGACAGAGTGTTTGTAGGACGGGGTGTTTGTCGGACGGAGTGTTTGTCAGATGGAGTGTTTGTCGGATGGAGTGTTTGTCGGAGGGAGTGTTTGGCGGATGGAGTGTTTGGCGGACAGAGTGTTTGGCGGACAGACTGATTGTTGGACGGAGTGTTTGCTGGACGGACTGTTTGTCGGACGGCGTGTTTGTCGGACGGCGTGTTTGTCGGACGTCGTGATTGTCGTATGGCGTGATTGTCGGACGGCGTGTTTGTCGGACGGCGTGTTTGTCAGACGACGTGTTTGTCGGACAGCGTTTTTGTCGGACGGTGTGTTTGTTGGACGGAGTGTTTGTCGGACATAGTGTATGTTGGACGGAGTGTTTGTCGGACGGAGTGTTTGTCGGAAGGAGTGTTTGTCGGACGGAGTGTTTGTCGGACGGAGTGATTGTCGGACGGGGTGTTTGTCGGACGGGGTTTTTGTCGGGCGGAGTGTTTATCGGACGGAGTGTTTGTCGGGCGGAGTGTTTGACGGATGGAGTTTATGCCGGAGGGAGTGTTTGCCGGACGGACTGTTTGCCGGATGGAGTGTTTGCCGGATGGAGTGTTTGCCGGACGGAGTGTTTTCCAGACGGAGTGCTTGACGGACGGAGTGAATGCCGGACGGAGTGTTTGCCGGAATGCGTGATTGACAGATGACGTGTTTGCCGGACGGAGTGTTTGTCGGACGGAGTGTTTGTCAGAAGGGGTGTTTGTTGGACGGAGTGTTTGTCGGACGGAGTGTTTGTCGGATGGAGTGATTGTCGGACGGGGTGTTTGTCGGACGGAGTGTTTGTCGGATGGATTGTTTGTCGGACGGCATGTCTGTCGGACGACGTGTCTGTCGGAAGGCGTGTCTGTCGGATGGCGTGTCGGTCAGACGGAGTGTCTGTCGGACAGGGTGTCTGCCGGACGGGGTGTTTGTCAGACGGGATGTTTATCGGACGGAGTGTTTGTCGGGCGGGGTGTTTGTCAGACAGAGTTTTAGTCAGACGGAGTGTTTGTCAGACGGAGTGTTTGTCGGAGGGAGTGTTTGGCGGACGGAATGTTTGGCGGACGGAGTGTTTGGCGGACGGACTGATTGTCGGACGGAGTGTTTGGTGGACGGAGTGTTTGTCGGATGTCGTGTTTGTCGGACGGAGTGTTTGTCGGACGGCGTGATTGTCGGACGGCATGTTTGTCGGATGGCGTGTTTGTCGGACGGCGTGTTTGTCGGATGGCGTGTTTGTCGGACGGCGTATTTGTCGGACAGCGTGTTTGTCGGACGGTGTGTTTGTCGGCGGAGTGTTTGTCGGACAGAGTGTTTGTCGGATGGAGTGTTTGTCGGATGGAGTGATTGTCAGACGGAGTGTTTGTCGGATGAAATATTTGTCGGAAGGAGTGATTGTCGGACGGGGTGTTTGTCGGACGGAGTGTTTGTCGGACGGAGTGTTTGTCGGACGGACTGTTTGTCGGACGGAGTGTTTGTCGGACGGGGTGTTTGTCGGACGGAGTGCTTGTCAGACGGTGTGTTTGTCGGACGGAGTGTTTGTCGGAGGGAGTGTTTGGCGGACGGAGTGTTTGGCGGACGGAGTGTTTGGCGGACGGACTGATTGTCGGATGGAGTATTTGGTGGATGGAGTGTTTGTCGGACGGCGCGTTTGTCGGACGGCGTGTTTGTCGGATGGCGTGTTTGTCGGAAGGCGTGTTTGTCGGACGGTGTGTTTGTCGGAAGGCGTGTTTGTCGGACGGTGTGTTTGTCGGACGGCGTGTTTGTCAGACGGCGTGTTTGGCGGACGGCGTGTTTGCCGGACGGTGTGTTTCTCGGACGGAGTATTTGTCGGACGGTGTGTTTGTCGGAGGTAGTGTTTGGCGGACGGAGAGTTTGGTGGACGGAGTGTTTGGCGGATGAACTGATTGTCGGATGGAGTGTTTGGTGGACCGAGTGTTTGTCGGATGGCGTGTTTGTCGGACGGCGTGTTTGTCGGACGGAGTGTTTGTCAGAAGGAGTGTTTGTCAGAAGGAGTGTTTGTCGGACGGAGTGTTTGTCAGACGGAGTGTTTGTCGGACGGAGTGATTGTCGGACGGGGTGTTTGTCGGACGGAGTGTTTGTCGGATTGAGTGTTTGTCGGACGGCATGTCTGTCGGATGGCGTGTCTGTCGGACGGCGTGTCTGTCGGATGGCGTGTCGGTCAGACGGAGTGTCTGTCGGACGGGGTGTCTGCCGGACGGGGTGTTTGTCAGACGGGGTGTTTATCAGACGGAGTGTTTGTCGGACGGGGTGTTTGTCGGACAGAGTTTTAGTCAGACGGAGTGTTTGTCAGACGGAGTGTTTGTCGGAGGGAGTGTTTGGCGGACGGAGTGTTTGGCGGACGGAGTGTTTGGCGGACGGACTGATTGTCAGACGGAGTGTTTGGTGGACGGAGTGTTTGTCGGATGGCGTGTTTGTCGGACGGAGTGTTTGTCGGACGGCGTGTTTGTCGGACGGAGTATTTGACGGATGGAGTGTATGCCGGAGTGAGTGTTTGCCGGATGGAGTGTTTGCCGGATGGAGTGTTTGCCGGACGGATTGTTTACCGGACGGAGTGTTTCTCGGACGGAGTGTTTGTCGGACGGAGTGTCTGTCGGACGGTGTGTTTTTCGGACGGCGTGTCTGTCGGACGGTGTGTCGGTCGGACGGAGTGTCTGTAGAACGAGGTGTCTGCCGGACGGGGTGTTTGGCTGTTGGGGTGTTTGTCGGACGGAGTGTTTGTCGGACAGGGTGTTTGTCGGAGGGAGTGTTTGGTGGATGGAGTGTTTGGCGGACGGAGTGTTTGGCGGATGGACTGATTGTCGGACGGACTGTTTGGTGGATGGAGTGTTTGTCGGACGGCGTGTTTGTAGGATGGCGTGTTTGTCGGACGGCGTGTTTGTCAGATGGCATGTTTGTCGGACGGCGTGTTTGTCAGACGGCGTGTTTGGCGGACGGCGTGTTTGCCGGATGGAGTGTTTCTCGGACGGAGTATTTGTCGGACGGAGTGTTTGCCAGACGGAGTGTTTGCTGGATGGAGTGTTTGCCGGACGGAGGGTTTGGAGTGTTTGCCAGACGGAGTGTTTGGCGGAAGGAGTGTTTCACGGACGGAGTGTTTGTCAGACGGTGTGTCTGTTGGACGGCGTGTCTGTCGGACGGCGTGTCTGTCGGACGGCGTGTCTGTCGGACGGCGTGTCGGTCGGACGGAGTGTCTGTCGGACGGGGTGTCTGCCGGACGGGGTATTTGGCAGATGGGGTGTTTGTCGGACAGAGTGTTTGTCGGACGGGGTGTTTGTCGGAAGGAGTGTTTGTCAGATGGAGTGTTTGTCGGACGGAGTATTTTTCGGAGGGAGTGTTTGGCGGATGGAGTGTTTGGCGGACGGAGTGTTTGGCGGACAGACTGATTGTTGGACGGAGTGTTTGGTGGATGGACTGTTTGTCGGACGGCGTGTTTGTCGGACGGCATGTTTGTCGGACGGCGTGTTTGTCGGACGGCGTGTTTGTCGGATGGCGTGTCTGTCGGACGGCGTGTTTGTCAGACATCGTGTTTGTCGTATGGCGTGATTGTCGGACGGCGTGTTTGTCGGACGGCGTGTTTGTCAGACGACGTGTTTGTCGGACAGCGTTTTTGTCGGATGGTGTGTTTGTCGGAGGGAGTGTTTGGCGGACGGAGTGTTTGGCGGAGGGAGTGTTTGGCGGACGAACTGATTGTCGGATGGAGTGTTTGGTGGATGGAGTGTTTGTCGGACGGCGTGTTTGTCGGACGGCGTGTTTGTCGGATGGAGTGTTTGTCAGAAGGAGTGTTTGTCAGACGGAGTGTTTGTCGGACGGAGTGTTTGTCGGACGGAGTAATTGTCGGACGGGGTGTTTGTCGGACGGAGTGTTTGTCGGATTGAGTGTTTGTCGGACGGCATGTCTGTCGGACGGCGTGTCTGTCGGACGGCGTGTCTGTCGGATGGCGTGTCGGTCAGACGGAGTGTCTGTCGGACGGGGTGTCTGCCGGACGGGGTGTTTGTCAGACGGGGTGTTTATCAGACGGAGTGTTTGTCGGACGGGGTGTTTGTCGGACAGAGTTTTAGTCAGACGGAGTGTTTGTCAGACAGAGTGTTTGTCGGAGGGAGTGTTTGGCGGACGGAGTGTTTGGCGGACGGAGTGTTTGGCGGACGGACTGATTGTCGGACGGAGTGTTTGGCGGACGGAGTGTTTGGTGGACGGAGTGTTTGTCGGATGGCGTGTTTGTCGGACGGAGTGTTTGTCGGATGGCGTGTTTGTCGGACGGAGTATTTGACGGATGGAGTGTATGCCGGAGGGAGTGTTTGCCGGATGGAGTGTTTGCCGGATGGAGTGTTTGCCGGACGGAGTGTTTACCGGACGGAGTGTTTCTCGGGCGGAGTGCTTGTCGGACGGAGTGTCTGTCGGACGGTGTGTTTTTCGGACGGCGTGTCTGTCGGACGGTGTGTCGGTCGGACGGAGTGTCTGTAGAACGAGGTGTCTGCCGGACGGGGTGTTTGGCTGTTGGCGTGTTTGTCGGACGGAGTGTTTGTCGGACAGAGTGTTTGTCAGAGGGAGTGTTTGGTGGATGGAGTGTTTGGCGGATGGAGTGTTTGGCGGATGGACTGATTGTCGGACGGACTGTTTGGTGGACGGAGTGTTTGTCGGATGGCGTGTTTGTAGGACGGCGTGTTTGTCGGACGGCGTGTTTGTCAGATGGCATGTTTGTCGGACGGCGTGTTTGTCAGACGGCGTGTTTGTCGGACAGCGTGTTTGTCGGATGGAGAGTTTGTTGGACGGAGTGTTTGTCGGACGGTGTGTTTGTCGGACGGATTGTTTGTCGGAATGTGTGTTTGTTGGACGGAGTGTTTGTCGGACATAGTGTATGTTGGACGGAGTGTTTGTCGGACGGAGTGTTTGTCGGAAGGAGTGTTTGTCGGACGGAGTGTTTGTCGGACGGAGTGATTGTCGGACGGGGTGTTTGTCGGACGGGGTGTTTGTCGGGCGGATTGTTTATCGGACGGAGTGTTTGTCGGGCGGAGTGTTTGACGGATGGAGTTTATGCCGGAGGGAGTGTTTGCCGGACGGACTGTTTGCCGGATGGAGTGTTTGCCGGATGGAGTGTTTGCCGGACGGAATGTTTTCCAGACGGTGTGCTTGACGGACGGAGTGAATGCCGGACGGAGTGTTTGCCGGACTGCGTGATTGACAGATGACGTGTTTGCCGGACGGAGTGTTTGTCGGACGGAGTGTTTGTCAGAAGGGGTGTTTGTCGGACGGAGTGTTTGTCGGACGGAGTTTTTGTCGGATGGAGTGATTGTCGGACGGGGTGTTTGTCGGACGGAGTGTTTGTCGGATGGATTGTTTGTCGGACGGCATGTCTGTCGGACGGCGTGTCTGTTGGATGGCGTGTCTGTCGGATGGCGTGTCGGTCAGACGGAGTGTCTGTCGGACAGGGTGTCTGCCGGACGGGGTGTTTGTCAGACGGGATGTTTATCGGACGGAGTGTTTGTCAGACGGGATGATTATCGGACGGAGTGTTTGTCGGGCGGGGTGTTTGTCGGGCAGAGTTTTAGTCAGACGGAGTGTTTGTCGGAGGGAGTGTTTGGCGGACGGAGTGTTTGGCGGACGGAGTGTTTGGCGGACGGACTGATTGTTGGACGGAGTGTTTGGTGGACGGAGTGTTTGTCGGATGGCGTGTTTGTCGGACGGAGTGTTTGTCGGACGGCGTGATTGTCGGACGGCATGTTTGTCGGATGGCGTGTTTGTCGGACGGCGTGTTTGTCGGATGGCGTGTTTGTCGGACGGCGTGTTTGTCGGACGGTGTGTTTGTCGGCGGAGTGTTTGTCGGACGGAGTGTTTGTCGGATGGAGTGTTTGTCGGATGGAGTGATTGTCAGACGGAGTGTTTGTCGGACGGAATATTTGTCGGAAGGAGTGATTGTCGGACGGGGTGTTTGTCGGACGGAGTGTTTGTCGGACGGAGTGTTTGTCGGACGGACTGTTTGTCGGACGGAGTGTTTGTCGGACGGGGTGTTTGTCGGACGGAGTGCTTGTCAGACGGTGTGTTTGTCGGACGGAGTGTTTGTCGGAGGGAGTGTTTGGCGGACGGAGTGTTTGGCGGACGGAGTGTTTGGCGGACGGACTGATTGTCGGATGGAGTGTTTGGTGGATGGAGTGTTTGTCGGACGGCGCGTTTGTCGGACGGCGTGTTTGTCGGATGGCGTGTTTGTCGGAAGGCGTGTTTGTCGGACGGTGTGTTTGTCGGACGGCGTGTTTGTCAGACGGCGTGTTTGGCGGTTGGCGTGTTTGCCGGACGGTGTGTTTCTCGGACGGAGTATTTGTCGGACGGAGTGTTTGCCAGACGGAGTGTTTGCTGGATGGAGTGTTTGCCGGACGGAGGGTTTGGAGTGTTTGCCAGACGGAGTGTTTGGCGGACGGAGTGTCTGTTGGAAGGCGTGTCTGTCGGACGGCGTGTCTGTCGGACGGCGTGTCTGTCGGACGGAGTGTCTGTCGGACGGGGTGTCTGCCGGACGGGGTGTTTGGCAGTCGGGGTGTTTGTCGGACAGAGTGTTTGTCGGACGGGGTGTTTGTCGGACGGAGTGTTTGTCAGATGGAGTGTTTGTCGGACGGAGTGTTTGTCGGAGGGAGTGTTTGGCGAATGGAGTGTTTGGCGGACGGAGTGTTTGGCGGACAGACTGATTGTTGGACGGAGTGTTTGCTGGACGAACTGTTTGTCGGATGGCGTGTTTGTCGGACGGCGTGTTTGTCGGACGGCGTGTTTGTCGGACGGCGTGTTTGTCGGATGGCGTGTTTGTCGGACGGCGTGTTTGTCGGACGTCGTGATTGTCGTATGGCGTGATTGTCGGACGGCGTGTTTGTCGGACGGCGTGTTTGTCAGACGACGTGTTTGTCGGACAGCGTTTTTGTCGGACGGTGTGTTTGTCGGAGGGAGTGTTTGGCGGACGGAGTGTTTGGCGGACGGAGTGTTTGGCGGACGAACTGATTGTCGGATGGAGTGTTTGGTGGACGGAGTGTTTGTCGGACGGCGTGTTTGTCGGACGGCGTGTTTGTCGGACGGAGTGTTTGTCGGACGGAGTGTTTGTCGGACGGAGTGTTTGTCGGATGGAGTGATTGTCGGACGGGGTGTTTGTCAGACGGAGTGTTTGTCGGATTGAGTGTTTGTCGGACGGCATGTCTGTCGGACGGCGTGTCTGTCGGACGGCGTGTCTTTCGGATGGCGTGTCGGTCAGATGGAGTGTCTGTCGGACGGGGTGTCTGCCGGACGGGGTGTTTGTCAGACGGGGTGTTTATCAGACGGAGTGTTTGTCGGACGGGGTGTTTGTCGGACAGAGTTTTAGTCAGACGGAGTGTTTGTCAGACGGAGTGTTTGTCGGAGGGAGTGTTTGGCGGACGTTGTGTTTGGCGGACGGAGTGTTTGGCGGACAGACTGATTGTCGGACGGAGTGTTTGGTGGACGGAGTGTTTGTCGGATGGCGTGTTTGTCGGACGGAGTGTTTGTCGGACGGCGTGTTTGTCGGACGGAGTATTTGACGGATGGAGTGTATGCCGGAGGGAGTGTTTGCCGGAAGGAGTTTTTGCCGGACGGAGTGTTTGCCGGACGGAGTGTTTACCGGATGGAGTGTTTCTCGGATGGAGTGTTTGTCGGACGGAGTGTCTGTCGGACGGTGTGTTTTTCGGACGGTGTGTCTGTCGGACGATGTGTCGGTTGGACGGAGTGTCTGTAGAACGAGGTGTCTGCCGGGTGGGGTGTTTGGCTGACGGGGTGTTTGTCGGGCAGAGTGTTTGTCGGACGGGGTGTTTGTCGGACGGAGTGTTTGTCAGATGGAGTGTTTGTCGGACGGAGTGTTTGTCGGAGGGAGTGTTTGGCGGATGGAGTGTTTGGCGGACGGAGTGTTTGGCGGACAGACTGATTGTTGGACGGAGTGTTTGGCAGACGGGGTGTTTGTCGGGCAGAGTGATTGTCGGACGGGGTGTTTGTCGGACGGAGTGTTTGTCAGATGGAGTGTTTGTCGGACGGAGTGTTTGTCGGAGGGAGTGTTTGGCGGATGGAGTGTTTGGCGGACGGAGTGTTTGGCAGACAGACTGATTGTTGGACGGAGTGTTTGGTGGACAGACTGTTTGTCGGACGGCGTGTTTGTCGGACGGCGTGTTTGTCGGACGGCGTGTTTGTCGGATGGCGTGTCTGTCGGACGGCGTGTTTGTCAGACGTCGTGTTTGTCGTATGGCGTGATTGTCGGACGGCGTGTTTGTCGGACGGCGTGTTTGTCAGACGACGTGTTTGTCGGACAGCGTTTTTGTCGGACGGTGTGTTTGTCGGAGGGAGTGTTTGGCGGATGGAGTGTTTGGCGGACGGAGTGTTTGGCGGATGAACTGATTGTTGGATGGAGTGTTTGGTGGACGGAGTGTTTGTCGGACGGCGTGTTTGTCGGACGGCGTGTTTGTCGGACGGAGTGTTTGTCAGAAGGAGTGTTTGTCGGACGGAGTGTTAGTCGGACGGAGTGTTTGTCGGACGGAGTGATTGTCGGATTGAGTGTTTGTCGGACGGCATGTCTGTCGGACAGCGTGTCTGTCGGACGGAGTGTCTGTCGGATGGCGTGTCGGTCAGACGGAGTGTCTGTCGGACGGGGTGTCTGCCGGACGGGGTGTTTGTCAGACGGGGTGTTTATCAGACGGAGTGTTTGTCGGACGGGGTGTTTGTCGGACAGAGTTTTAGTCAGACGGAGTGTTTGTCAGACGGAGTGTTTGTCGGAGGGAGTGTTTGGCGGACGGAGTGTTTGGCGGACGGAGTATTTGGCGGACGGACTGATTGTCGGACAGAGTGTTTGGTGGATGGCGTGTTTGTCGGATGGCGTGTTTGTCGGACGGAGTGTTTGTCGGACGGCGTGTTTGTCGGACGGAGTATTTGACGGATGGAGTGTATGCCGGAGGGAGTGTTTGCCAGATGGAGTGTTTGCCGGACGGAGTGTTTGCCGGACGGAGTGTTTGCCGGACGGAGTGTTTACCGGACGGAGTGTTTCTCGGACGGAGTGTTTGTCGGACGGAGTGTCTGTCGGACGGTGTGTTTTTCGGACGTCGTGTCTGTCGGACGGTGTGTCGGTCGGACGGAGTGTCTGTCGGACGGCGTGTCTGTCGGATGGCGTGTCGGTCAGACGGAGTGACTGTCGGACGGGGTGTCTGCCGGACGGGGTGTTTGTCAGACGGGGTGTTTATCAGACGGAGTGTTTGTCGGGCGGGGTGTTTGTCGGACAGAGTTTTAGTCAGACGGAGTGTTTGTCAGACGGAGTGTTTGTCGGAGGGAGTGTTTGGCGGACGGAGTGTTTGGCGGACGGAGTGTTTGGCGGACGGACTGATTGTCGGACGGAGTGTTTGGTGGACGGAGTGTTTGTCGGATGGCGTGTTTGTCGGACGGAGTGTTTGTCGGACGGCGTGTTTGTCGGACGGAGTATTTGACGGATGGAGTGTATGCCGGAGGGAGTGTTTGCCGGATGGAGTTTTTGCCGGACGGAGTGTTTGCCGGACGGAGTTTTTACCGGACGGAGTGTTTCTCGGACGGAGTGTTTGTCGGACGGAGTGTCTGTCGGACGGTGTGTTTTTCGGACGGCGTGTCTGTCGGACGGTGTGTCGGTCGGACGGAGTGTCTGTAGAACGAGGTGTCTGCCGGGTGGGGTGTTTGGCTGTTGGGGTGTTTGTCGGACGGAGTGTTTGTCGGACAGGGTGTTTGTCGGAGGGAGTGTTTGGTGGACGGAGTGTTTGGCGGACGGAGTGTTTGGCGGATGGACTGATTGTCGGACGGACTGTTTGGTGGATGGAGTGTTTGTCGGACGGCGTGTTTGTAGGACGGCGTGTTTGTCGGACGGCGTGTTTGTCAGATGGTATGTTTGTCGGACGGCGTGTTTGTCAGACGGCGTGTTTGGCGGACGGCGTGTTTGCCGGATGGAGTGTTTCTCGGACGGAGTATTTGTCGGACGAAGTGTTTGCCAGACGGAGTGTTTGCTGGATGGAGTGTTTGCCGGACGGAGGGTTTGGAGTGTTTGCCAGACGGAGTGTTTGGCGGACGGAGTGTTTCACGGACGGAGTGTTTGTCAGACGGAGTGTCTGTTGGACGGCGTGTCTGTCGGACGGCGTGTCTGTCGGACGGCGTGTCTGTCGGACGGCGTGTCGGTCGGACGGAGTGTCTGTCGGACGGGGTGTCTGCCGGACGGGGTGTTTGGCAGACGGGGTGTTTGTCGGGCAGAGTGTTTGTCGGACGGGGTGTTTGTCGGACGGAGTGTTTGTCAGATGGAGTGTTTGTCGGACGGAGTGTTTGTCGGAGGGAGTGTTTGGCGGATGGAGTGTTTGGCGGACGGAGTGTTTGGCGGACAGACTGATTGTTGGACGGAGTGTTTGGCAGACGGGGTGTTTGTCGGGCAGAGTGATTGTCGGACGGGGTGTTTGTCGGACGGAGTGTTTGTCAGATGGAGTGTTTGTCGGACGGAGTGTTTGTCGGAGGGAGTGTTTGGCGGATGGAGTGTTTGGCGGACGGAGTGTTTGGCAGACAGACTGATTGTTGGACGGAGTGTTTGGTGGACAGACTGTTTGTCGGACGGCGTGTTTGTCGGACGGCGTGTTTGTCGGACGGCGTGTTTGTCGGATGGCGTGTCTGTCGGACGGCGTGTTTGTCAGACGTCGTGTTTGTCGTATGGCGTGATTGTCGGACGGCGTGTTTGTCGGACGGCGTGTTTGTCAGACGACGTGTTTGTAGGACAACGTTTTTGTCGGACGGTGTGTTTGTCGGAGGGAGTGTTTGGCGGACGGAGTGTTTGGCGGACGGAGTGTTTGGCGGATGAACTGATTGTTGGATGGAGTGTTTGGTGGACGGAGTGTTTGTCGGACGGCGTGTTTGTCGGACGGCGTGTTTGTCGGACGGAGTGTTTGTCAGAAGGAGTGTTTGTCGGACGGAGTGTTTGTCGGACGGAGTGTTTGTCGGACGGAGTGATTGTCGGATTGAGTGTTTGTCGGACGGCATGTCTGTCGGACGGCGTGTCTGTCGGACGGAGTGTCTGTCGGATGGCGTGTCGGTCAGACGGAGTGTCTGTCGGACGGGGTGTCTGCCGGACGGGGTGTTTGTCAGACGGGGTGTTTATCAGACGGAGTGTTTGTCGGACGGGGTGTTTGTCGGACAGAGTTTTAGTCAGACGGAGTGTTTGTCAGACGGAGTGTTTGTCGGAGGGAGTGTTTGGCGGACGGAGTGTTTGGCGGACGGAGTATTTGGCGGATGGACTGATTGTCGGACAGAGTGTTTGGTGGATGGCGTGTTTGTCGGATGGCGTGTTTGTCGGACGGAGTGTTTGTCGGACGGCGTGTTTGTCGGACGGAGTATTTGACGGATGGAGTGTATGCCGGAGGGAGTGTTTGCCAGATGGAGTGTTTGCCGGACGGAGTGTTTGCCGGACGGAGTGTTTGCCGGACGGAGTGTTTACCGGACGGAGTGTTTCTCGGACGGAGTGTTTGTCGGACGGAGTGTCTGTCGGACGGTGTGTTTTTCGGACGTCGTGTCTGTCGGACGGTGTGTCGGTCGGACGGAGTGTCTGTCGGACGGCGTGTCTGTCGGATGGCGTGTCGGTCAGACGGAGTGACTGTCGGACGGGGTGTCTGCCGGACGGGGTGTTTGTCAGACGGGGTGTTTATCAGACGGAGTGTTTGTCGGACGGGGTGTTTGTCGGACAGAGTTTTAGTCAGACGGAGTGTTTGTCAGACGGAGTGTTTGTCGGAGGGAGTGTTTGGCGGACGGAGTGTTTGGCGGACGGAGTGTTTGGCGGACGGACTGATTGTCGGACGGAGTGTTTGGTGGACGGAGTGTTTGTCGGATGGCGTGTTTGTCGGACGGAGTGTTTGTCGGACGGCGTGTTTGTCGGACGGAGTATTTGACGGATGGAGTGTATGCCGGAGGGAGTGTTTGCCGGATGGAGTTTTTGCCGGACGGAGTGTTTGCCGGACGGAGTTTTTACCGGACGGAGTGTTTCTCGGACGGAGTGTTTGTCGGACGGAGTGTCTGTCGGACGGTGTGTTTTTCGGACGGCGTGTCTGTCGGACGGTGTGTCGGTCGGACGGAGTGTCTGTAGAACGAGGTGTCTGCCGGGTGGGGTGTTTGGCTGTTGGGGTGTTTGTCGGACGGAGTGTTTGTCGGACAGGGTGTTTGTCGGAGGGAGTGTTTGGTGGACGGAGTGTTTGGCGGACGGAGTGTTTGGCGGATGGACTGATTGTCGGACGGACTGTTTGGTGGATGGAGTGTTTGTCGGACGGCGTGTTTGTAGAACGGCGTGTTTGTCGGACGGCGTGTTTGTCAGATGGTATGTTTGTCGGACGGCGTGTTTGTCAGACGGCGTGTTTGGCGGACGGCGTGTTTGCCGGATGGAGTGTTTCTCGGACGGAGTATTTGTCGGACGAAGTGTTTGCCAGACGGAGTGTTTGCTGGATGGAGTGTTTGCCGGACGGAGGGTTTGGAGTGTTTGCCAGACGGAGTGTTTGGCGGACGGAGTGTTTCACGGACGGAGTGTTTGTCAGACGGAGTGTCTGTTGGACGGCGTGTCTGTCGGACGGCGTGTCTGTCGGACGGCGTGTCTGTCGGACGGCGTGTCGGTCGGACGGAGTGTCTGTCGGACGGGGTGTCTGCCGGACGGGGTGTTTGGCAGACGGGGTGTTTGTCGGGCAGAGTGTTTGTCGGACGGGGTGTTTGTCGGACGGAGTGTTTGTCAGATGGAGTGTTTGTCGGACGGAGTGTTTGTCGGAGGGAGTGTTTGGCGGATGGAGTGTTTGGCGGACGGAGTGTTTGGCGGACAGACTGATTGTTGGACGGAGTGTTTGGCAGACGGGGTGTTTGTCGGGCTGAGTGATTGTCGCACGGGGTGTTTCTCGGACGGAGTGTTTGTCAGATGGAGTGTTTGTCGGACGGAGTGTTTGTCGGAGGGAGTGTTTGGCGGATGGAGTGTTTGGCGGACGGAGTGTTTGGCGGACAGACTGATTGTTGGACGGAGTGTTTGGTGGACGGACTGTTTGTCGGACGGCGTGTTTGTCGGACGCCGTGTTTGTCGGACGGCGTGTTTGTCGGATGGCGTGTCTGTCGGACGGCGTGTTTGTCGGACGGAGTGTTTGTCGGACGGCGTGTTTGTCGGATGGAGTATTTGACGGATGGAGTGTATGCCGGAGGGAGTGTTTGCCAGATGGAGTGTTTGCCGGACGGAGTGTTTGCCGGACGGAGTGTTTGCCGGACGGAGTGTTTACCGGACGGAGTGTTTCTCGGACGGAGTGTTTGTCGGACGGAGTGTCTGTCGGACGGTGTGTTTTTCGGACGTCGTGTCTGTCGGACGGTGTGTCGGTCGGACGGAGTGTCTGTCGGACGGCGTGTCTGTCGGATGGCGTGTCGGTCAGACGGAGTGACTGTCGGACGGGGTGTCTGCCGGACGGGGTGTTTGTCAGACGGGGTGTTTATCAGACGGTGTGTTTGTCGGACGGGGTGTTTGTCGGACAGAGTTTTAGTCAGACGGAGTGTTTGTCAGACGGAGTGTTTGTCGGAGGGAGTGTTTGGCGGACGGAGTGTTTGGCGGACGGAGTGTTTGGCGGACGGACTGATTGTCGGACGGAGTGTTTGGTTGACGGAGTGTTTGTCGGATGGCGTGTTTGTCGGACGGAGTGTTTGTCGGACGGCGTGTTTGTCGGACGGAGTATTTGACGGATGGAGTGTATGCCGGAGGGAGTGTTTGCCGGATGGAGTTTTTGCCGGACGGAGTGTTTGCCGGACGGAGTTTTTACCGGACGGAGTGTTTCTCGGACGGAGTGTTTGTCGGACGGAGTGTCTGTCGGACGGTGTGTTTTTCGGACGGCGTGTCTGTCGGACGGTGTGTCGGTCGGACGGAGTGTCTGTAGAACGAGGTGTCTGCCGGGTGGGGTGTTTGGCTGTTGGGGTGTTTGTCGGACGGAGTGTTTGTCGGACAGGGTGTTTGTCGGAGGGAGTGTTTGGTGGACGGTGTGTTTGGCGGACGGAGTGTTTGGCGGATGGACTGATTGTCGGACGGACTGTTTGGTGGATGGAGTGTTTGTCGGACGGCGTGTTTGTAGGACGGCGTGTTTGTCGGACGGCGTGTTTGTCAGATGGTATGTTTGTCGGACGGCGTGTTTGTCAGACGGCGTGTTTGGCGGACGGCGTGTTTGCCGGATGGAGTGTTTCTCGGACGGAGTATTTGTCGGACGAAGTGTTTGCCAGACGGAGTGTTTGCTGGATGGAGTGTTTGCCGGACGGAGGGTTTGGAGTGTTTGCCAGACGGAGTGTTTGGCGGACGGAGTGTTTCACGGACGGAGTGTTTGTCAGACGGAGTGTCTTTTGGACGGCGTGTCTGTCGGACGGCGTGTCTGTCGGACGGCGTGTCTGTCGGACGGCGTGTCGGTCGGACGGAGTGTCTGTCGGACGGGGTGTCTGCCGGACGGGGTGTTTGGCAGACGGGGTGTTTGTCGGGCAGTGTGTTTGTCGGACGGGGTGTTTGTCGGACGGAGTGTTTGTCAGATGGAGTGTTTGTCGGAGGAGTGTTTGTCGGAGGGAGTGTTTGGCGGATGGAGTGTTTGGCGGACGGAGTGTTTGGCGGACAGACTGATTGTTGGACGGAGTGTTTGGCAGACGGGGTGTTTGTCGGGCTGAGTGATTGTCGCACGGGGTGTTTCTCGGACGGAGTGTTTGTCAGATGGAGTGTTTGTCGGACGGAGTGTTTGTCGGAGGGAGTGTTTGGCGGATGGAGTGTTTGGCGGACGGAGTGTTTGGCGGACAGACTGATTGTTGGACGGAGTGTTTGGTGGACGGACTGTTTGTCGGACGGCGTGTTTGTCGGACGGCGTGTTTGTCGGACGGCGTGTTTGTCGGATGGCGTGTCTGTCGGACGGCGTGTTTGTCGGACGTCGTGTTTGTCGTATGGCGTGATTGTCGGACGGCGTGTTTGTCGGACGGCGTGTTTGTCAGACGACGTGTTTGTCGGACAGCGTTTTTGTCGGACGGTGTGTTTGTCGGAGGGAGTGTTTGGCGGACGGAGTGTTTGGCGGACGGAGTGTTTGGCGGACGAACTGATTGTCGGATGGAGTGTTTGGTGGACGGAGTGTTTGTCGGACGGCGTGTTTGTCGGACGGCGTGTTTGTCGGACGGAGTGTTTGTCAGAAGGAGTGTTTGTCGGACGGAGTGTTTGTCGGACGGAGTGTTTGTCGGACGGAGTGATTGTCGGATTGAGTGTTTGTCGGATGGCATGTCTGTCAGACGGCGTGTCTGTCGGACGGCGTGTCTGTCGGATGGCGTGTCGGTCAGACGGAGTGTCTGTCGGACGGGGTGTCTGCCGGACGGGGTGTTTGTCAGACGGGGTGTTTATCAGACGGAGTGTTTGTCGGACGGGGTGTTTGTCGGACAGAGTTTTAGTCAGACGGAGTGTTTGTCAGACGGAGTGTTTGTCGGAGGGAGTGTTTGGCGGACGGAGTGTTTGGCGGACGGAGTGTTTGGCGGACGGACTGATTGTCGGACAGAGTGTTTGGTGGACGGAGTGTTTGTCGGATGGCGTGTTTGTCGGACGGAGTGTTTGTCGGACGGCGTGTTTGTCGGACGGTGTATTTGATGGATGGAGTGTATGCCGGAGGGAGTGTTTGCCAGATGGAGTGTTTGCCGGACGGAGTGTTTGCCGGACGGAGTGTTTACCGGACGGAGTGTTTCTCGGACGGAGTGTTTGTCGGACGGAGTGTCTGTCGGACGGTGTGTTTTTCGGACGTCGTGTCTGTCGGACGGTGTGTCGGTCGGACGGAGTGTCTGTAGAACGAGGTGTCTGCCGGACGGGGTGTTTGGCTGTTGGGGTGTTTGTCGGACGGAGTGTTTGTCGGACAGGGTGTTTGTCAGAGGGAGTGTTTGGTGGACGGAGTGTTTGGCGGACGGAGTATTTGGCGGATGGACTGATTGTCGGACGGACTGTTTGGTGGACGGAGTGTTTGTCGGACGGCGTGTTTGTAGGACGGCGTGTTTGTCGGACGGCGTGTTTGTCAGATGGCATGTTTGTCGGACGGCGTGTTTGTCAGACGGCGTGTTTGTCGGACGGCGTGTTTGTCGGATGGAGAGTTTGTCGGACGGAGTGTTTGTCGGATGGTGTGTTTGTCGGACGGAGTGTTTGTCGGAATGTGTGTTTGTCGGACGGAGTGTTAGTCGGACGTAGTGTTTGTTGGACGGAGTGTTTGTCGGACGGAGTGTTTGTCGGAAGGAGTGTTTGTCGGACGGAGTGTTTGTCGGACGGAGTGATTGTCGGACGGGGTGTTTGTCGGACAGGGTGTTTGTCGGGCGGAGTGTTTATCGGATGGAGTGTTTGTCGGGTGGAGTGTTTGACGGATGGAGTTTATGCCGGAGGGAGTGTTTGCCGGACAGACTGTTTGCCGGAAGGAGTGTTTGCCGGATGGAGTGTTTGCTGGACGGAGTGCTTTCCAGACGGAGTGCTTGACGGACGGAGTGAATGCCGGACGGAGTGTTTGCCGGACTGCGTGTTTGACAGATGAAGTGTTTGCCGGACGGAGTGTTTGTCGGACGGAGTGTTTGTCAGAAGGAGTGTTTGTCGGACGGAGTGTTTGTCGGACGGAGTGTTTGTCGGATGGAGTGATTGTCGGATGGGGTGTTTGTCGGACGGAGTGTTTGTTGGATGGATTGTTTGTCGGACGGCATGTCTGTCGGATGGCGTGTCTGTCGGACGGCGTGTCTGTCGGATGGCGTGTCGGTCAGACGGAGTGTCTGTCGGACGGGGTGTCTGCCGGACGGGGTGTTTGTCAGACGGGGTGTTTATCAGACGGAGTGTTTGTCGGATGGGGTGTTTGTCGGACAGAGTTTTAGTCAGACGGAGTGTTTGTCAGACGGAGTGTTTGTCGGAGGGAGTGTTTGGCGGACGGAGTGTTTGGCGGACGGAGTGTTTGGCGGACGGACTGATTGTCGGACGGAGTGTTTGGTGGATGGAGTGTTTGTCGGATGGTGTGTTTGTCGGACGGAGTGTTTGTCGGACGGCGTGTTTGTCGGACGGAGTATTTGACGGATGGAGTGTATGCCGGAGGGAGTGTTTGCCGCACGGAGTGTTTGCCGGACGGAGTGTTTGCCGGACGGAGTGTTTACCGGACGGAGTGTTTCTCGGACGGAGTGTTTGTCGGACGGAGTGTCTGTCGGACGGTGTGTTTTTCGGACGGCGTGTCTGTCGGATGGTGTGTCGGTCGGACGGAGTGTCTGTAGAACGAGGTGTCTGCCGGATGGGGTGTTTGGCTGTTGGGGTGTTTGTCGGACGGAGTGTTTGTCGGACAGGGTGTTTGTCGGAGGGAGTGTTTGGTGGACGGAGTGTTTGGCGGACGGAGTGTTTGGCGGATGGACTGATTGTCGGATGGACTGTTTGGTGGACGGAGTGTTTGTCGGACGGCGTGTTTGTAGGACGGCGTGTTTGTCGGACGGCGTGTTTGTCAGATGGCATGTTTGTCGGACGGCGTGTTTGTCAGACGGCGTGTTTGTCGGACGGCGTGTTTGTCGGATGGAGAGTTTGTCGGACGGAGTGTTTGTCGGACGGTGTGTTTGTCGGACGGAGTGTTTGTCGGAATGTGTGTTTGTCGGACGGAGTGTTTGTCGGACGTAGTGTTTGTTGGACGGAGTGTTTGTCGGACGGAGTGTTTGTCGGAAGGAGTGTTTGTCGGACGGAGTGTTTGTCGGACGGAGTGATTGTCGGACGGGGTGTTTGTCGGACGGAGTGTTTGTCGGGCGGAGTGTTTGACGGATAGAGTTTATGCCGGAGGGAGTGTTTGACAGATGACGTGTTTGCCGGATGGAGTATTTGTCGGACGGAGTGTTTGTCGGATGGAGTGATTGTCGGACGGGGTGTTTGTCAGACGGAGTGTTTGTCGGATGGATTGTTTGTCGGACGGCATGTCTGTCGGACGGCGTGTCTGTCGGACGGCGTGTCTGTTGGATGGCGTGTTGGTCAGACGGAGTGTCTGTCGGACAGGGTGTCTGCCGGACGGGGTGTTTGTCAGACGGGATGTTTATCGGACGGAGTGTTTGTCGGACGGGGTGTTTGTCGGACAGAGTTTTAGTCAGATGGAGTGTTTGTCAGACGGAGTGTTTGTCGGAGGGAGTGTTTGGCGGACGGAGTGTTTGGCGGACGGAGTGTTTGGCGGACGGACTGATTGTCGGACGGAGTGTTTGGTGGATGGAGTGTTTGTCGGATGGCGTGTTTGTCGGACGGAGTGTTTGTCGGACGGCGTGATTGTCGGACGGCATCTTTGTCGGATGGCGTGTTTGTCGGACGGCGTGTTTGTCGGACGGTGTGTTTGTCGGCGGAGTGTTTGTCGGACGGAGTGTTTGTCGGATGGCGTGTTTGTCGGATGGAGTGATTGTCGGATGGAGTGTTTGTCGGCCGGAGTATTTGTCAGAAGGAGTGATTGTCGGACGGGGTGTTTGTCGGACGGAGTGTTTGTCGGACGGAGTGTTTGTCGGACGGAGTGTTTGTCGGATGGAGTGTTTGTCGGACGTAGAGTTTGACGGACGGAGTGTTTGACGGATGGAGTGTATGCCGGAGGGAGTGTTTGCCGGATGGAGTGTTTGCCGGATGGAGTGTTTGCCGGACGGAGTGTTTACCGGATGGAGTGTTTCTCGGACGGAGTGTTTCTCGGACGGAGTGTCTGTCGGACGGCGTGTCTGTCGAACGGTGTGTCTGTTGGACGGCGTGTCTGTCGGACGGCGTGTCTGTCGGACGGCGTGTCGGTCGGACGGAGTGTCTGTAGAACGGGGTGTCTGCCGGACGGGGTGTTTGGCTGACGGGGTGTTTGTCGGACGGGGTATTTGTTGGACGGGTTGTTTGTCGGACGGAGAGCTTGTCAGACGGAGTGTTTGTCGGACGGCGTGTTTGTCGGATGGAGAGTTTGTCGGACGGAGTGTTTGTCGGACGGTGTGTTTGTCGGACGGAGTGTTTATCGGAATGTGTGTTTGTCGGATGGAGTGTTTGTCGGACGGAGTGTTTGTCGGAAGTAGTGTTTGTCGGACGGAGTGTTTGTCGGACGGAGTGATTGTCGGACGGGGTGTTTGTCGGACGGAGTGTTTGTCGGGCGGAGTGTTTGACGGATGGAGTTTATGCCGGAGGGAGTGTTTGACAGATGACGTGTTTGCCGGACGGAGTGTTTGTCGGACGGAGTTTTTGTCAGAAGGAGTGTTTGTCAGACGGAGTATTTGTCGGACGGAGTGTTTGTCGGATGGAGTGATTGTCGGACGGGGTGTTTGTCGGACGGAGTGTTTGTCGGATGGATTGTTTGTCGGACGGCATGTCTGTCGGACGGCGTGTCTGTCGGACGGCGTGTCTGTTGGATGGCGTGTTGGTCAGACGGAGTGTCTGTCGGACAGGGTGTCTGCCGGACGGGGTGTTTGTCAGACGGGATGTTTATCGGACGGAGTGTTTGTCGGACGGGGTGTTTGTCGGACAGAGTTTTAGTCAGATGGAGTGTTTGTCAGACGGAGTGTTTGTCGGAGGGAGTGTTTGGCGGACGGAGTGTTTGGCGGACGGAGTGTTTGGCGGACGGACTGATTGTCGGACGGAGTGTTTGGTGGACGGAGTGTTTGTCGGATGGCGTGTTTGTCGGACGGAGTGTTTGTCGGACGGCGTGATTGTCGGACGGCATCTTTGTCGGATGGCGTGTTTGTCGGACGGCGTGTTTGTCGGACGGTGTGTTTGTCGGCGGAGTGTTTGTCGGACGGAGTGTTTGTCGGATGGCGTGTTTGTCGGATGGAGTGATTGTCGGACGGAGTGTTTGTCGGCCGGAGTATTTGTCGGAAGGAGTGATTGTCGGACGGGGTGTTTGTCGGACGGAGTGTTTGTCGGACGGAGTGTTTGTCGGACGGAGTGTTTGTCGGATGGAGTGTTTGTCGGACGTAGAGTTTGACGGACGGAGTGTTTGACGGATGGAGTGTATGCCGGAGGGAGTGTTTGCCGGATGGAGTGTTTGCCGGATGGAGTGTTTGCCGGACGGAGTGTTTACCGGATGGAGTGTTTCTCGGACGGAGTGTTTCTCGGACGGAGTGTCTGTCGGACGGCGTGTCTGTCGAACGGTGTGTCTGTTGGACGGCGTGTCTGTCGGACGGCGTGTCTGTCGGACGGCGTGTCGGTCGGACGGAGTGTCTGTAGAACGGGGTGTCTGCCGGACGGGGTGTTTGGCTGACGGGGTGTTTGTCGGACGGGGTATTTGTTGGACGGGTTGTTTGTCGGACGGAGAGCTTGTCAGACGGAGTGTTTGTCGGACGGCGTGTTTGTCGGATGGAGAGTTTGTCGGACGGAGTGTTTGTCGGACGGTGTGTTTGTCGGACGGAGTGTTTATCGGAATGTGTGTTTGTCGGATGGAGTGTTTGTCGGACGGAGTGTTTGTCGGAAGGAGTGTTTGTCGGACGGAGTGTTTGTCGGACGGAGTGATTGTCGGACGGGGTGTTTGTCGGACGGAGTGTTTGTCGGGCGGAGTGTTTGACGGATGGAGTTTATGCCGGAGGGAGTGTTTGACAGATGACGTGTTTGCCGGACGGAGTGTTTGTCGGACGGAGTTTTTGTCAGAAGGAGTGTTTGTCAGACGGAGTATTTGTCGGACGGAGTGTTTGTCGGATGGAGTGATTGTCGGACGGGGTGTTTGTCGGACGGAGTGTTTGTCGGATGGATTGTTTGTCGGACGGCATGTCTGTCGGACGGCGTGTCTGTCGGACGGCGTGTCTGTTGGATGGCGTGTTGGTCAGACGGAGTGTCTGTCGGACAGGGTGTCTGCCGGACGGGGTGTTTGTCAGACGGGATGTTTATCGGACGGAGTGTTTGTCGGACGGGGTGTTTGTCGGACAGAGTTTTAGTCAGACGGAGTGTTTGTCAGACGGAGTGTTTGTCGGAGGGAGTGTTTGGCGGACGGAGTGTTTGGCGGACGGAGTGTTTGGCGGACGGACTGATTGTCGGACGGAGTGTTTGGTGGATGGAGTGTTTGTCGGATGGTGTGTTTGTCGGACGGAGTGTTTGTCGGACGGCGTGTTTGTCGGACGGAGTATTTGACGGATGGAGTGTATGCCGGAGGGAGTGTTTGCCGCACGGAGTGTTTGCCGGACGGAGTGTTTGCCGGACGGAGTGTTTACCGGACGGAGTGTTTCTCGGACGGAGTGTTTGTCGGACGGAGTGTCTGTCGGACGGTGTGTTTTTCGGACGGCGTGTCTGTCGGATGGTGTGTCGGTCGGACGGAGTGTCTGTAGAACGAGGTGTCTGCCGGATGGGGTGTTTGGCTGTTGGGGTGTTTGTCGGACGGAGTGTTTGTCGGACAGGGTGTTTGTCGGAGGGAGTGTTTGGTGGACGGAGTGTTTGGCGGACGGAGTGTTTGGCGGATGGACTGATTGTCGGATGGACTGTTTGGTGGACGGAGTGTTTGGCGGACGGCGTGTTTGTAGGACGGCGTGTTTGTCGGACGGCGTGTTTGTCAGATGGCATGTTTGTCGGACGGCGTGTTTGTCAGACGGCGTGTTTGTCGGACGGCGTGTTTGTCGGATGGAGAGTTTGTCGGACGGAGTGTTTGTCGGACGGTGTGTTTGTCGGACGGAGTGTTTGTCGGAATGTGTGTTTGTCGGACGGAGTGTTTGTCGGACGTAGTGTTTGTTGGACGGAGTGTTTGTCGGACGGAGTGTTTGTCGGAAGGAGTGTTTGTCGGACGGAGTGTTTGTCGGACGGAGTGATTGTCGGACGGGGTGTTTGTCGGACGGAGTGTTTGTCGGGCGGAGTGTTTGACGGATAGAGTTTATGCCGGAGGGAGTGTTTGACAGATGACGTGTTTGCCGGATGGAGTATTTGTCGGACGGAGTGTTTGTCGGATGGAGTGATTGTCGGACGGGGTGTTTGTCAGACGGAGTGTTTGTCGGATGGATTGTTTGTCGGACGGCATGTCTGTCGGACGGCGTGTCTGTCGGACGGCGTGTCTGTTGGATGGCGTGTTGGTCAGACGGAGTGTCTGTCGGACAGGGTGTCTGCCGGACGGGGTGTTTGTCAGACGGGATGTTTATCGGACGGAGTGTTTGTCGGACGGGGTGTTTGTCGGACAGAGTTTTAGTCAGATGGAGTGTTTGTCAGACGGAGTGTTTGTCGGAGGGAGTGTTTGGCGGACGGAGTGTTTGGCGGACGGAGTGTTTGGCGGACGGACTGATTGTCGGACGGAGTGTTTGGTGGATGGAGTGTTTGTCGGATGGCGTGTTTGTCGGACGGAGTGTTTGTCGGACGGCGTGATTGTCGGACGGCATCTTTGTCGGATGGCGTGTTTGTCGGACGGCGTGTTTGTCGGACGGTGTGTTTGTCGGCGGAGTGTTTGTCGGACGGAGTGTTTGTCGGACGGAGTGTTTGTCGGATGGAGTGTTTGTCGGCCGGAGTATTTGTCAGAAGGAGTGATTGTCGGACGGGGTGTTTGTCGGACGGAGTGTTTGTCGGACGGAGTGTTTGTCGGACGGAGTGTTTGTCGGATGGAGTGTTTGTCGGACGTAGAGTTTGACGGACGGAGTGTTTGACGGATGGAGTGTATGCCGGAGGGAGTGTTTGCCGGATGGAGTGTTTGCCGGATGGAGTGTTTGCCGGACGGAGTGTTTACCGGATGGAGTGTTTCTCGGACGGAGTGTTTCTCGGACGGAGTGTCTGTCGGACGGCGTGTCTGTCGAACGGTGTGTCTGTTGGACGGCGTGTCTGTCGGACGGCGTGTCTGTCGGACGGCGTGTCGGTCGGACGGAGTGTCTGTAGAACGGGGTGTCTGCCGGACGGGGTGTTTGGCTGACGGGGTGTTTGTCGGACGGGGTATTTGTTGGACGGGTTGTTTGTCGGACGGAGAGCTTGTCAGACGGAGTGTTTGTCGGACGGCGTGTTTGTCGGATGGAGAGTTTGTCGGACGGAGTGTTTGTCGGACGGTGTGTTTGTCGGACGGAGTGTTTATCGGAATGTGTGTTTGTCGGATGGAGTGTTTGTCGGACGGAGTGTTTGTCGGAAGGAGTGTTTGTCGGACGGAGTGTTTGTCGGACGGAGTGATTGTCGGACGGGGTGTTTGTCGGACGGAGTGTTTGTCGGGCGGAGTGTTTGACGGATGGAGTTTATGCCGGAGGGAGTGTTTGACAGATGACGTGTTTGCCGGACGGAGTGTTTGTCGGACGGAGTTTTTGTCAGAAGGAGTGTTTGTCAGACGGAGTATTTGTCGGACGGAGTGTTTGTCGGATGGAGTGATTGTCGGACGGGGTGTTTGTCGGACGGAGTGTTTGTCGGATGGATTGTTTGTCGGACGGCATGTCTGTCGGACGGCGTGTCTGTCGGACGGCGTGTCTGTTGGATGGCGTGTTGGTCAGACGGAGTGTCTGTCGGACAGGGTGTCTGCCGGACGGGGTGTTTGTCAGACGGGATGTTTATCGGACGGAGTGTTTGTCGGACGGGGTGTTTGTCGGACAGAGTTTTAGTCAGATGGAGTGTTTGTCAGACGGAGTGTTTGTCGGAGGGAGTGTTTGGCGGACGGAGTGTTTGGCGGACGGAGTGTTTGGCGGACGGACTGATTGTCGGACGGAGTGTTTGGTGGACGGAGTGTTTGTCGGATGGCGTGTTTGTCGGACGGAGTGTTTGTCGGACGGCGTGATTGTCGGACGGCATCTTTGTCGGATGGCGTGTTTGTCGGACGGCGTGTTTGTCGGACGGTGTGTTTGTCGGCGGAGTGTTTGTCGGACGGAGTGTTTGTCGGATGGCGTGTTTGTCGGATGGAGTGATTGTCGGACGGAGTGTTTGTCGGCCGGAGTATTTGTCGGAAGGAGTGATTGTCGGACGGGGTGTTTGTCGGACGGAGTGTTTGTCGGACGGAGTGTTTGTCGGACGGAGTGTTTGTCGGATGGAGTGTTTGTCGGACGTAGAGTTTGACGGACGGAGTGTTTGACGGATGGAGTGTATGCCGGAGGGAGTGTTTGCCGGATGGAGTGTTTGCCGGATGGAGTGTTTGCCGGACGGAGTGTTTACCGGATGGAGTGTTTCTCGGACGGAGTGTTTCTCGGACGGAGTGTCTGTCGGACGGCGTGTCTGTCGAACGGTGTGTCTGTTGGACGGCGTGTCTGTCGGACGGCGTGTCTGTCGGACGGCGTGTCGGTCGGACGGAGTGTCTGTAGAACGGGGTGTCTGCCGGACGGGGTGTTTGGCTGACGGGGTGTTTGTCGGACGGGGTATTTGTTGGACGGGTTGTTTGTCGGACGGAGAGCTTGTCAGACGGAGTGTTTGTCGGACGGCGTGTTTGTCGGATGGAGAGTTTGTCGGACGGAGTGTTTGTCGGACGGTGTGTTTGTCGGACGGAGTGTTTATCGGAATGTGTGTTTGTCGGATGGAGTGTTTGTCGGACGGAGTGTTTGTCGGAAGGAGTGTTTGTCGGACGGAGTGTTTGTCGGACGGAGTGATTGTCGGACGGGGTGTTTGTCGGACGGAGTGTTTGTCGGGCGGAGTGTTTGACGGATGGAGTTTATGCCGGAGGGAGTGTTTGACAGATGACGTGTTTGCCGGACGGAGTGTTTGTCGGACGGAGTTTTTGTCAGAAGGAGTGTTTGTCAGACGGAGTATTTGTCGGACGGAGTGTTTGTCGGATGGAGTGATTGTCGGACGGGGTGTTTGTCGGACGGAGTGTTTGTCGGATGGATTGTTTGTCGGACGGCATGTCTGTCGGACGGCGTGTCTGTCGGACGGCGTGTCTGTTGGATGGCGTGTTGGTCAGACGGAGTGTCTGTCGGACAGGGTGTCTGCCGGACGGGGTGTTTGTCAGACGGGATGTTTATCGGACGGAGTGTTTGTCGGACGGGGTGTTTGTCGGACAGAGTTTTAGTCAGATGGAGTGTTTGTCAGACGGAGTGTTTGTCAGAGGGAGTGTTTGGCGGACGGAGTGTTTGGCGGACGGAGTGTTTGGCGGACGGACTGATTGTCGGACGGAGTGTTTGGTGGACGGAGTGTTTGTCGGATGGCGTGTTTGTCGGACGGAGTGTTTGTCGGACGGCGTGATTGTCGGACGGCATCTTTGTCGGATGGCGTGTTTGTCGGACGGCGTGTTTGTCGGACGGTGTGTTTGTCGGCGGAGTGTTTGTCGGACGGAGTGTTTGTCGGATGGCGTGTTTGTCGGATGGAGTGATTGTCGGACGGAGTGTTTGTCGGCCGGAGTATTTGTCGGAAGGAGTGATTGTCGGACAGGGTATTTGTCGGACGGAGTGTTTGTCGGACGGAGTGTTTGTCGGACGGAGTGTTTGTCGGATGGAGTGTTTGTCGGACGTAGAGTTTGTCGGACGGAGTGTTTGACGGATGGAGTGTATGCCGGAGGGAGTGTTTGCCGGATGGAGTGTTTGCCGGACGGAGTGTTTGCCGGACGGAGTGTTTACCGGATGGAGTGTTTCTCGGACGGAGTGTTTCTCGGACGGAGTGTCTGTCGGACGGCGTGTCTGTCGAACGGTGTGTCTGTTGGACGGCGTGTCTGTCGGACGGCGTGTCTGTCGGACGGCGTGTCGGTCGGACGGAGTGTCTGTAGAACGGGGTGTCTGCCGGACGGGGTGTTTGGCTGACGGGGTGTTTGTCGGATGGGGTATTTGTTGGACGGGTTGTTTGTCGGACGGAGAGCTTGTCAGACGGAGTGTTTGTCGGACGGCGTGTTTGTCGGATGGAGAGTTTGTCGGACGGAGTGTTTGTCGGACGGTGTGTTTGTCGGACGGAGTGTTTATCGGAATGTGTGTTTGTCGGATGGAGTGTTTGTCGGACGGAGTGTTTGTCGGAAGGAGTGTTTGTCGGACGGAGTGTTTGTCGGACGGAGTGATTGTCGGACGGGGTGTTTGTCGGACAGGGTGTTTGTCGGGCGGAGTGTTTATCGGATGGAGTGTTTGTCGGGCGGAGTGTCTGACGGATGGAGTTTATGCCGGAGGGAGTGTTTGCCGGATGGACTGTTTGCCGGAAGGAGTGTTTGCCGGATGGAGTTTTTGCCGGACGGAGTGCTTTCCGGACGGAGTGCTTGACAGACGGAGTGAATGCCAGACGGAGTGTTTGCCGGACTGCGTGATTGACAGATGACGTGTTTGCCGGACGGAGTGTTTGTCGGACGGAGTGTTTGTCAGAAGGAGTGTTTGTCGGACGGAGTGTTTGTCGGACGGAGTGTTTGTCGGATGGAGTGATTGTCGGACGGGGTGTTTGTCGGACGGAGTGTTTGTCGGATGGATTGTTTGTCGGACGGCATGTCTGTCGGACGGCGTGTCTGTCGGATGGCGTGTCTGTCGGATGGCGTGTCGGTCAGACGGAGTGTCTGTCGGACGGGGTGTCTGCCGGACGGGGTGTTTGTCAGACGGGGTGTTTATCAGACGGAGTGTTTGTCGGACGGGGTGTTTGTCGGACAGAGTTTTAGTCAGACGGAGTGTTTGTCAGATGGAGTGTTTGTCGGAGGGAGTGTTTGGCGGACGGAGTGTTTGGCGGACGGAGTGTTTGGCGGACGGACTGATTGTCGGACGGAGTGTTTGGTGGACGGAGTGTTTGTCGGATGGTGTGTTTGTCGGACGGAGTGTTTGTCGGACGGCGTGTTTGTCGGACGGAGTATTTGACGGATGGAGTGTATGCCGGAGGGAGTGTTTGCCGCACGGAGTGTTTGCCGGATGGAGTGTTTGCCGGACGGAGTGTTTACCGGACGGAGTGTTTGTCGGACGGAGTGTCTGTCGGACGGTGTGTTTTTCGGACGGCGTGTCTGTCGGATGGTGTGTCGGTCGGACAGAGTGTCTGTAGAACGAGGTGTCTGCCGGACGGGGTGTTTGGCAGACGGGGTGTTTGTCGGGCAGAGTGTTTGTCGGACGGGGTGTTTGTCGGACGGAGTGTTTGTCAGATGGAGTGTTTGTCGGACGGAGTGTTTGTCGGAGGGAGTGTTTGGCGGATGGAGTGTTTGGCGGACGGAGTGTTTGGCGGACAGACTGATTGTTGGACGGAGTGTTTGGCAGACGGGGTGTTTGTCGGGCAGAGTGATTGTCGGACGGGGTGTTTCTCGGACGGAGTGTTTGTCAGATGGAGTGTTTGTCGGACGGAGTGTTTGTTGGAGGGAGTGTTTGGCGGATGGAGTGTTTGGCGGACGGAGTGTTTGGCGGACAGACTGATTGTTGGACGGAGTGTTTGGTGGACGGACTGTTTGTCGGACGGCGTGTTTGTCGGACGGCGTGTTTGTCGGACGGCGTGTTTGTCGGATGGCGTGTCTGTCGGACGGCGTGTTTGTCGGACGTCGTGTTTGTCGTATGGCGTGATTGTCGGACGGCGTGTTTGTCGGACGGCGTGTTTGTCAGACGACGTGTTTGTCGGACAGCGTTTTTGTCGGACGGTGTGTTTGTCGGAGGGAGTGTTTGGCGGACGGAGTGTTTGGCGGACGGAGTGTTTGGCGGACGAACTGATTGTCGGATGGAGTGTTTGGTGGACGGAGTGTTTGTCGGACGGCGTGTTTGTCGGACGGCGTGTTTGTCGGACGGAGTTTTTGTCAGAAGGAGTGTTTGTCGGACGGAGTGTTTGTCGGACGGAGTGTTTGTCGGACGGAGTGATTGTCGGATTGAGTGTTTGTCGGACGGCATGTCTGTCGGACGGCGTGTCTGTCGGACGGCGTGTCTGTCGGATGGCGTGTCGGTCAGACGGAGTGTCTGTCGGACGGGGTGTCTGCCGGACGGGGTGTTTGTCAGACGGGGTGTTTATCAGACGGAGTGTTTGTCGGACAGGGTGTTTGCCGGACAGAGTTTTAGTCAGACGGAGTGTTTGTCAGACGGAGTGTTTGTCGGAGGGAGTGTTTGGCGGACGGAGTGTTTGGCGGACGGAGTGTTTGGCGGACGGACTGATTGTCGGACGGAGTGTGTAGTGGACGGAGTGTTTGTCGGATGGCGTGTTTGTCGGACGGAGTGTTTGTCGGACGGCGTGATTGTCGGACGGCATCTTTGTCGGATGGCGTGTTTGTCGGACGGCGTGTTTGTCGGACGGTGTGTTTGTCGGCGGAGTGTTTGTCGGACGGAGTGTTTGTCGGATGGCGTGTTTGTCGGATGGAGTGATTGTCGGACGGAGTGTTTGTCGGCCGGAGTATTTGTCGGAAGGAGTGATTGTCGGACGGGGTGTTTGTCGGACGGAGTGTTTGTCGGACGGAGTGTTTGTCGGACGGAGTGTTTGTCGGATGGAGTGTTTGTCGGACGTAGAGTTTGTCGGACGGAGTGTTTGACGGATGGAGTGTATGCCGGAGGGAGTGTTTGCCGGATGGAGTGTTTGCCGGACGGAGTGTTTGCCGGACGGAGTGTTTACCGGATGGAGTGTTTCTCGGACGGAGTGTTTCTCAGACGGAGTGTCTGTCGGACGGCGTGTCTGTCGAACGGTGTGTCTGTTGGACGGCGTGTCTGTCGGACGGCGTGTCTGTCGGACGGCTTGTCGGTCGGACGGAGTGTCTGTAGAACGGGGTGTCTGCCGGACGGGGTGTTTGGCTGACGGGGTGTTTGTCGGACGGGGTATTTGTTGGACGGGTTGTTTGTCGGACGGAGAGCTTGTCAGACGGAGTGTTTGTCGGACGGCGTGTTTGTCAGATGGAGAGTTTGTCGGACGGAGTGTTTGTCGGACGGTGTGTTTGTCGGACGGAGTGTTTATCGGAATGTGTGTTTGTCGGATGGAGTGTTTGTCGGACGGAGTGTTTGTCGGAAGGAGTGTTTGTCGGACGGAGTGTTTGTCGGACGGTGTGATTGTCGGACGGGGTGTTTGTCGGACAGGGTGTTTGTCGGGCGGAGTGTTTATCGGATGGAGTGTTTGTCGGGCGGAGTGTCTGACGGATGGAGTTTATGCCGGAGGGAGTGTTTGCCGGATGGACTGTTTGCCGGAAGGAGTGTTTGCCGGATGGAGTGTTTGCCGGACGGAGTGCTTTCCGGACGGAGTGCTTGACGGACGGAGTGAATGCCGGACGGAGTGTTTGCCGGACTGCGTGTTTGACAGATGACGTGTTTGCCGGACTGCGTGTTTGACAGATGACGTGTTTGCCGGACGGAGTGTTTGTCGGACGAAGTGTTTGTCAGAAGGAGTGTTTGTCGGACGGAGTGTTTGTCGGACGGAGTGTTTGTCGGATGGAGTGATTGTCGGACGGGGTGTTTGTCGGACGGAGTGTTTGTCGGATGGATTGTTTGTCGGACGGCATGTCTGTCGGACGGCGTGTCTGTCGGATGGCGTGTCTGTCGGATGGCATGTCGGTCAGACGGAGTGTCTGTCGGACGGGGTGTCTGCCGGACGGGGTGTTTGTCAGACGGGGTGTTTATCAGACGGAGTGTTTGTCGGACGGGGTGTTTGTCGGACAGAGTTTTAGTCAGACGGAGTGTTTGTCAGACGGAGTGTTTGTCGGAGGGAGTGTTTGGCGGACGGAGTGTTTGGCGGACGGAGTGTTTGGCGGACGGACTGATTGTCGGACGGAGTGTTTGGTGGACGGAGTGTTTGTCGGATGGTGTGTTTGTCGGACGGAGTGTTTGTCGGACGGCGTGTTTGTCGGACGGAGTATTTGACGGATGGAGTGTATGCCGGAGGGAGTGTTTGCCGCACGGAGTGTTTGCCGGATGGAGTGTTTGCCGGACGGAGTGTTTACCGGACGGAGTGTTTGTAGGACGGAGTGTCTGTCGGACGGTGTGTTTTTCGGACGGCGTGTCTGTCGGATGGTGTGTCGGTCGGACAGAGTGTCTGTAGAACGAGGTGTCTGCCGGACGGGGTGTTTGGCAGACGGGGTGTTTGTCGGGCAGAGTGTTTGTCGGACGGGGTGTTTGTCGGACGGAGTGTTTGTCAGATGGAGTGTTTGTCGGACGGAGTGTTTGTCGGAGGGAGTGTTTGGCGGATGGAGTGTTTGGCGGACGGAGTGTTTGGCGGACAGACTGATTGTTGGACGGAGTGTTTGGCAGACGGGGTGTTTGTCGGGCAGAGTGATTGTCGGACGGGGTGTTTCTCGGACGGAGTGTTTGTCAGATGGAGTGTTTGTCGGACGGAGTGTTTGTTGGAGGGAGTGTTTGGCGGATGGAGTGTTTGGCGGACGGAGTGTTTGGCGGACAGACTGATTGTTGGACTTAGTGTTTGGTGGACGGACTGTTTGTCGGACGGCGTGTTTGTCGGACGGCGTGTTTGTCGGACGGTGTGTTTGTCGGATGGCGTGTCTGTCGGACGGCGTGTTTGTCGGACGTCGTGTTTGTCGTATGGCGTGATTGTCGGACGGCGTGTTTGTCGGACGGCGTGTTTGTCAGACGACGTGTTTGTCGGACAGCGTTTTTGTCGGACGGTGTGTTTGTCGGAGGGAGTGTTTGGCGGACGGAGTGTTTGGCGGACAGACTGATTGTTGGACTTAGTGTTTGGTGGACGGACTGTTTGTCGGACGGCGTGTTTGTCGGACGGCGTGTTTGTCGGACGGTGTGTTTGTCGGATGGCGTGTCTGTCGGACGGCGTGTTTGTCGGACGTCGTGTTTGTCGTATGGCGTGATTGTCGGACGGCGTGTTTGTCGGACGGCGTGTTTGTCAGACGACGTGTTTGTCGGACAGCGTTTTTGTCGGACGGTGTGTTTGTCGGAGGGAGTGTTTGGCGGACGGAGTGTTTGGCGGACGGAGTGTTTGGCGGACGAACTGATTGTCGGATGGAGTGTTTGGTGGACGGAGTGTTTGTCGGACGGCGTGTTTGTCGGACGGCGTGTTTGTCGGACGGAGTGTTTGTCAGAAGGAGTGTTTGTCGGACGGAGTGTTTGTCGGACGGAGTGTTTGTCGGACGGAGTGATTGTCGGATTGAGTGTTTGTCGGACGGCATGTCTGTCGGACGGCGTGTCTGTCGGACGGCGTGTCTGTCGGATGGCGTGTCGGTCAGACGGAGTGTCTGTCGGACGGGGTGTCTGCCGGACGGGGTGTTTGTCAGACGGGGTGTTTATCAGACGGAGTGTTTGTCGGACAGGGTGTTTGTCGGACAGAGTTTTAGTCAGACGGAGTGTTTGTCAGACGGAGTGTTTGTCGGAGGGAGTGTTTGGCGGACGGAGTGTTTGGCGGACGGAGTGTTTGGCGGACGGACTGATTGTCGGACGGAGTGTTTAGTGGACGGAGTGTTTGTCGGATGGCGTGTTTGTCGGACGGAGTGTTTGTCGGACGGCGTGATTGTCGGACGGCATCTTTGTCGGATGGCGTGTTTGTCGGACGGCGTGTTTGTCGGACGGTGTGTTTGTCGGCGGAGTGTTTGTCGGACGGAGTGTTTGTCGGATGGCGTGTTTGTCGGATGGAGTGATTGTCGGACGGAGTGTTTGTCGGCCGGAGTATTTGTCGGAAGGAGTGATTGTCGGACGGGGTGTTTGTCGGACGGAGTGTTTGTCGGACGGAGTGTTTGTCGGACGGAGTGTTTGTCGGATGGAGTGTTTGTCGGACGTAGAGTTTGTCGGACGGAGTGTTTGACGGATGGAGTGTATGCCGGAGGGAGTGTTTGCCGGATGGAGTGTTTGCCGGACGGAGTGTTTGCCGGACGGAGTGTTTACCGGATGGAGTGTTTCTCGGACGGAGTGTTTCTCAGACGGAGTGTCTGTCGGACGGCGTGTCTGTCGAACGGTGTGTCTGTTGGACGGCGTGTCTGTCGGACGGCGTGTCTGTCGGACGGCTTGTCGGTCGGACGGAGTGTCTGTAGAACGGGGTGTCTGCCGGACGGGGTGTTTGGCTGACGGGGTGTTTGTCGGACGGGGTATTTGTTGGACGGGTTGTTTGTCAGACGGAGAGCTTGTCAGACGGAGTGTTTGTCGGACGGCGTGTTTGTCGGATGGAGAGTTTGTCGGACGGAGTGTTTGTCGGACGGTGTGTTTGTCGGACGGAGTGTTTATCGGAATGTGTGTTTGTCGGATGGAGTGTTTGTCGGACGGAGTGTTTGTCGGAAGGAGTGTTTGTCGGACGGAGTGTTTGTCGGACGGAGTGATTGTCGGACGGGGTGTTTGTCGGACAGGGTGTTTGTCGGGCGGAGTGTTTATCGGATGGAGTGTTTGTCGGGCGGAGTGTCTGACGGATGGAGTTTATGCCGGAGGGAGTGTTTGCCGGATGGACTGTTTGCCGGAAGGAGTGTTTGCCGGATGGAGTGTTTGCCGGACGGAGTGCTTTCCGGACGGAGTGCTTGACGGACGGAGTGAATGCCGGACGGAGTGTTTGCCGGACTGCGTGTTTGACAGATGACGTGTTTGCCGGACGGAGTGTTTGTCGGACGGAGTGTTTGTCGGATGGAGTGATTGTCGGACGGGGTGTTTGTCGGACGGAGTGTTTGTCGGATGGATTGTTTGTCGGACGGCATGTCTGTCGGACGGCATGTCTGTCGGACGGCGTGTCTGTCGGATGGCGTGTCGGTCAGACGGAGTGTCTGTCGGACGGGGTGTCTGCCGGACGGGGTGTTTGTCAGACGGGGTGTTTATCAGACGGAGTGTTTGTCGGACGGGGTGTTTGTCGGACAGAGTTTTAGTCAGACGGAGTGTTTGTCAGACGGAGTGTTTGTCGGAGGGAGCGTTTGGCGGACGGAGTGTTTGGCGGACGGAGTGTTTGGCGGACGGACTGATTGTCGGACGGAGTGTTTGGTGGACGGAGTGTTTGTCGGATGTTGTGTTTGTCGGACGGAGTGTTTGTCGGACGGCGTGTTTGTCGGACGGAGTATTTGACGGATGGAGTGTATGCCGGAGGGAGTGTTTGCCGCACGGAGTGTTTGCCGGATGGAGTGTTTGCCGGACGGAGTGTTTACCGGACGGAGTGTTTCTCGGACGGAGTGTTTGTCGGACGGAGTGTCTGTCGGACGGTGTGTTTTTCGGACGGCGTGTTTGTCGGATGGTGTGTCGGTCGGACGGAGTGTCTGTAGAACGAGGTGTCTGCCGGACGGGGTGTTTGGCTGTTGGGGTGTTTGTCGGACAGAGTGTTTGTCGGACAGGGTGTTTGTCGGAGGGAGTGTTTGGTGGACGGAGTGTTTGGCGGACGGAGTGTTTGGCGGATGGACTGATTGTCGGACGGACTGTTTGGTGGACGGAGTGTTTGTCGGACGGCGTGTTTGTAGGACGGCGTGTTTGTCGGACGGCGTGTTTGTCAGATGGCATGTTTGTCGGACGGCGTGTTTGTCAGACGGCGTGTTTGTCGGACGGCGTGTTTGTCGGATGGAGAGTTTGTCGGACGGAGTGTTTGTCGGACGGTGTGTTTGTCGGACGGAGTGTTTGTCGGAATGTGTGTTTGTCGGACGGAGTGGTTGTCAGATGGAGTGTTTGTTGGACGGAGTGTTTGTCGGACGGAGTGTTTGTCGGAAGGAGTGTTTGTCGGACGGAGTGTTTGTCGGACGGAGTGATTGTCGGACGGGGTGTTTGTCGGACGGAGTGATTGTCGGGCGGAGTGTTTGACGGATGGAGTTTATGCCGGAGGGAGTGTTTGACAGATGACGTGTTTGCCGGACGGAGTGTTTGTCGGACGGAGTGTTTGTCAGAAGGAGTGTTTGTCAGACGGAGTATTTGTCGGACGGAGTGTTTGTCGGATGGAGTGATTGTCGGACGGGGTGTTTGTCGGACGGAGTGTTTGTCGGATGGATTGTTTGTCGGACGGCATGTCTGTCGGACGGCGTGTCTGTCGGACGGCGTGTCTGTCGGATGGCGTGTTGGTCAGACGGAGTGTCTGTCGGACAGGGTGTCTGCCGGACGGGGTGTTTGTCAGACGGGATGTTTATCGGACGGAGTGTTTGTCGGACGGGGTGTTTGTCGGACAGAGTTTTAGTCAGATGGAGTGTTTGTCGGACGGAGTGTTTGTCGGAGGGAGTGTTTGGCGGACGGAGTGTTTGGCGGACGGAGTGTTTGGCGGACGGACTGATTGTCGGACGGAGTGTTTGGTGGACGGAGTGTTTGTCGGATGGCGTGTTTGTCGGACGGAGTGTTTGTCGGACGGCATGATTGTCGGACGGCACCTTTGTCGGATGGCGTGTTTGTCGGACGGCGTGTTTGTCGGACGGTGTGTTTGTCGGCGGAGTGTTTGTCGGACGGAGTGTTTGTCGGATGGCGTGTTTGTCGGATGGAGTGATTGTCGGACGGAGTGTTTGTCGGCCGGAGTATTTGTCGGAAGGAGTGATTGTCGGACGGGGTATTTGTCGGACGGAGTGTTTGTCGGACGGAGTGTTTGTCGGACGGAGTGTTTGTCGGATGGAGTGTTTGTCGGACATAGAGTTTGTCGGACGGAGTGTTTGACGGATGGAGTGTATGCCGGAGGGAGTGTTTGCCGGATGGAGTGTTTGCCGGACGGAGTGTTTGCCGGACGGAGTGTTTACCGGATGGAGTGTTTCTCGGACGGAGTGTTTCTCGGACGGAGTGTCTGTCGGACGGCGTGTCTGTCGAACGGTGTGTCTGTTGGACGGCGTGTCTGTCGGACGGCGTGTCTGTCGGACGGCGTGTCGGTCGGACGGAGTGTCTGTAGAACGGGGTGTCTGCCGGACGGGGTGTTTGGCTGACGGGGTGTTTGTCGGACGGGGTATTTGTTGGACGGGTTGTTTGTCGGACGGAGAGCTTGTCAGATGGAGTGTTTGTCGGACGGCGTGTTTGTCGGATGGAGAGTTTGTCGGACGGAGTGTTTGTCGGACGGTGTGTTTGTCGGACGGAGTGTTTATCGGAATGTGTGTTTGTCGGATGGAGTGTTTGTCGGACGGAGTGTTTGTCGGAAGGAGTGTTTGTCGGACGGAGTGTTTGTCGGACGGAGTGATTGTCGGACGGGGTGTTTGTCGGACAGGGTGTTTGTCGGGCGGAGTGTTTATCGGATGGAGTGTTTGTCGGGCGGAGTGTCTGACGGATGGAGTTTATGCCGGAGGGAGTGTTTGCCGGATGGACTGTTTGCCGGAAGGAGTGTTTGCCGGATGGAGTTTTTGCCGGACGGAGTGCTTTCCGGACGGAGTGCTTGACAGACGGAGTGAATGCCGGACGGAGTGTTTGACGGACTGCGTGTTTGACAGATGACGTGTTTGCCGGACGGAGTGTTTGTCGGACGGAGTGTTTGTCAGAAGGAGTGTTTGTCGGACGGAGTGTTTGTCGGACGGAGTGTTTGTCGGATGGAGTGATTGTCGGACGGGGTGTTTGTCGGACGGAGTGTTTGTCGGATGGATTGTTTGTCGGACGGCATGTCTGTCGGACGGCGTGTCTGTCGGATGGCGTGTCTGTCGGATGGCGTGTCGGTCAGACGGAGTGTCTGTCGGACGGGGTGTCTGCCGGACGGGGTGTTTGTCAGACGGGGTGTTTATCAGACGGAGTGTTTGTCGGACGGGGTGTTTGTCGGACAGTGTTTTAGTCAGACGGAGTGTTTGTCAGACGGAGTGTTTGTCGGAGGGAGTGTTTGGCGGACGGAGTGTTTGGCGGACGGAGTGTTTGGCGGACGGACTGATTGTCGGACGGAGTGTTTGGTGGACGGAGTGTTTGTCGGATGGTGTGTTTGTCGGACGGAGTGTTTGTCGGACGGCGTGTTTGTCGGACGGAGTATTTGACGGATGGAGTGTATGCCGGAGGGAGTGTTTGCCGCACGGAGTGTTTGCCGGATGGAGTGTTTGCCGGACGGAGTGTTTACCGGACGGAGTGTTTCTCGGACGGAGTGTTTGTCGGACGGAGTGTCTGTCGGACGGTGTGTTTTTCGGATGGCGTGTCTGTCGGATGGTGTGTCGGTCGGACGGAGTGTCTGTAGAACGAGGTGTCTGCCGGACGGGGTGTTTGGCAGACGGGGTGTTTGTCGGGCAGAGTGTTTGTCGGACGGGGTGTTTGTCGGACGGAGTGTTTGTCAGATGGAGTGTTTGTCGACGGAGTGTTTGTCGGAGGGAGTGTTTGGCGGATGGAGTGTTTGGCGGACGGAGTGTTTGGCGGACAGACTGATTGTTGGACGGAGTGTTTGGCAGACGGGGTGTTTGTCGGGCAGAGTGATTGTCGGACGGGGTGTTTCTCGGACGGAGTGTTTGTCAGATGGAGTGTTTGTCGGACGGAGTGTTTGTTGGAGGGAGTGTTTGGCGGATGGAGTGTTTGGCGGACGGAGTGTTTGGCGGACAGACTGATTGTTGGACGGAGTGTTTGGTGGACGGACTGTTTGTCGGACGGCGTGTTTGTCGGACGGCGTGTTTGTCGGACGGCGTGTTTGTCGGATGGCGTGTCTGTCGGACGGCGTGTTTGTCAGACGTCGTGTTTGTCGTACGGCGTGATTGTCGGACGGCGTGTTTGTCGGACGGCGTGTTTGTCAGACGACGTGTTTGTCGGACAGCGTTTTTGTCGGACGGTGTGTTTGTCGGAGGGAGTGTTTGGCGGACGGAGTGTTTGGCGGACGGAGTGTTTGGCGGACGAACTGATTGTCGGATGGAGTGTTTGGTGGACGGAGTGTTTGTCGGACGGGGTGTTTGTCGGACGGCGTGTTTGTCGGACGGAGTGTTTGTCAGAAGGAGTGTTTGTCGGACGGAGTGTTTGTCGGACGGAGTGTTTGTCGGACGGAGTGATTGTCGGATTGAGTGTTTTTCGGACGGCATGTCTGTCGGACGGCGTGTCTGTCGGACGGCGTGTCTGTCGGATGGCGTGTCGGTCAGACGGAGTGTCTGTCGGACGGGGTGTCTGCCGGACGGGGTGTTTGTCAGACGGGGTGTTTATCAGACGGAGTGTTTGTCGGACAGGGTGTTTGTCGGACAGAGATTTAGTCAGACGGAGTGTTTGTCAGACGGAGTGTTTGTCGGAGGGAGTGTTTGGCGGACGGAGTGTTTGGCGGACGGAGTGTTTGGCGGACGGACTGATTGTCGGACGGAGTGTTTAGTGGACGGAGTGTTTGTCGGATGGCGTGTTTGTCGGACGGAGTGTTTGTCGGACGGCGTGATTGTCGGACGGCATCTTTGTCGGATGGCGTGTTTGTCGGACGGCGTGTTTGTCGGACGGTGTGTTTGTCGGCGGAGTGTTTGTCGGACGGAGTGTTTGTCGGATGGCGTGTTTGTCGGATGGAGTGATTGTCGGACGGAGTGTTTGTCGGCCGGAGTATTTGTCGGAAGGAGTGATTGTCGGACGGGGTGTTTGTCGGACGGAGTGTTTGTCGGACGGAGTGTTTGTCGGACGGAGTGTTTGTCGGATGGAGTGTTTGTCGGACGTAGAGTTTGTCGGACGGAGTGTTTGACGGATGGAGTGTATGCCGGAGGGAGTGTTTGCCGGATGGAGTGTTTGCCGGACGGAGTGTTTGCCGGACGGAGTGTTTACCGGATGGAGTGTTTCTCGGACGGAGTGTTTCTCAGACGGAGTGTCTGTCGGACGGCGTGTCTGTCGAACGGTGTGTCTGTTGGACGGCGTGTCTGTCGGACGGCGTGTCTGTCGGACGGCGTGTCGGTCGGACGGAGTGTCTGTAGAACGGGGTGTCTGCCGGACGGGGTGTTTGGCTGACGGGGTGTTTGTCGGACGGGGTATTTGTTGGACGGGTTGTTTGTCGGACGGAGAGCTTGTCAGATGGAGTGTTTGTCGGACGGCGTGTTTGTCGGATGGAGAGTTTGTCGGACGGAGTGTTTGTCGGACGGTGTGTTTGTCGGACGGAGTGTTTATCGGAATGTGTGTTTGTCGGATGGAGTGTTTGTCGGACGGAGTGTTTGTCGGAAGGAGTGTTTGTCGGACGGAGTGTTTGTCGGACGGAGTGATTGTCGGACGGGGTGTTTGTCGGACAGGGTGTTTGTCGGGCGGAGTGTTTATCGGATGGAGTGTTTGTCGGGCGGAGTGTCTGACGGATGGAGTTTATGCCGGAGGGAGTGTTTGCCGGATGGACTGTTTGCCGGAAGGAGTGTTTGCCGGATGGAGTGTTTGCCGGACGGAGTGCTTTCCGGACGGAGTGCTTGACGGACGGAGTGAATGCTGGACGGAGTGTTTGCCGGACTGCGTGTTTGACAGATGACGTGTTTGCCGGACGGAGTGTTTGTCGGACGGAGTGTTTGTCGGATGGAGTGATTGTCGGACGGGGTGTTTGTCGGACGGAGTGTTTGTCGGATGGATTGTTTGTCGGACGGCATGTCTGTCGGACGGCATGTCTGTCGGACGGCGTGTCTGTCGGATGGCGTGTCGGTCAGACGGAGTGTCTGTCGGACGGGGTGTCTGCCGGACGGGGTGTTTGTCAGACGGGGTGTTTATCAGATGGAGTGTTTGTCGGACGGAGTGTTTACCGGACGGAGTGTTTCTCGGACGGAGTTTTTGTCGGACGGAGTGTCTGTCGGACGGTGTGTTTTTCGGACGGCGTGTTTGTCGGATGGTGTGTCGGTCGGACGGAGTGTCTGTAGAACGAGGTGTCTGCCGGACGGGGTGTTTGGCTGTTGGGGTGTTTGTCGGACAGAGTGTTTGTCGGACAGGGTGTTTGTCGGAGGGAGTGTTTGGTGGACGGAGTGTTTGGCGGACGGAGTGTTTGGCGGATGGACTGATTGTCGGACGGACTGTTTGGTGGACGGAGTGTTTGTCGGACGGCGTGTTTGTAGGACGGCGTGTTTGTCGGACGGCGTGTTTGTCAGATGGCATGTTTGTCGGACGGCGTGTTTGTCAGACGGCGTGTTTGTCGGACGGCGTGTTTGTCGGATGGAGAGTTTGTCGGACGGAGTGTTTGTCGGACGGTGTGTTTGTCGGACGGAGTGTTTGTCGGAATGTGTGTTTGTCGGACGGAGTGGTTGTCAGACGGAGTGTTTGTTGGACGGAGTGTTTGTCGGACGGAGTGTTTGTCGGAAGGAGTGTTTGTCGGACGGAGTGTTTGTCGGACGGAGTGATTGTCGGACGGGGTGTTTGTCGGACGGAGTGATTGTCGGGCGGAGTGTTTGACGGATGGAGTTTATGCCGGAGGGAGTGTTTGACAGATGACGTGTTTGCCGGACGGAGTGTTTGTCGGACGGAGTGTTTGTCAGAAGGAGTGTTTGTCAGACGGAGTATTTGTCGGACGGAGTGTTTGTCGGATGGAGTGATTGTCGGACGGGGTGTTTGTCGGACGGAGTGTTTGTCGGATGGATTGTTTGTCGGACGGCATGTCTGTCGGACGGCGTGTCTGTCGGACGGCGTGTCTGTCGGATGGCGTGTTGGTCAGACGGAGTGTCTGTCGGACAGGGTGTCTGCCGGACGGGGTGTTTGTCAGACGGGATGTTTATCGGACGGAGTGTTTGTCGGACGGGGTGTTTGTCGGACAGAGTTTTAGTCAGATGGAGTGTTTGTCGGACGGAGTGTTTGTCGGAGGGAGTGTTTGGCGGACGGAGTGTTTGGCGGACGGAGTGTTTGGCGGACGGACTGATTGTCGGACGGAGTGTTTGGTGGACGGAGTGTTTGTCGGATGGCGTGTTTGTCGGACGGAGTGTTTGTCGGACGGCGTGATTGTCGGACGGCATGTTTGTCGGATGGCGTGTTTGTCGGACGGCGTGTTTGTCGGACGGTGTGTTTGTCGGCGGAGTGTTTGTCGGACGGAGTGTTTGTCGGATGGCGTGTTTGTCGGATGGAGTGATTGTCGGACGGAGTGTTTGTCGGACGGAGTATTTGTCGGAAGGAGTGATTGTCGGACGGGGTGTTTGTCGGACGGAGTGTTTGTCGGACGGAGTGTTTGTCGGACGGAGTGTTTGTCGGACGGAGTGTTTGTCGGATGTAGAGTTTGTCGGACGGAGTGTTTGACGGATGGAGTGTATGCTGGAGGGAGTGTTTGCCGGATGGAGTGTTTGCCGGACGGAGTGTTTGCCGGACGGAGTGTTTACCGGACGGAGTGTTTCTCGGACGGAGTGTTTCTCGGACGGAGTGTCTGTCGGACGGCGTGTCTGTCGAACGGTGTGTCTGTTGGACGGCGTGTCTGTCGGACGGCGTGTCTGTCGGACGGCGTGTCGGTCGGACGGAGTGTCTGTAGAACGGGGTGTCTGCCGGACGGGGTGTTTGGCTGACGGGGTGTTTGTCGGACGGGGTATTTGTCGGACGGGTTGTTTGTCGGACGGAGAGCTTGTCAGACGGAGTGTTTGTCGGACGGAGTATTTGTCGGAGGGAGTGTTTGGCGGACGGAGTGTTTGGCGGACGGAGTGTTTGGCGGATGGACTGATTGTCAGATGGAGTGTTTGATGGATGGAGTGTTTGTCGGAAGGCATGTTTCTCATACGGCGTTTTTGTCGGACGGTGTGTTTGTCGGACGGCGTGTTTGTCGGATGGCGTGTCTGTCGGACGGCGTGTCTGTCGGACGTCGTGTCGTTCGGACGGAGTGTCTGTAGAACGGGGTGTCTGCCGGATGGGGTGTTTGGCTGACGGGGTGTTTGTCGGACGGAGTGTTTGTCGGACGGGGTGTTTGTCGGACGGAGTGCTTGTCAGACGGAGTGTTTGTCAGACGGAGTGTTTGTCGGAGGGAATGTTTGGCGGACGGAGTGTTTGGCGGACGGAGTGTTTGGCGGACGGAGTGTTTGGCGGACGGACTGATTGTCGGATGGAGTGTTTGGTGGACGGAGTGTTTGTCGGACGGCGTGTTTGTCGGACGGCGTGTTTGTCGGACGGAGTGTTTGTCAGAAGGAGTGTTTGTCGGATGTGGTGTTTGTCGGACGGAGTGTTTGTCGGACGGAGTGATTGTCGGACGGGGTGTTTGTCGGACGGAGTGTTTGTCGGATGGAGTGTTTGTCGGACGGCATGTCTGTCGGACGGCGTGTCTGTCGGACGGCGTGTCTGTCGGATGGCGTGTCGGTCAGACGGAGTGTCTTTTGGACGGGATGTCTGCCGGACGGGGTGTTTGTCAGACGGGGTGTTTATCAGACGGAGTGTTTGTCGGACGGGGTGTTTGTCGGACAGAGTTTTAGTCAGACGGAGTGTTTGTCAGACGGAGTGTTTGTCGGAGGGAGTGTTTGGCGGACGGAGTGTTTGGCGGACGGAGTGTTTGGCGGACGGGCTGATTGTCGGACGGAGTGTTTGGTGGAAGGAGTGTTTGTCGGACGGCGTGTCTGTCGGACGGTGTGTCTGTCAGACGGCGTGTCTGTCGGACGGTGTGTCGGTCGGACGGAGTGTCTGTAGAACGAGGTGTCTGCCGGACGGTGTGTTTGGCTGTTGGGGTGTTTGTCGGACGGAGTGTTTGTCGGACAGGGTGTTTGTCGGAGGGAGTGTTTGGTGGACGGAGTGTTTGGCGGACGGAGTGTTTGGCGGATGGACTGATTGTCGGACGGACTGTTTGGTGGATGGAGTGTTTGTCGGACGGCGTGTTTGTAGGACGGCGTGTTTGTCGGACGGCGTGTTTTTCAGATGGCATGTTTGTCGGACGGCGTGTTTGTCAGACGGCGTGTTTGTCGGACGGCGTGTTTGTCGGATGGAGCGTTTGTCGGACGGAGTGTTTGTCGGACGGTGTGTTTGTCGGACGGAGTGTTTGTCGGAATGTGTGTTTGTCGGACGGAGTGTTTGTCGGACGTAGTGTTTGTCGGAAGGAGTGTTTATCGGACGGAGTGTTTGTCGGGCGGAGTGTTTGACGGATGGAGTTTATGCCGGAGGGAGTGTTTGCCGGACGGAGTGTTTGCCGGATGGAGTGTTTGCCGGATGGAATGTTTGCCGGACGGAGTGTTTTCCGGACGGAGTGCTTGACGGATGGAGTGAATGCCGGACGGAGTGTTTTCCGGACTGCGTGTTTGACAGATGACGTGTTTGCCGGTCGGAGTGTTTGTCGGACGGCGTGTTTGTCGGACGGCGTGTTTCTCCGACGGCGTGTTTGTCGGACGGCCTGTTTGTCGGACGGCGCGTTTGCCGGTCGCCGCGTTTGTCAGACGGTGTGTTTGTCGGACGGCGTGTTTGTCAGATGGCGTGTTTGTCAGATGGCGTGTTTGTCAGATGGCGTATTTGGCGGACGGCGTGTTTGATGGCCGGCGTGTTTGGCGGACGGTGTCTTTACCGGATGGAGTGTTTCTCGGACGGAGTGTTTGTCGGACGGAGTGTCTGTCGGACGGCGTGTCTGCCGGACGGGGTGTTTGGCTGACGGGGTGTTTGTCAGACGGAGTGTTTGTCGGACGGGGTGTTTGGCGGACGGAGTGTTTGGCGGACGGAGTGTTTGGCGGACGGACTGATTGTCGGATGGAGTGTTTGGTGGATGGAGTGTTTGTCGGACGGCGCATTTGTCGGACGGCATGTTTGTCGGATGGCGTGTTTGTCGGAAGGCGTGTTTGTCGGACTGTGTGTTTGTCGGACGGCGTGTTTGTCAGATGGCGTGTTTGGCGGACGGCGTGTTTGCCGGACGGAGTGTTTCTCGGACGGAGTATTTGTCGGACGGAGTGTTTGCCAGACAGAGTGTTTGCTGGATGGAGTGTTTGCCGGACGGAGGGTTTGGAGTGTTTGCCAGATGGAGTGTTTGGCGGACGGAGTGTTTCACGGACGGAGTGTTTCTCAGACGGAGTGTCTGTCGGACGGCGTGTCTGTCGAACGGTGTGTCTGTTGGACGGCGTGTCTGTCGGACGGCGTGTCTGTCGGACGGCGTGTCGGTCGGACGGAGTGTCTGTAGAACGGGGTGTCTGCCGGACGGGGTGTTTGGCTGACGGGGTGTTTGTCGGACGGGGTATTTGTTGGACGGGTTGTTTGTCGGACGGAGAGCTTGTCAGATGGAGTGTTTGTCGGACGGCGTGTTTGTCGGATGGAGAGTTTGTCGGACGGAGTGTTTGTCGGACGGTGTGTTTGTCGGACGGAGTGTTTATCGGAATGTGTGTTTGTCGGATGGAGTGTTTGTCGGACGGAGTGTTTGTCGGAAGGAGTGTTTGTCGGACGGAGTGTTTGTCGGACGGAGTGATTGTCGGACGGGGTGTTTGTCGGACAGGGTGTTTGTCGGGCGGAGTGTTTATCGGATGGAGTGTTTGTCGGGCGGAGTGTCTGACGGATGGAGTTTATGCCGGAGGGAGTGTTTGCCGGATGGACTGTTTGCCGGAAGGAGTGTTTGCCGGATGGAGTGTTTGCCGGACGGAGTGCTTTCCGGACGGAGTGCTTGACGGACGGAGTGAATGCCGGACGGAGTGTTTGCCGGACTGCGTGTTTGACAGATGACGTGTTTGCCGGACGGAGTGTTTGTCGGACGGAGTGTTTGTCGGATGGAGTGATTGTCGGACGGGGTGTTTGTCGGACGGAGTGTTTGTCGGATGGATTGTTTGTCGGACGGCATGTCTGTCGGACGGCATGTCTGTCGGACGGCGTGTCTGTCGGATGGCGTGTCGGTCAGACGGAGTGTCTGTCGGACGGGGTGTCTGCCGGACGGGGTGTTTGTCAGACGGGGTGTTTATCAGATGGAGTGTTTGTCGGACGGGGTGTTTGTCGGACAGAGTTTTAGTCAGACGGAGTGTTTGTCAGACGGAGTGTTTGTCGGAGGGAGTGTTTGGCGGACGGAGTGTTTGGCGGACGGAGTGTTTGGCGGACGGACTGATTGTCGGACGGAGTGTTTGGTGGACGGAGTGTTTGTCGGATGTTGTGTTTGTCGGATGGAGTGTTTGTCGGACGGCGTGTTTGTCGGACGGAGTATTTGATGGATGGAGTGTATGCCGGAGGGAGTGTTTGCCGCACGGAGTGTTTGCCGGATGGAGTGTTTGCCGGACGGAGTGTTTACCGGACGGAGTGTTTCTCGGACGGAGTTTTTGTCGGACGGAGTGTCTGTCGGACGGTGTGTTTTTCGGACGGCGTGTTTGTCGGATGGTGTGTCGGTCGGACGGAGTGTCTGTAGAACGAGGTGTCTGCCGGACGGGGTGTTTGGCTGTTGGGGTGTTTGTCGGACAGAGTGTTTGTCGGACAGGGTGTTTGTCGGAGGGAGTGTTTGGTGGACGGAGTGTTTGGCGGACGGAGTGTTTGGCGGATGGACTGATTGTCGGACGGACTGTTTGGTGGACGGAGTGTTTGTCGGACGGCGTGTTTGTAGGACGGCGTGTTTGTCGGACGGCGTGTTTGTCAGATGGCATGTTTGTCGGACGGCGTGTTTGTCAGACGGCGTGTTTGTCGGACGGCGTGTTTGTCGGATGGAGAGTTTGTCGGACGGAGTGTTTGTCGGACGGTGTGTTTGTCGGACGGAGTGTTTGTCGGAATGTGTGTTTGTCGGACGGAGTGGTTGTCAGACGGAGTGTTTGTTGGACGGAGTGTTTGTCGGACGGAGTGTTTGTCGGAAGGAGTGTTTGTCGGACGGAGTGTTTGTCGGACGGAGTGATTGTCGGACGGGGTGTTTGTCGGACGGAGTGATTGTCGGGCGGAGTGTTTGACGGATGGAGTTTATGCCGGAGGGAGTGTTTGACAGATGACGTGTTTGCCGGACGGAGTGTTTGTCGGACGGAGTGTTTGTCAGAAGGAGTGTTTGTCAGACGGAGTATTTGTCGGACGGAGTGTTTGTCGGATGGAGTGATTGTCGGACGGGGTGTTTGTCGGACGGAGTGTTTGTCGGATGGATTGTTTGTCGGACGGCATGTCTGTCGGACGGCGTGTCTGTCGGACGGCGTGTCTGTCGGATGGCGTGTTGGTCAGACGGAGTGTCTGTCGGACAGGGTGTCTGCCGGACGGGGTGTTTGTCAGACGGGATGTTTATCGGACGGAGTGTTTGTCGGACGGGGTGTTTGTCGGACAGAGTTTTAGTCAGATGGAGTGTTTGTCGGACGGAGTGTTTGTCGGAGGGAGTGTTTGGCGGACGGAGTGTTTGGCGGACGGAGTGTTTGGCGGACGGACTGATTGTCGGACGGAGTGTTTGGTGGACGGAGTGTTTGTCGGATGGCGTGTTTGTCGGACGGAGTGTTTGTCGGACGGCGTGATTGTCGGACGGCATGTTTGTCGGATGGCGTGTTTGTCGGACGGCGTGTTTGTCGGACGGTGTGTTTGTCGGCGGAGTGTTTGTCGGACGGAGTGTTTGTCGGATGGCGTGTTTGTCGGATGGAGTGATTGTCGGACGGAGTGTTTGTCGGACGGAGTATTTGTCGGAAGGAGTGATTGTCGGACGGGGTGTTTGTCGGACGGAGTGTTTGTCGGACGGAGTGTTTGTCGGACGGAGTGTTTGTCGGACGGAGTGTTTGTCGGACGTAAAGTTTGTCGGACGGAGTGTTTGACGGATGGAGTGTATGCTGGAGGGAGTGTTTGCCGGATGGAGTGTTTGCCGGACGGAGTGTTTGCCGGACGGAGTGTTTACCGGACGGAGTGTTTCTCGGACGGAGTGTTTCTCGGACGGAGTGTCTGTCGGACGGCGTGTCTGTCGAACGGTGTGTCTGTTGGACGGCGTGTCTGTCGGACGGCGTGTCTGTCGGACGGCGTGTCGGTCGGACGGAGTGTCTGTAGAACGGGGTGTCTGCCGGACGGGGTGTTTGGCTGACGGGGTGTTTGTCGGACGGGGTATTTGTCGGACGGGTTGTTTGTCGGACGGAGAGCTTGTCAGACGGAGTGTTTGTCGGACGGAGTGTTTGTCGGAGGGAGTGTTTGGCGGACGGAGTGTTTGGCGGACGGAGTGTTTGGCGGATGGACTGATTGTCAGATGGAGTGTTTGATGGATGGACTGTTTGTCGGAAGGCATGTTTCTCATACGGCGTTTTTGTCGGACGGTGTGTTTGTCGGACGGCGTGTTTGTCGGATGGCGTGTCTGTCGGACGGCGTGTCTGTCGGACGTCGTGTCGTTCGGACGGAGTGTCTGTAGAACGGGGTGTCTGCCGGATGGGGTGTTTGGCTGACGGGGTGTTTGTCGGACGGAGTGTTTGTCGGACGGGGTGTTTGTCGGACGGAGTGCTTGTCAGACGGAGTGTTTGTCAGACGGAGTGTTTGTCGGAGGGAATGTTTGGCGGACGGAGTGTTTGGCGGACGGAGTGTTTGGCGGACGGAGTGTTTGGCGGACGGACTGATTGTCGGATGGAGTGTTTGGTGGACGGAGTGTTTGTCGGACGGCGTGTTTGTCGGACGGCGTGTTTGTCGGACGGAGTGTTTGTCAGAAGGAGTGTTTGTCGGATGTGGTGTTTGTCGGACGGAGTGTTTGTCGGACGGAGTGATTGTCGGACGGGGTGTTTGTCGGACGGAGTGTTTGTCGGATGGAGTGTTTGTCAGACGGCATGTCTGTCGGACGGCGTGTCTGTCGGACGGCGTGTCTGTCGGATGGCGTGTCGGTCAGACGGAGTGTCTTTTGGACGGGATGTCTGCCGGACGGGGTGTTTGTCAGACGGGGTGTTTATCAGACGGAGTGTTTGTCGGACGGGGTGTTTGTCGGACAGAGTTTTAGTCAGACGGAGTGTTTGTCAGACGGAGTGTTTGTCGGAGGGAGTGTTTGGCGGACGGAGTGTTTGGCGGACGGAGTGTTTGGCGGACGGGCTGATTGTCGGACGGAGTGTTTGGTGGAAGGAGTGTTTGTCGGACGGCGTGTCTGTCGGACGGTGTGTCTGTCAGACGGCGTGTCTGTCGGACGGTGTGTCGGTCGGACGGAGTGTCTGTAGAACGAGGTGTCTGCCGGACGGTGTGTTTGGCTGTTGGGGTGTTTGTCGGACGGAGTGTTTGTCGGACAGGGTGTTTGTCGGAGGGAGTGTTTGGTGGACGGAGTGTTTGGCGGACGGAGTGTTTGGCGGATGGACTGATTGTCGGACGGACTGTTTGGTGGATGGAGTGTTTGTCGGACGGCGTGTTTGTAGGACGGCGTGTTTGTCGGACGGCGTGTTTTTCAGATGGCATGTTTGTCGGACGGCGTGTTTGTCAGACGGCGTGTTTGTCGGACGGCGTGTTTGTCGGATGGAGCGTTTGTCGGACGGAGTGTTTGTCGGACGGTGTGTTTGTCGGACGGAGTGTTTGTCGGAATGTGTGTTTGTCGGACGGAGTGTTTGTCGGACGTAGTGTTTGTCGGAAGGAGTGTTTATCGGACGGAGTGTTTGTCGGGCGGAGTGTTTGACGGATGGAGTTTATGCCGGAGGGAGTGTTTGCCGGACGGAGTGTTTGCCGGATGGAGTGTTTGCCGGATGGAATGTTTGCCGGACGGAGTGTTTTCCGGACGGAGTGCTTGACGGATGGAGTGAATGCCGGACGGAGTGTTTTCCGGACTGCGTGTTTGACAGATGACGTGTTTGCCGGTCGGAGTGTTTGTCGGACGGCGTGTTTGTCGGACGGCGTGTTTCTCCGACGGCGTGTTTGTCGGACGGCCTGTTTGTCGGACGGCGCGTTTGCCGGTCGCCGCGTTTGTCAGACGGTGTGTTTGTCGGACGGCATGTTTGTCAGATGGCGTGTTTGTCAGATGGCGTGTTTGTCAGATGGCGTATTTGGCGGACGGCGTGTTTGATGGCCGGCGTGTTTGGCGGACGGTGTCTTTACCGGATGGAGTGTTTCTCGGACGGAGTGTTTGTCGGACGGAGTGTCTGTCGGACGGCGTGTCTGCCGGACGGGGTGTTTGGCTGACGGGGTGTTTGTCAGACGGAGTGTTTGTCGGACGGGGTGTTTGGCGGACGGAGTGTTTGGCGGACGGAGTGTTTGGCGGACGGACTGATTGTCGGATGGAGTGTTTGGTGGATGGAGTGTTTGTCGGACGGCGCATTTGTCGGACGGCATGTTTGTCGGATGGCGTGTTTGTCGGAAGGCGTGTTTGTCGGACTGTGTGTTTGTCGGACGGCGTGTTTGTCAGATGGCGTGTTTGGCGGACGGCGTGTTTGCCGGACGGAGTGTTTCTCGGACGGAGTATTTGTCGGACGGAGTGTTTGCCAGACAGAGTGTTTGCTGGATGGAGTGTTTGCCGGACGGAGGGTTTGGAGTGTTTGCCAGATGGAGTGTTTGGCGGACGGAGTGTTTCACGGACGGAGTGTTTGTCAGACGGAGTGTCTGTTGGACAGCGTGTCTGTCGGACGGCGTGTCTGTCGGACGGCGTGTCTGTCGGACGGTGTGTCGGTCGGACGGAGTGTCTGTCGGACGGGGTGTCTGCCGGACGGGGTGTTTGGCAGACGGGGTGTTTGTCGGACGGAGTGTTTGTCAGATGGAGTGTTTGTCGGACGGAGTGTTTGTCGGAGGGAGTGTTTGGCGGATGGAGTGTTTGGCGGACGGAGTGTTTGGCGGACAGACTGATTGTTGGACGGAGTGTTTGGTGGACGGACTGTTTGTCGGACGGCGTGTTTGTCGGACGGCGTGTTTGTCGGATTGCCTGTTTGTCGGACGGCGTGTTTGTCGGATGGCGTGTTTGTCGGACGGCGTGTTTGTCGGACGTCGTGTTTGTCGTATGGCGTGATTGTCGGACGGCGTGTTTGTCGGACAGCGTTTATTTCGGATGGTGTGTTTGTCGGACGGAGTGTTTGTCAGATGGAGTGTTTGGCGGACGTAGTGTTTGGCGGACGTACTGTTTGGCAGACGTAGTGTTTGTCGGACGGAGTGTTTGTCGGACGGAGTGTTTGTCGGATGGAATGTTTGGCGGACGGAGTGATTGTCGGACGGGGTGTTTGTCGGACGGGGTGTTTGTCGGGCGGAGTGTTTATCGGATGGAGTGTTTGTCGGATGGAGTGTTTGTCGGACAGAGTGATTGTCGGACGGGGTGTTTGTCGGACGGGGTGTTTGTCGGGCGGAGTGTTTATCGGACGGAGTGTTTGTCGGGCGGAGTGTTTGACGGATGGAGTTTATGCCGGAGGGAGTGTTTGCCAGACGTACTGTTTGCCGGATGGTGTGTTTGCCGGATGAAGTGTTTGCCGGACGGAGTGTTTTCTGGACGGAGTGCTTGACGGACGGAGTGAATGCCGGACGGAGTGTTTGCCGGACTGCGTGTTTGACAGATGACGTGTTTGCCGGATGGAGTGTTTGTCGGACGGAGTGTTTGTCAGAAGGAGTGTTTGTCGGACGGAGTGTTTGTCGGACGGAGTGTTTGTCGGATGGAGTGATTGTCGGACGGGGTGTTTGTCGGACGGAGTGTTTGTCAGATGGAGTGTTTGTCGGACGGAGTGTTTGTCGGAGGGAGTGTTTGGCGGATGGAGTGTTTGGCGGACGGAGTGTTTGGCGGACAGACTGATTGTTGGACGGAGTGTTTGCTGGACGGACTGTTTGTCGGACGGCGTGTTTGTCGGACGGCGTGTTTGTCGGACGGCGTGTTTGTCGGACGGCGTATTTGTCGGATGGCGTGTTTGTCGGACGGCGTGTTTGTCGGACGTCGTGATTGTCGTATGGCGTGATTGTCGGACGGCGTGTTTGTCGGACGGCGTGTTTGTCAGACGATGTGTTTGTCGGACAGCGTTTTTGTCGGACGGTGTGTTTGTCGGAGGGAGTGTTTGGCGGACGGAGTGTTTGGCGGACGGAGTGTTTGGCGGATGAACTGATTGTCGGATGGAGTGTTTGGTGGACGGAGTGTTTGTCAGACGGCGTGTTTGTCGGACGGCGTGTTTGTCGGACGGAGTGTTTGTCGGACGGAGTGTTTGTCGGACGGAGTGTTTGTCGGACGGAGTGATTGTCGGACGGGGTGTTTGTCGGACGGAGTGTTTGTCGGATTGAGTGTTTGTCGGACGGCATGTCTGTCGGATGGCGTGTCGGTCAGACGGAGTGACTGTCGGACAGGGTGTCTGCCGGACGGGGTGTTTGTCAGACGGGGTATTTATCAGACGGAGTGTTTGTCGGACGGGGTGTTTGTCGGACAGAGTTTTAGTCAGACGGAGTGTTTGTCAGACGGAGTGTTTGTCGGAGGGAGTGTTTGGCGGACGGAGTGTTTGGCGGACGGAGTGTTTGGCGGACAGACTGATTGACGGACGGAGTGTTTGGTGGACGGAGTGTTTGTCGGATGGCATGTTTGTCGGACGGAGTGTTTGTCGGACGGCGTGTTTGTCGGACGGAGTATTTGACGGATGGAGTGTATGCCGGAGGGAGTGTTTGCCGGATGGAGTTTTTGCCGGACGGAGTGTTTGCCGGACGGAGTGTTTACCGGACGGAGTGTTTCTCGGACGGAGTGTTTGTCGGACGGAGTGTCTGTCGGACGGTGTGTTTTTCGGACGGCGTGTCTGTCGGACGGTGTGTCGGTCGGACGGAGTGTCTGTAGAACGAGGTGTATGCCGGGTGGGGTGTTTGGCTGTTGGGGTGTTTGTCGGACGGAGTGTTTGTCGGACAGGGTGTTTGTCGGAGGGAGTGTTTGGTGGACGGAGTGTTTGGCGGACGGAGTGTTTGGCGGATGGACTGATTGTCGGACGGACTGTTTGGTGGACGGAGTGTTTGTCGGACGGCGTGTTTGTAGGACGGCGTGTTTGTCGGACGGCGTGTTTGTCAGATGGCATGTTTGTCGGACGGCGTGTTTGTCAGACGGCGTGTTTGGCGGACGGCGTGTTTGCCGGATGGAGTGTTTCTCGGACGGAGTATTTGTCGGACGGAGTGTTTGCCAGACGGAGTGTTTGCTGGATGGAGTGTTTGCCGGACGGAGGGTTTGGAGTGTTTGCCAGACGGAGTGTTTGGCGGACGGAGTGTTTCACGGACGGAGTGTTTGTCAGACGGAGTGTCTGTTGGACGGCGTGTCTGTCGGACGGCGTGTCTGTCGGACGGCGTGTCGGTCGGACGGAGTGTCTGTCGGACGGGGTGTCTGCCGGACGGGGTGTTTGGCAGACGGGGTGTTTGTCGGGCAGAGTGTTTGTCGGACGGGGTGTTTGTCGGACGGAGTGTTTGTCAGATGGAGTGTTTGTCAGACGGAGTGTTTGTCGGAGGGAGTGTTTGGCGGATGGAGTGTTTGGCGGACGGAGTGTTTGGCGGACAGACTGATTGTTGGACGGAGTGTTTGGTGGACGGACTGTTTGTCGGACGGCGTGTTTGTCGGACGGCGTGTTTGTCGGACGGCGTGTTTGTCGGATGGCGTGTCTGTTGGAAGGCGTGTTTGTCGGGCGTCGTGTTTGTCGTATGGCGTGATTGTCGGACGGCGTGTTTGTCGGACGGCGTGTTTGTCAGACGACGTGTTTGTCGGACAGCGTTTTTGTCGGACGGTGTGTTTGTCGGAGGGAGTGTTTGGCGGACGGAGTGTTTGGCGGACGGAGTTTTTGGCGGACGAACTGATTGTCGGATGGAGTGTTTGGTGGACGGAGTGTTTGTCGGACGGCGTGTTTGTCGGACGGCGTGTTTGTCGGACGGAGTGTTTGTCAGAAGGAGTGTTTGTCGGACGGAGTGTTTGTCGGACGGAGTGTTTGTCGGACGGAGTGATTGTCAGATTGAGTGTTTGTCGGACGGCATGTCTGTCGGACGGCGTGTCTGTCGGACGGCGTGTCTGTCGGATGGCGTGTCGGTCAGACGGAGTGTCTGTCGGACGGGGTGTCTGCCGGACGGGGTGTTTGTCAGACGGGGTGTTTATCAGACGGAGTGTTTGTCGGACGGGGTGTTTGTCGGACAGAGTTTTAATCAGACGGAGTGTTTGTCAGACGGAGTGTTTGTCGGAGGGAGTGTTTGGCGGACGGAGTGTTTGGCGGACGGAGTGTTTGGCGGACGGACTGATTGTCGGACGGAGTGTTTGGTGGACGGAGTGTTTGTCGGATGGTGTGTTTGTCGGACGGAGTGTTTTTCGGACGGCGTGTTTGTCGGACGTAGTATTTGACGGATGGAGTGTATGCCGGAGGGAGTGTTTGCCGCACGGAGTGTTTGCCGGATGGAGTGTTTGCCGGACGGAGTGTTTACCGGACGGAGTGTTTCTCGGACGGAGTGTTTGTCGGACGGAGTGTCTGTCGGACGGTGTGTTTTTCGGACGGCGTGTCTGTCGGATGGTGTGTCGGTCGGACGGAGTGTCTGTAGAACGAGGTGTCTGCCGGACGGGGTGTTTGTCGGAGGGAGTGTTTGGTGGACGGAGTGTTTGGCGGACGGAGTGTTTGGCGGATGGACTGATTGTCGGACGGACTGTTTGGTGGACGGAGTGTTTGTCGGACGGCGTGTTTGTAGGACGGCGTGTTTGTCGGACGGCGTGTTTGTCAGATGGCATGTTTGTCGGACGGCGTGTTTGTCAGACGGCGTGTTTGTCGGACGGCGTGTTTGTCGGATGGAGAGTTTGTCGGACGGAGTGTTTGTCGGACGGTGTGTTTGTCGGACGGAGTGTTTGTCGGAATGTGTGTTTGTCGGACGGAGTGTTTGTCAGACGTAGTGTTTGTTGGACGGAGTGTTTGTCGGACGGAGTGTTTGTCAGAAGGAGTGTTTGTCGGACGGAGTGTTTGTCGGACGGAGTGATTGTCGGACGGGGTGTTTGTCGGACGGAGTGTTTGTCGGGCGGAGTGTTTGACGGATGGAGTTTATGCCGGAGGGAGTGTTTGACAGATGACGTGTTTGCCGGACGGAGTGTTTGTCGGACGGAGTGTTTGTTAGAAGGAGTGTTTGTCAGATGGAGTATTTGTCAGACGGAGTGTTTGTCGGATGGAGTGATTGTCGGACGGGGTGTTTGTCGGACGGAGTGTTTGTCGGATGGATTGTTTGTCGGACGGCATGTCTGTCGGACGGCGTGTCTGTCGGACAGGGTGTCGGCCGGACGGGGTGTTTGTCAGACGGGATGTTTATCGGACGGAGTGTTTGTCGGACGGGGTGTTTGTCGGACAGAGTTTTAGTCAGACGGAGTGTTTGTCAGACGGAGTGTTTGTCGGAGGGAGTGTTTGGCGGACGGAGTGTTTGGCGGACGGAGTGTTTGGCGGACAGACTGATTGTCGGACGGAGTGTTTGGTGGACGGAGTGTTTGTCGGATGGCATGTTTGTCGGACGGAGTGTTTGTCGGACGGCGTGTTTGTCGGACGGAGTATTTGACGGATGGAGTGTATGCCGGAGGGAGTGTTTGCCGGATGGAGTTTTTGCCGGACGGAGTGTTTGCCGGACGGAGTGTTTACCGGACGGAGTGTTTCTCGGACGGAGTGTTTGTCGGACGGAGTGTCTGTCGGACGGTGTGTTTTTCGGACGGCGTGTCTGTCGGACGGTGTGTCGGTCGGACGGAGTGTCTGTAGAACGAGGTGTATGCCGGGTGGGGTGTTTGGCTGTTGGGGTGTTTGTCGGACGGAGTGTTTGTCGGACAGGGTGTTTGTCGGAGGGAGTGTTTGGTGGACGGAGTGTTTGGCGGACGGAGTGTTTGGCGGATGGACTGATTGTCGGACGGACTGTTTGGTGGACGGAGTGTTTGTCGGACGGCGTGTTTGTAGGACGGCGTGTTTGTCGGACGGCGTGTTTGTCAGATGGCATGTTTGTCAGACGGCGTGTTTGTCAGACGGCGTGTTTGGCGGACGGCGTGTTTGCCGGATGGAGTGTTTCTCGGACGGAGTATTTGTCGGACGGAGTGTTTGCCAGACGGAGTGTTTGCTGGATGGAGTGTTTGCCGGACGGAGGGTTTGGAGTGTTTGCCAGACGGAGTGTTTGGCGGACGGAGTGTTTCACGGACGGAGTGTTTGTCAGACGGAGTGTCTGTTGGACGGCGTGTCGGTCGGACGGAGTGTCTGTCGGACGGGGTGTCTGCCGGACGGGGTGTTTGGCAGACGGGGTGTTTGTCGGGCAGAGTGTTTGTCGGACGGGGTGTTTGTCGGACGGAGTGTTTGTCAGATGGAGTGTTTGTCAGACGGAGTGTTTGTCGGAGGGAGTGTTTGGCGGATGGAGTGTTTGGCGGACGGAGTGTTTGGCGGACAGACTGATTGTTGGACGGAGTGTTTGGTGGACGGACTGTTTGTCGGACGGCGTGTTTGTCGGACGGCGTGTTTGTCGGACGGCGTGTTTGTCGGATGGCGTGTCTGTTGGAAGGCGTGTTTGTCGGGCGTCGTGTTTGTCGTATGGCGTGATTGTCGGACGGCGTGTTTGTCGGACGGCGTGTTTGTCAGACGACGTGTTTGTCGGACAGCGTTTTTGTCGGACGGTGTGTTTGTCGGAGGGAGTGTTTGGCGGACGGAGTGTTTGGCGGACGGAGTTTTTGGCGGACGAACTGATTGTCGGATGGAGTGTTTGGTGGACGGAGTGTTTGTCGGACGGCGTGTTTGTCGGACGGCGTGTTTGTCGGACGGAGTGTTTGTCAGAAGGAGTGTTTGTCGGACGGAGTGTTTGTCGGACGGAGTGTTTGTCGGACGGAGTGATTGTCGGATTGAGTGTTTGTCGGACGGCATGTCTGTCGGACGGCGTGTCTGTCGGACGGCGTGTCTGTCGGATGGCGTGTCGGTCAGACGGAGTGTCTGTCGGACGGGGTGTCTGCCGGACGGGGTGTTTGTCAGACGGGGTGTTTATCAGACGGAGTGTTTGTCGGACGGGGTGTTTGTCGGACAGAGTTTTAATCAGACGGAGTGTTTGTCAGACGGAGTGTTTGTCGGAGGGAGTGTTTGGCGGACGGAGTGTTTGGCGGACGGAGTGTTTGGCGGACGGACTGATTGTCGGACGGAGTGTTTGGTGGACGGAGTGTTTGTCGGATGGTGTGTTTGTCGGACGGAGTGTTTTTCGGACGGCGTGTTTGTCGGACGTAGTATTTGACGGATGGAGTGTATGCCGGAGGGAGTGTTTGCCGCACGGAGTGTTTGCCGGATGGAGTGTTTGCCGGACGGAGTGTTTACCGGACGGAGTGTTTCTCGGACGGAGTGTTTGTCGGACGGAGTGTCTGTCGGACGGTGTGTTTTTCGGACGGCGTGTCTGTCGGATGGTGTGTCGGTCGGACGGAGTGTCTGTAGAACGAGGTGTCTGCCGGACGGGGTGTTTGTCGGAGGGAGTGTTTGGTGGACGGAGTGTTTGGCGGACGGAGTGTTTGGCGGATGGACTGATTGTCGGACGGACTGTTTGGTGGACGGAGTGTTTGTCGGACGGCGTGTTTGTAGGACGGCGTGTTTGTCGGACGGCGTGTTTGTCAGATGGCATGTTTGTCGGACGGCGTGTTTGTCAGACGGCGTGTTTGTCGGACGGCGTGTTTGTCGGATGGAGAGTTTGTCGGACGGAGTGTTTGTCGGACGGTGTGTTTGTCGGACGGAGTGTTTGTCGGAATGTGTGTTTGTCGGACGGAGTGTTTGTCAGACGTAGTGTTTGTTGGACGGAGTGTTTGTCGGACGGAGTGTTTGTCAGAAGGAGTGTTTGTCGGACGGAGTGTTTGTCGGACGGAGTGATTGTCGGACGGGGTGTTTGTCGGACGGAGTGTTTGTCGGGCGGAGTGTTTGACGGATGGAGTTTATGCCGGAGGGAGTGTTTGACAGATGACGTGTTTGCCGGACGGAGTGTTTGTCGGACGGAGTGTTTGTTAGAAGGAGTGTTTGTCAGATGGAGTATTTGTCAGACGGAGTGTTTGTCGGATGGAGTGATTGTCGGACGGGGTGTTTGTCGGACGGAGTGTTTGTCGGATGGATTGTTTGTCGGACGGCATGTCTGTCGGACGGCGTGTCTGTCGGACAGGGTGTCGGCCGGACGGGGTGTTTGTCAGACGGGATGTTTATCGGACGGAGTGTTTGTCGGACGGGGTGTTTGTCGGACAGAGTTTTAGTCAGATGGAGTGTTTGTCAGACGGAGTGTTTGTCGGAGGGAGTGTTTGGCAGACGGAGTGTTTGGCGGACGGAGTGTTTGGCGGACGGACTGATTGTCGGACGGAGTGTTTGGTGGACGGAGTGTTTGTCGGATGGCGTGTTTGTCGGACGGAGTGTTTGTCGGACGGCGTGATTGTCGGACGGCATGTTTGTCGGATGGCGTGTTTGTCGGACGGCGTGTTTGTCGGACGGTGTGTTTGTCGGCGGAGTGTTTGTCGGACGGAGTGTTTGTCGGATGGCGTGTTTGTCGGATGGAGTGATTGTCGGACGGAGTGTTTGTCGGACGGAGTATTTGTCGGAAGGAGTGATTGTCGGACGGGGTGTTTGTCGGACGGAGTGTTTGTCGGACGGAGTGTTTGTCGGACGGAGTGTTTGTCGGACGGAGTGTTTGTCGGACGTAGAGTTTGTCGGATGGAGTGTTTGACGGATGGAGTGTATGCCGGAGGGAGTGTTTGCCGGATGGAGTGTTTGCCGGACGGAGTGTTTGCCGGACGGAGTGTTTACCGGACGGAGTGTTTCTCGGACGGAGTGTTTCTCGGACGGTGTGTCTGTCGGACGGCGTGTCTGTCGAACGGTGTGCGTGTTGGACGGCGTGTCTGTCGGACGGCGTGTCTGTCGGACGGCGTGTCGGTCGGACGGGGTGTTTGGCTGACGGGGTGTTTGTCGGACGGGGTATTTGTCGGACGGGTTGTTTGTCGGACGGAGAGCTTGTCAGACGGAGTGTTTGTCGGACGGAGTGTTTGTCGGAGGGAGTGTTTGGCGGACGGAGTGTTTGGCGGACGGAGTGTTTGGCGGATGGACTGATTGTCAGATGGAGTGTTTGGTGGATGGAGTGTTTGTCGGAAGGCATGTTTCTCATACGGCGTGTTTGTCGGACGGTGTGTTTGTCGGACGGCGTGTTTGTCGGATGGCGTGTCTGTCGGACGGCGTGTCTGTCGGACGTCGTGTCGTTCGGACGGAGTGTCTGTAGAACGGGGTGTCTGCCGGATGGGGTGTTTGGCTGACGGGGTGTTTGTCGGACGGAGTGTTTGTCAGACGGGGTGTTTGTCGGACGGAGTGCTTGTCAGACGGAGTGTTTGTCGGACGGAGTGTTTGTCGGAGGGAGTGTTTGGCGGACGGAGTGTTTGGCGGACGGAGTGTTTGGCGGACGGACTGATTGTCGGATGGAGTGTTTGGTGGACGGAGTGTTTGTCGGACGGTGTGTTTGTCGGACGGCGTGTTTGTCGGACGGAGTGTTTGTCAGAAGGAGTGTTTGTCGGACGGAGTGTTTGTCGGACGGAGTGTTTGTCGGACGGAGTGATTGTCGGACGGGGTGTTTGTCGGACGGAGTGTTTGTCGGATGGAGTGTTTGTCGGACGGCATGTCTGTCGGATGGCGTGTCTGTCAGACGGCGTGTCTGTCAGATGGCGTGTCGGTCAGACGGAGTGTCTTTTGGACGGGGTGTCTGCCGGACGGGGTGTTTGTCAGACGGGGTGTTTATCAGACGGAGTGTTTGTCGGACGGGCTGTTTGTCGGACAGAATTTTAGTCAGACGGAGTGTTTGTCAGATGGAGTGTTTGTCGGAGGGAGTGTTTGGCGGATGGAGTGTTTGGCGGACGGAGTGTTTGGCGGACGGACTGATTGTCGGACGGAGTGTTTGGTGGAAGGAGTGTTTGTCGGACGGCGTGTCTGTCGGACGGTGTGTCTATCAGACGGCGTGTCTGTCGGATGGTGTGTCGGTCGGACGGAGTGTCTGTAGAACGAGGTGTCTGCCGGACGGGGTGTTTGGCTGTTGGGGTGTTTGTCGGACGGATTGTTTGTCGGACAGGGTTTTTGTCGGAGGGAGTGTTTGGTGGACGGAGTGTTTGGCGGACGGAGTGTTTGGCGGATGGACTGATTGTCGGACGGACTGTTTGGTGGATGGAGTGTTTGTCGGATGGTGTGTTTGTAGAACGGCGTGTTTGTCGGACGGCGTGTTTGTCAGATGGCATGTTTGTCGGACGGCGTGTTTGTCAGACGGCGTGTTTGTCGGACGGCGTGTTTGTCGGATGGAGCGTTTGTCGGACGGAGTGTTTGTCGGACGGTGTGTTTGTCGGACGGAGTGTTTGTCGGAATGTGTGTTTGTCGGACGGAGTGTTTGTCGGACGTAGTGTTTGTTGGACGGAGTGTTTGTCAGACGGAGTGTTTGTCGGAAGGAGTGTTTATCGGACGGAGTGTTTGTCGGGCGGAGTGTTTGACGGATGGAGTTTATGCCGGAGGGAGTGTTTGCCAGACGGAGTGTTTGCCGGATGGAGTGTTTGCCGGATGGAATGTTTGCCGGACGGAGTGTTTTCCGGACGGAGTGCTTGACGGATGGAGTGAATGCCGGACGGAGTGTTTTCCGGACTGCGTGTTTGACAGATGACTTGTTTGCCGGTCGGAGTGTTTGTCGGACGGCGTGTTTGTCGGATGGCGTGTTTCTCCGACGGCCTGTTTGTCGGACGGCCTGTTTGTCGGACGGCGCGTTTGCCGGTCGCCGCATTTGTCAGACGGTGTGTTTGTCGGACGGCGTGTTTGTCAGATGGCGTGTTTGTCAGATGGCGTGTTTGTCAGATGGCGTATTTGGCGGACGGCGTGTTTGATGGCCGGCGTGTTTGGCGGACGGTGTCTTTACCGGATGGAGTGTTTCTCGGACGGAGTGTTTGTCGGACGGAGTGTCTGTCGGACGGCGTGTCTGCCGGACGGGGTGTTTGGCTGACGGGGTGTTTGTCGGACGGAGTGTTTGTCGGACGGGGTGTTTGGCGGACGGAGTGTTTGGCGGACGGAGTGTTTGGCGGACGGACTGATTGTCGGATGGAGTGTTTGGTGGATGGAGTGTTTGTCGGACGGCGCGTTTGTCGGACGGCGTGTTTGTCGGATGGCGTGTTTGTCGGAAGGCGTGTTTGTCGGACTGTGTGTTTGTCGGACGGCGTGTTTGTCAGATGGCGTGTTTGGCGGACGGCGTGTTTGCCGGACGGAGTGTTTCTCGGACGGAGTATTTGTCGGACGGAGTGTTTGCCAGACAGAGTGTTTGCTGGATGGAGTGTTTGCCGGACGGAGGGTTTGGAGTGTTTGCCAGACGGAGTGTTTGGCGGACGGAGTGTTTCACGGACGGAGTGTTTGTCAGACGGAGTGTCTGTTGGACGGCGTGTCTGTCGGACGGCGTGTCTGTCGGATGGCGTGTCTGTCGGACGGCGTGTCGGTCGGACGGAGTGTCTGTCGGACGGGGTGTCTGCCGGACGGGGTGTTTGTCGGATGGAGTGTTTGTCAGATGGAGTGTTTGTCGGACGGAGTGTTTGTCGGAGGGAGTGTTTGGCGGATGGAGTGTTTGGCGGACGGAGTGTTTGGCGGACAGACTGATTGTTGGACGGAGTGTTTGGTGGACGGACTGTTTGTCGGACGGCGTGTTTGTCGGACGGCGTGTTTGTTGGATTGCCTGTTTGTCGGACGGCGTGTTTGTTGGATGGCGTGTTTGTCGGACTGCGTGTTTGTCGGACGTCGTGTTTGTCGTATGGCGTGATTGTCGGACGGCGTGTTTGTCGGACAGCGTTTATTTCGGACGGTGTGTTTGTCGGACGGAGTGTTTGTCAGATGGAGTGTTTGGCGGATGTAGTGTTTGGCCGACGTACTGTTTGGCAGACGTAGTGTTTGTCGGACGGAGTGTTTGTCGGACGGAGTGTTTGTCGGATGGAATGTTTGGCGGACGGAGTGATTGTCGGACGGGGTGTTTGTCGGACGGGGTGTTTGTCGGGCGGAGTGTTTATCGGATGGAGTGTTTGTCCGATGGAGTGTTTGTCGGACGGAGTGTTTGTCGGACAGAGTGATTGTCGGACGGGGTGTTTGTCGGACGGGGTGTTTGTCGGGCGGAGTGTTTATCGGACGGAGTGTTTGTCGGGCGGAGTGTTTGACGGATGGAGTTTATGCCGGAGGGAGTGTTTGCCAGATGTACTGTTTGCCAGATGAAGTGTTTGCCGGATGGAGTGTTTGCCGGACGGAGTGTTTTCCGGACGGAGTGCTTGACGGACTATTCAAACAGGTATACCGCTTTGAATACTGTTGAGGGGGATGACTCACCAGGGGAAGGCAGCAGCAGCCAACTTCCTGGCACTGGGGGTGCTCCTGCTGCCCAGGAGGGGGGGAAAAAGAGTGGGAGAGCAATAGTGGTAGGGGATTCTATAGTAAGGGGAACAGATAGGCGGTTCTGTGGCCGCAAACGTGACTCCAGGATGGTTTGTTGCCTCCCTGGTGCCAGGGTCAAGGATGTCACTGAGCGGCTGCAGGGCATTCTGGAGGGGGAGGGTGAACAGCCAGTGGTCGTGGTCCACATTGGTACCAACGACATAGGTAAAAAGAGGGATGAGGTCCTGCATCAAGAATTTAGGGAGCTAGGTAACAGATTAAAGGGCAGGACCTCAAAGGGTGTAATCTCTGGATTACTCCCAGTGCCACGTGCTAGTAAGTATAGGAATGGGAGGATAGAGCAGATGAATGCGTGGCTAAAGAGTTGGTGTAGGGGGGAGGGTTTTAATTTCCTGGATCACTGGGCCTGCTTCTGGGAAAGGTGGGACTTGTACAAGTCGGACGGGTTGCACCTGAACCAGAGCGGGACAAATATCCTTGCGGGGAGGTTTGCTAGCACTGTCGGGGGGGGTTTAAACTAACTTGGCAGGGGGATGGGATACAGGGGGGAGCTGAAGTAGGGGGGGATGTGCTGCCAATTATGGAGGAAAAACAAGTCAGCTTGGTAGGCAGGGCAAATATATAAGGGCAAGGCTGGATGGCATCTATTTTAATGCAAGGAGCCTTGCAAATAAGGTGGATGAACTGAAGGTGTTGATAAACACATGGGAGTATGATATTGTTGCTATCACTGAGACATGGTTGAGGGAGGGGCAAGACTGGCAGCTCAATATTCCGGGGTACAGAATCTTCAGGCGAGACAGAGGGGGAGGTATAAGAGGAGGGGGTGTCGCAATATTAATTAAGGAGTCAATTACTGCAGTAAGGAGGGATGATATATTAGCTGGGTCCTCTAATGAGGCCATATGGGTGGAGCTTAAAAACAAAAAGGGGGCAAGCACTTTGCTGGGAGTGTACTATAGGCCTCCAAACAGTCAGGGGGAGATAGAGGAACAGATATGTAGGCAAATCTCAGAGAAATGTGCAAATAATAGGGTAATAATAATGGGGGATTTCAACTTCCCCAATATTAACTGGGATAGTCAAAGTGTGAAAGGCTCAGAGGGTGTAGAATTCTTAAAGTGCATCCAGGAGAGCTTTTTGAGCCAGCATGTAGAAAGTCCTACAAGAGAGGGGGCGGTACTGGACCTAATTCTAGGGAATGTGGCCGGCCAAGTGGAAAAAGTGCTAGTAGGTGAGCACTTTGGTGATAGTGACCATAATATGGTAAGATTTAAGGTGGTCATGGAAAAGGACAGGGATGGGCCGGAAATAAAGGTTCTAAATTGGGGGAAGGCCGATTTTAATAGGATAAGGCAGGATCTGGCCAAAATGGACTGGGATCAGCTACTTGTAGGAAAATCCGCATCGGAGCAATGGGAGGCTTTCAGAAGGGAGATTGAGATCATACAAGGGCAACATGTTCCCATAAAGGTCAAGAGTGGTTCCAAAAACCACAGGGAACCGTGGATGTCAGGGGATATACGGGAATGGATTAGGAAAAAAAGGAGGGCTTTTGGTAGATACAAAAGGCTAAAGACGGAGGAAGCCCTAGAGGAGTACAAAAAGTGCAGGGGGATACTTAAAAAAGAAATTAGGAGATCAAGGAGGGGCCATGAAATAACACTGGCGAGCAAAATAAAGGAAAATCCGAAGATGTTTTATAAGTATATTAAGGGTAAAAGGATAACTAGGGAAAAAATAGGGCCCATTAGGGACAAAAGTGGCAATCTGTGTGTGGAGCCGGAAGATGTAGGAGGGGTTCTAAATGAATTTTTTGCATCTGTTTTCACTATGGAGAAGGACGACGTAGACATAGAAATAGGGCGGGGGGACTGTGATATGCTCGAACATATTAACATCGAGAGGGAGGAGGTATTGGCGGTTTTAGCTGGCCTAAAAATGGATAAATCCCCAGGCCCCGATGAAATGTACCCCAGGCTGCTGTGTGAGGCAAAGGAGGAGATTGCGGGGGCTCTAACACATATATTCAGGACCTCTCTGGCCACAGGGGATGTGCCAGAGGACTGGAGAACCGCTAATGTAGTACCATTATTCAAGAAGGGTAGTAGGGAAAAACCGGGGAACTACAGGCCAGTGAGCCTAACATCAGTGGTAGGAAAATTACTGGAAAAAATCCTGAGGGACAAAATTTGTCTCCACTTGGAGAGGCAAGGATTAATCAGGGATAGTCAACATGGCTTTGTCAAGGGAAGATCATGTCTGACTAATTTGATTGAATTTTTTGAGGGGGTGACTAGGTGTGTGGATGAGGGTAACGCAGTGGATGTGGTATACATGGATTTCAGTAAGGCCTTCGATAAAGTCCCGCACAGGAGACTGGTCAAGAAGGTAAGAGCCCATGGAATCCAGGGTGCCTTGGCACATTGGATACAAAACTGGCTTAGTGGCAGAAGGCAGAGGGTGATGGTCGAAGGTTGTTTTTGTGACTGGAAACCTGTGGCCAGTGGGGTACCACAGGGATCGGTGCTGGGTCCCTTGCTGTTTGTGGTCTACATTAATGACTTGGATATGAAAGTAAAGGGTATGATCAGTAAATTCGCGGATGATACTAAAATTGGTAGGGTGGTAAATAGCGAGGAGGGTAGCCTCAGTCTGCAGAACGATATAGATGGGTTGGTCAGATGGGCGGAACAGTGGCAAATGGAATTTAACCCGGAAAAGTGCGAGGTGATGCACTTTGGGGGGTCTAACAAGGCAAGGGAATACACAATGAATGGTAAGACCCTAGGCAAGACAGAGGGTCAGAGGGATCTGGGTGTGCAGGTACACAGATCCCTGAAGGCGGCGGAACAGGTGGATAAGGTGGTAAAAAAGGCATATGGGATACTTGCCTTCATTAGCCGAGGCATAGAATATAAGAGCAAGGAGGTTATGATGGAGCTGTATAAAACACTGGTTAGGCCACAGCTGGAATACTGTGTGCAGTTCTGGTCGCCACACTACAGGAAAGATGTGATCGCGTTAGAGAGGGTGCAGAGGAGGTTCACCAGGATGTTACCAGGGCTGGAGCGCTTCAGCTATGAAGAGAGACTGGGCAGATTGGGTTTGTTTTCCTTGGAGCAGAGGAGGCTGAGGGGGGACATGATTGAGGTGTACAAAATTGTGAGGGGCATAGATAGGATGGATGCTGAGGAGCTGTTCCCCTTAGTAGAGGGGTCAATAACTAGGGGGCATAGATTCAAGGTAAAGGGAGGAAGGTTTAGAGGGGATTTGAGAAAGAACTTTTTCACCCAGAGGGTGGTTGGAGTCTGGAACTCACTGCCTGAAAGGGTTGTGGAGGCAGAAACCCTCACAACATTTAAGAAGCATTTGGATGAGCATTTGAAATGCCATAGCATACAAGGCTACGGGCCAAATGCTGGAATATGGGATTAGATTAGACAGGGCTTGATGGCCGGCATGGACACGATGGGCCGAAGGGCCTCTATCTGTGCTGTATTACTCTATGACTCTATGACTCTAATGCCGGACGGAGTGTTTGCCGGACTGCGTGTTTGACAGATGACGTGTTTGCCGGACGGAGTGTTTGTCGGACGGAGTGTTTGTCAGAAGGAGTGTTTGTCAGACGGAGTGTTTGTCGGACGGAGTGTTTGTCGGATGGAGTGATTGTCGGACGGGGTGTTTGTCGGACGGAGTGTTTGTCGGATGGGTTGTTTGTCGGACGGCATGTCTGTCGGACGGCGTGTCTGTCGGACGGCGTGTCTGTCGGATGGCGTGTCGGTCAGACGGGGTGTCTGTCGGACAGGGTGTCTGCCGGACAGGGTGTTTGTCAGACGGGATGTTTATCGGACGGAGTGTTTGTCGGATGGGGTGTTTGTCGGACAGAGTTTTAGTCAGATGGAGTGATTGTCAGACGGAGTGTTTGTCGGAGGGAGTGTTTGGCGGACGGAGTGTTTGGCGGACGGAGTGTTTGGCGGACGGACTGATTGTCGGACGGAGTGTTTGGTGGACGGAGTGTTTGTCGGATGGCGTGTTTGTCGGACGGAGTGTTTGTCGGACGGCGTGATTGTCGGACGGCATGTTTGTCAGATGGCGTGTTTGTCGGACGGCGTGTTTGTCGGATGGCGTGTTTGTCGGACGGCGTGTTTGTCGGACGTCGTGTTTGTCGGACGTTGTGTTTGTCGGCGGAGTGTTTGTCGGACGGAGTGTTTGTCGGATGGAGTGTTTGTCGGATGTAGTGATTGTCGGACGGAGTGTTTGTCGGACGGAGTATTTGTCGGAAGGAGTGATTGTCGGACGGGGTATTTGTCGGACGGAATGTTTGTCGGACGGAGTGTTTGTCGGACGTAGTGTTTGTCGGACGGAGTGTTTGACGGATGGAGTGTATGCCGGAGGGAGTGTTTGCCGGATGGAGTGTTTGCTGGACGGAGTGTTTCCCGGACGGAGTGTTTACCGGACGGAGTGTTTCTCGGACGGAGTGTTTGTCGGACGGAGTGTCTGTCGGACGGCGTGTCTGTCGGACGGTGTGTCTGTTGGACGGCGTGTCTGTCGGACGGCGTGTCTGTCGGACGGCGTGTCGGTCGGACGGAGTGTCTGTAGAACGGGGTGTCTGCCGGGCGGGGTGTTTGGCTGATGGGGTGTTTGTCGGAAGGGGTATTTGTCGGACGGGTTGTTTGTCGGACGGAGAGCTTGTCAGACGGAGTGTTTGTCGGACGGAGTGTTTGTCGGAGGGATTGTTTGGCGGAAGGAGTGTTTGGCGGACGGAGTGTTTGGCGGACGGACTGATTGTCAGATGGAGTGTTTGGTGGACGGAGTGTTTGTCGGAAGGCATGTTTCTCAGACGGCGTGTTTGTCGAACGGTGTGTTTGTCGGACGGCGTGTTTGTCGGATGGCGTGTCTGTCGGACGGCGTGTCTGTCGGACGGCGTGTCGTTCGGACGGAGTGTCTGTCGGACGGCGTGTCTGTCGGACGGCGTGTCATTCGGACGGGGTGTCTGTTGGATGGGGTGTTTGGCTGACGGGGTGTTTGTCGGACGGAGTGTTTGTCGGACGGGGTGTTTGTCGGATGGAGTGCTTGTCAGACGGAGTGTTTGTCGGACGGAGTGTTTGTCGGAGGGAGTGTTTGGCGGACGGAGTGTTTGGCGGACGGAGTGTTTGGCGGACGGACTGATTGTCAGATGGAGTGTTTGGTGGACGGAGTGTTTGTCGGACGGCGTGTTTGTCGGACGGCGTGTTTGTCGGATGGAGTGTTTGTCAGAAGGAGTGTTTGTCGGATGGAGTGTTTGTCGGACGGAGTGTTTGTCAGACGGAGTGATTGTCGGACGGGGTGTTTGTCGGACGGAGTGTTTGTCGGATGGAGTGTTTGTCGGACGGCATGTCTGTCGGACGGCGTGTCTGTCGGACGGCGTGTCTGTCGGATGGCGTGTCGGTCAGACGGAGTGTCTGTCGGACAGGGTGTCTGCCGGACGGGGTGTTTGTCAGACGGGGTGTTTATCAGACGGAGTGTTTGTCGGACGGGGTGTTTGTCGGACAGAGTTTTAGTCAGACGGAGTGTTTGTCAGACGGAGTGTTTGTCGGAGGGAGTGTTTGGCGGACGGAGTGTTTGGCGGACGGAGTGTTTGGCGGATGGACTGATTGTCGGACGGAGTGTTTGGTGGACGGAGTGTTTGTCGGACGGTGTGTCTGTCGGACGGTGTGTCTGTCAGACGGCGTGTCTGTCGGACGGTGTGTCGGTCGGACGGAGTGTCTGTAGAACGAGGTGTCTGCCGGACGGGGTGTTTGGCTGTTGGGGTATTTGTCGAACGGAGTGTTTGTCGGACAGGGCGTTTGTCGGAGGGAGTGTTTGGTGGACGGAGTGTTTGGTGGATGGAGTGTTTGGCAGATGGACTGATTGTCGGACGGACTGTTTGGTGGACGGAGTGTTTGTCGGACGGCGTGTTTGTAGGACGGCGTGTTTGTTGGACGGCGTGTTTGTCAGATGGCATGATTGTCGGACGGCGTGTTTGTCAGACGGCGTGTTTGTCGGACGGCGTGTTTGTCGGATGGAGAGTTTGTCGGACGGAGTGTTTGTCGGACGGTGTCTTTGTCGGACGGAGTGTTTGTCGGACGGAGTGTTTGTCGGAAGGAGTGTTTGTCGGACGGAGTGTTTCTCGGACGGAGTATTTGTCGGACGGAGTGTTTGCCAGACAGAGTGTTTGCTGGTTGGAGTGTTTGCCGGACGGAGGGTTTGGAGTGTTTGCCAGACGAGGTGTTTGGCGGACGGAGTGTTTCACGGACGGAGTGTTTGTCAGACGGAGTGTCTGTTGGACGGCGTGTCTGTCGGACGGCGAGGCTGTCGGACGGCGTGTCTGTCGGACGGTGTGTCGGTCGGACGGAGTGTCTGTCGGACGGGGTGTCTGCCGGACGGGGTGTTTGGCAGACGGGGTGTTTGTCGGACAGAGTGTTTGTTGGACGGAGTGTCTGTCGGACGGACTGTTTGTCGGACGGCGTGTTTGTCGGACGGCGTGTTTGTCGGACGGCGTGTTTGTCGGACGGCGTGTTTGTCGGATGGCGTGTTTGATGGACGGCGTGTTTGTCGGACGTCCTGTTTGTCGTATGGCGTGATTGTCGGACGGCGTGTTTGTCGGACGGCGTGTTTGTCAGACGACGTGTTTGTCGGACAGCGTTTTTGTCGGACGGAGTGTTTGTCAGATGGAGTGTTTGGCGGATGTAGTGTTTGGCGGACGTACTGTTTGGCAGTCGTAGTGTTTGGCGGACGGAGTGTTTGTCGGACGGAGTGTTTGTCGGATGGAACGTTTGGCGGACGGAGTGTTTGGTGGACGGAGTGTTTGGCGGACGGTGTGTTTGCCGGACGGAGTGTTTGCCGGACGGAGTGTTTGCCGGACGGAGTGTTTGCCGGACGGCGTGCTTGCCGGGTGGCGAGTTTGCCGGATGGAGTGTTTGTCGGCCGGAGTATTTGCCGGGCAGTGTGTTTGCCGGAAGGAGTGTTTGACAGACGGAGTGTTTGTCAGACGGAGAGTTTGCTGGATGGATTGTTTGCCGGATGGAGGGTTTGGAGTGTTTGCCAGACGGAGTGTTTGGCGGACGTACGGTTTGGCGGACGTAATGTTTGGCGGACGGGGTGTTTGTCGGACAGAGTGTTTGTCGGACGGCATGTTTGTCGGACGGTGTGTTTGTCGGACGGTGTGTTTGTCGGATGGCGTGTTTGTCAGAAGGCATGTTTGTTGGACGGCGTGTTTGTCGGATGGCGTGTTTGTCAGATGGCATGTTTGGCGTACGGCATGTTTGGCGCCGGCGTGTTTGGCGGGCGGAGTGTTTGCCGGACGGAGTATTTCTTGGATGGAGTATTTGTCGGACGGAGTTTCTGTCAGACGGCATGTCTATCGGACGGCGTGTCTGTCGGACGGCGTGTCTGTCGGATGGCGTGTCGGTCGGACGGAGTGTCTGTCGGACGGGGTGTCTGCCGGACGGTGTGTTTGGCAGACGGGGTGTTTGTCGGACGGAGTGTTTGTCGGACGGGGTGTTTGTCGGACAGAGTGTTAGTCAGACGGAGTGTTTGTCAGACGGAGTGCTTGTCGGAGAGAGTGTTTGGCGGACGGAGTGTTTGTCGGACGGACTGTTTGTCGGACGGAGTGTTTGTCGGACGTAGTGTTTGTCGGACGTACTGTTTGGCGGACGTAGTGTTTGGCGGACGGAGTGTTTGTCGGACGGAGTGTTTGTCGGACGGAATGTTTGTCGGACGGAGTGTTTGGCGGATGGAGTGTTTGCCGGATGGAGTGTTTGCCGGACGGCGTGTTTGCCGGACGGCGTGTTTGCTGGGCGGAGTGTTTGCCGGATGGAGTGTTTGTCGGCCGGAGTATTTGCCGGGCAGAGTGTTTGCCGGACGTAGTTTCTGCCGGAGGGAGTGTTTGCCAGATGGAGTGTTTGCTGGATGGTGTGTTTGCCGGACGGAGGGTTTGGAGTGTTTGCCAGATGGAGTGTTTGGCGGATGTACTGTTTGGCGGACGTAGTGTTTGGCGGACGGAGTGTTTGTCGGACGGAGTGTTTGTCGGACGGAATGTTTGGCGGACGAAGTGTTTGCCGGACGGAGTGTTTGGTGGACGGAGTGTTTGGCGGACGGGGTGTTTGCCGGACGGAGTGTTTGCCGGACGGAGTGTTTGCCGGACGGAGTGTTTGCCGGACGGCGTGCTTGCCGGGTGGCGAGTTTGCCGGATGGAGTGTTTGTCGGCCGGAGTATTTGCCGGGCAGTGTGTTTGCCGGAAGGAGTGTTTGACAGACGGAGTGTTTGTCAGACGGAGAGTTTGCTGGATGGATTGTTTGCCGGATGGAGGGTTTGGAGTGTTTGCCAGACGGAGTGTTTGGCGGACATACGGTTTGGCGGACGTAATGTTTGGCGGACGGAGTGTTTGTCGGACAGAGTGTTTGTCGGACGGCATGTTTGTCGGACGGTGTGTTTGTCGGACGGTGTGTTTGTCGGATGGCGTGTTTGTCAGAAGGCATGTTTGTTGGACGGTGTGTTTGTCGGATGGCGTGTTTGTCAGATGGCATGTTTGGCGTACGGCATGTTTGGCGCCGGCGTGTTTGGCGGGCGGAGTGTTTGCCGGACGGAGTATTTCTTGGATGGAGTATTTGTCGGATGGAGTTTCTGTCGGACGGCATGTCTATCGGACGGCGTGTCTGTCGGACGGCGTGTCTGTCGGATGGCGTGTCGGTCGGACGGAGTGTCTGTCGGACGGGGTGTCTGCCGGACGGTGTGTTTGGCAGACGGGGTGTTTGTCGGACGGAGTGTTTGTCGGACGGGGTGTTTGTCGGACAGAGTGTTAGTCAGACGGAGTGTTTGTCAGACGGAGTGCTTGTCGGAGAGACTGTTTGGCGGACGGAGTGTTTGTCGGACGGACTGTTTGTCGGACGGAGTGTTTGTCGGACGTAGTGTTTGGCGGACGTACTGTTTGGCGGACGTAGTGTTTGGCGGACGGAGTGTTTGTCGGACGGAGTGTTTGTCGGACGGAATGTTTGTCGGACGGAGTGTTTGGCGGATGGAGTGTTTGCCGGATGGAGTGTTTGCCGGACGGCGTGTTTGCCGGACGGCGTGTTTGCTGGGCGGAGTGTTTGCCGGATGGAGTGTTTGTCGGCCGGAGTATTTGCCGGGCAGAGTGTTTGCCGGACGTAGTTTCTGCCGGAGGGAGTGTTTGCCAGATGGAGTGTTTGCTGGATGGTGTGTTTGCCGGACGGAGGGTTTGGAGTGTTTGCCAGATGGAGTGTTTGGCGGATGTACTGTTTGGCGGACGTAGTGTTTGGCGGACGGAGTGTTTGTCGGACGGAGTGTTTGTCGGACGGAATGTTTGGCGGACGAAGTGTTTGCCGGACGGAGTGTTTGGTGGACGGAGTGTTTGGCGGACGGGGTGTTTGCCGGACGGAGTGTTTGCCGGACGGAGTGTTTGCCGGACGGAGTGTTTGCCGGACGGCGTGCTTGCCGGGTGGCGAGTTTGCCGGATGGAGTGTTTGTCGGCCGGAGTATTTGCCGGGCAGTGTGTTTGCCGGAAGGAGTGTTTGACAGACGGAGTGTTTGTCAGACGGAGAGTTTGCTGGATGGATTGTTTGCCGGATGGAGGGTTTGGAGTGTTTGCCAGACGGAGTGTTTGGCGGACGTACGGTTTGGCAGACGTAATGTTTGGCGGACGGAGTGTTTGTCGGACAGAGTGTTTGTCGGACGGCATGTTTGTCGGACGGTGTGTTTGTCGGACGGTGTGTTTGTCGGATGGCGTGTTTGTCAGAAGGCATGTTTGTTGGACGGCGTGTTTGTCGGATGGCGTGTTTGTCAGATGGCGTGTTTGGCGTACGGCATGTTTGGCACCGGCGTGTTTGGCGGGCGGAGTGTTTGCCGGACGGAGTATTTCTTGGATGGAGTATTTGTCGGACGGAGTTTCTGTCGGACGGCATGTCTATCGGATGGCGTGTCTGTCGGACGGCGTGTCTGTCGGATGGCGTGTCGGTCGGACGGAGTGTCTGTCGGACGGGGTGTCTGCCGGACGGTGTGTTTGGCAGACGGGGTGTTTGTCGGACGGAGTGTTTGTCGGACGGGGTGTTTGTCGGACAGAGTGTTAGTCAGACGGAGTGTTTGTCAGACGGAGTGCTTGTCGGAGAGAGTGTTTGGCGGACGGAGTGTTTGTCGGACGGACTGTTTGTCGGACGGAGTGTTTGTCGGACGTAGTGTTTGGCGGACGTACTGTTTGGCGGACGTAGTGTTTGGCGGACGGAGTGTTTGTCGGACGGAGTGTTTGTCGGACGGAATGTTTGTCGGACGGAGTGTTTGGCGGATGGAGTGTTTGCCGGATGGAGTGTTTGCCGGACGGCGTGTTTGCCGGACGGCGTGTTTGCTGGGCGGAGTGTTTGCCGGATGGAGTGTTTGTCGGCCGGAGTATTTGCCGGGCAGAGTGTTTGCCGGACGTAGTTTCTGCCGGAGGGAGTGTTTGCCAGATGGAGTGTTTGCTGGATGGTGTGTTTGCCGGACGGAGGGTTTGGAGTGTTTGCCAGATGGAGTGTTTGGCGGATGTACTGTTTGGCGGACGTAGTGTTTGGCGGACGGAGTGTTTGTCGGACGGAGTGTTTGTCGGACGGAATGTTTGGCGGACGAAGTGTTTGCCGGACGGAGTGTTTGCCGGACGGAGTGTTTGCCGGACGGGGTGTTTGCCGGACGGCGTGTTTGCCGGGCGGAGTGTTTGCCGGACGGAGTGTTTGTCGGCCGGAGTATTTGCCGGCAGAGTGTTTGCCGGACGGAGTGTTTGCCGGACGGAGTGTATGCCAGACGGAGTGTTTGAAGTGTTTGGCTGACGGAGTGTTTGGCGAATGGTGTGTTTGGCGGACAGATTATTTGGCGGATGGAGTGTATGGTGTACGGAGTGTTTGCCAGATGGAGTGTTTGTCGGACGGCGTGTTTGCCGGAGGTAGTGTTTGCTGGACGGAGTGTATGCCGGACAGCGCACTTGCCTGAGGGAGTGTTTGCCGGACGGAGTGTTTGCCGGAGGGCGTGTTTGCCGGATGGCATGTTTGCCAGAGGGCGTGTTTGCCGGACGGCATGCTTGCCGGGCGGTGTGTTTGCCAGGCGGCGTGTTTGCCGGGCGGCGTGTTTGTCGGACGGCGTGTTTGTCGGACACAGTTTTTGTCAGATGGTGTGTTTGTCGGACGGAGTGTTTGTCGGACGGAATGTTTGTCGAACGGAGTGTTTGGCGGATGGAGTGTTTGCCGGATGGAGTGTTTGCCGGACGGCGTGTTTGCCGGACGGCGTGTTTGCTGGGCGGAGTGTTTGCCGGACGGAGTGTTTGTCGGCCGGAGTATTTGCCGGGCAGAGTGTTTGCCGGACGTAGTTTCTGCCGGAGGGAGTGTTTGCCAGATGGAGTGTTTGCTGGATGGTGTGTTTGCCGGACGGAGGGTTTGGAGTGTTTGCCAGATGGAGTGTTTGGCGGATGTACTGTTTGGCGGACGTAGTGTTTGGCGGACGGAGTGTTTGTCGGACGGAGTGTTTGTCGGACGGAATGTTTGGCGGATGAAGTGTTTGCCGGACGGAGTGTTTGCCGGACGGAGTGTTTGCCGGACGGGGTGTTTGCCGGACGGCGTGTTTGCCGGGCGGAGTGTTTGCCGGACGGAGTGTTTGTCGGCCGGAGTATTTGCCGGGCAGAGTGTTTGCCGGACGGAGTGTTTGCCGGACGGAGTGTATGCCAGACGGAGTGTTTGAAGTGTTTGGCTGACGGAGTGTTTGGCGAATGGTGTGTTTGGCGGACAGATTATTTGGCGGATGGAGTGTATGGTGTACGGAGTGTTTGCCAGATGGAGTGTTTGTCGGACGGCGTGTTTGCCGGAGGTAGTGTTTGCTGGACGGAGTGTATGCCGGACAGCGCACTTGCCTGAGGGAGTGTTTGCCGGACGGAGTGTTTGCCGGAGGGCGTGTTTGCCGGATGGCATGTTTGCCAGAGGGCGTGTTTGCCGGACGGCATGCTTGCCGGGCGGTGTGTTTGCCAGGCGGCGTGTTTGCCGGGCGGAGTGTTTGTCGGACGGCGTGTTTGTCGGACACAGTTTTTGTCAGATGGTGTGTTTGTCGGACGGAGTGTTTGTCGGACGGAGTGTTTGGCGGACGCAGTGTTTGGTGGACGGAGTGTTTGTCGGACGGAGTGTTTGTCGGACGGAACATTTGGCGGACGGCGTGATTGTCGGACGGGGTGTTTGTCGGACGGAGTTTTTGTTGGACGGAGTGTTTGTCGGACGGAGTGTTTGTCGGACAGATTGTTTGTCGGACGGAGTGTTTGACGGATGGAGTGTATGCCGGAGGGAGTGTTTGCTGGACGGAGTGTTTGCCGGATGGAGTGTTTACCGGACGGAGTGTTTCTCGGACGGAGTGCTTGTCGGACGGGGTGTCTGTCGGACGGCGTGTCTGTCGGACGGCGTGCCGGTCGGATGGAGTGTCTGTAGAATGGGGTGTCTGCCGGACGGGGTGTTTGGCTGACTGGGTGTTTGTCGGACGGAGTATTTGTCGGACGGGTTGTTTGTCGGACGGAGTGCTTGTCAGATGGAGTGTTTGTCGGACGGAGTGTTTGTCGGAGGGAGTGTTTCGCGGACGGAGTGTTTGGCGGACGGAGTGTTTGGCGGACGGACTGATTGCCAGATGGAGTGTTTGGTGGACGGAGTGTTTGTCGGAAGGCATGTTTCTCAGACGGCGTGTTTGTCGGACGGCCTGTTTGTCGGACGGCGCGTTTGTCGGACGCTGCATTTGTCGGACGGTGTGTTTGTCGGACGGCGTGTTTGTCGGATGGCGTGTCTGTCGGACGGCGTGTCTGTCGGACGGCGTGTCGGTCGGACGGTGTGTCTGTAGAACGGCGTGTCTGCCGGATGCGGTGTTTGGCTGACGGGGTGTTTGTCGGACGGAGTGTTTGTCGGGCGGTGTGTTTGTCGGACGGAGTGCTTGTCAGACGGAGTGTTTGTCGGACGGAGTGTTTGTCGGAGGGAGTGTTTGGCGGACGGAGTGTTTGGCGGACGGAGTGTTTGTCGGGCGGTGTGTTTGTCGGACGGAGTGCTTGTCAGACGGAGTGTTTGTCGGACGGAGTGTTTGTCGGAGGGAGTGTTTGGCGGACGGAGTGTTTGGCGGACGGAGTGTTTGTCGGACGGCGTGTTTGTCGGACGGAGCATTTGGCGGACGGCGTGATTGTCGGACGGGGTGTCTGCCGGGTGGGGTGTTTGGCTGACGGGGTGTTTGTCGGACGGGGTATTTGTCGGACGGGTTGTTTGTCGGACGGAGAGCTTGTCAGACGGAGTGTTTGTCGGACGGAGTGTTTGTCGGAGGGAATGTTTGGCGGACGGAGTGTTTGGCGGACGGAGTGTTTGGCGGACGGACTGATTGTCAGATGGAGTGTTTGGTGGACGGAGTGTTTGTCGGAAGGCATGTTTCTCAGACGGCGTGTTTGTCGAACGGTGTGTTTGTCGGACGGCGTGTTTGTCGGATGGCGTGTCTGTCGGACGGCGTGTCTGTCGGACGGCATGTCGTTCGGACGGAGTGTCTGTAGTACGGGGTGTCTGCCGGATGGGGTGTTTGGCTGACGGGGTGTTTGTCGGATGGAGTGTTTGTCGGACGGTGTGTTTGTCGGATGGACTGCTTGTCAGACGGAGTGTTTGTCGGACGGAGTGTTTGTCGGAGGGAGTGTTTGGCGGACGGAGTATTTGGCGGATGGAGTGTTTGGCGGACGGACTGATTGTCAGATGGAGTGTTTGGTGGACGGAGTGTTTGTCGGACGGCATGTTTGTCGGACGGCGTGTTTGTCGGACGGAGTGTTTGTCAGAAGGAGTGTTTGTCGGACGGAGTGTTTGTCGGACGGAGTGTTTGTCGGACGGAGTGATTGTCGGACGGGGTGTTTGTCGGACGGAGTGTTTGGCGGACGGAGTGTTTGTCGGACGGCATGTCTGTCGGACGGCGTGTCTGTCGGACGGCGTGTCTGTCGGATGGCGTGTCGGTCAGACGGAGTGTCTGTCGGACAGGGTGTCTGCCGGACGGGGTGTTTGTCAGACGGGGTGTTTATCAGACGGAGTGTTTGTCGGACGGGGTGTTTGTCGGACAGAGTTTTAGTCAGACGGAGTGTTTGTCAGACGGAGTGTTTGTCGCAGGGAGTGTTTGGCGGATGGAGTGTTTGGCGGACGGAGTGTTTGGCGGATGGACTGATTGTCGGACGGAGTGTTTGGTGGACGGAGTGTTTGTCGGACGGCGTGTCTGTCGGAAGGTGTGTCTGTCGGACGGCGTGTCTGTCGGACGGTGTGTCGGTCGGACGGAGTGTCTGTAGAAAGAGGTGTCTGCCGGACGGGGTGTTTGGCTGTTGGGGTATTTGTCGGACGGAGTGTTTGTCGGACAGGGTGTTTGTCGGAGGGAGTGTTTGGTGGACAGAGTGTTTGGCGGATGGAGTGTTTGGCGGATGGACTGATTGTCGGACGGACTGTTTGGTGGATGGAGTGTTTGTCGGACGGCGTGTTTGTAGGACGGCGTGTTTGTCGGATGGCGTGTTTGTCAGATGGCATGTTTGTCGGACGGCGTGTTTGTCAGACGGCGTGTTTGTCGGACGGCGTGTTTGTCGGATGGAGAGTTTGTCGGACGGAGTGTTTGTCGGACGGTGTGTTTGTCGGACGGAGTGTTTGTCGGAATGTGTGTTTGTCGGACGGAGTGTTTGTCGGACGTCGTGTTTGTTGGACGGAGTGTTTGTCGGACGGAGTTTTTGTCGGAAGGAGTGTTTGTCGGACGGAGTGTTTCTCGGACGGAGTATTTGTCGGACGGAGTGTTTGCCAGACGGAGTGTTTGCTGGATGGAGTGTTTGCCGGACGGAGGGTTTGCCGGACGGAGGGTTTGGAGTGTTTGCCAGATGAGGTGTTTGGCGGACGGAGTGTTTCACGGACGGAGTGTTTGTCAGATGGAGTGTCTGTTGGACGGCGTGTCTGTCGGACGGCGTGTCTGTCGGACGGCGTGTCTGTCGGACGGTGTGTCGGTCGGACGGAGTGTCTGTCGGACGGGGTGTCTGCCGGACGGGGTGTTTGGCAGACGAGGTGTTTGTCGGACAGAGTGTTTGTCGGACGGAGTGTCTGTCGGACGGACTGTTTGTCGGACGGCGTCTTTGTCGGACGGCGTGTTTGTCGGATGGCGTGTTTGACAGACGGCGTGTTTGTCGGACGTCCTGTTTGTCGTATGGCGTGATTGTCGGACGGCGTGTTTGTTGGACGGCGTGTTTGTCAGACGACGTGTTTGTCGGACAGCGTTTTTGTCGGACGGTATGTTTGTCGGACGGAGTGTTTGTCAGATGGAGTGTTTGGCGGACGTAGTGTTTGGCGGATGTACTGTTTGGCAGACGTAGTGTTTGGCGGATGGAGTGTTTGTCGGACGGAGTGTTTGTCGGATGAAACGTTTGGTGGACGGAGTGTTTGGCGGACAGAGTGTTTGGCGGACGGTGTGTTTGCCGGACGGAGTGTTTGCCGGACGGAGTGTTTGCCGGACGGCGTGTTTGCCGGGCAGCGAGTTTGCCGGATGGAGTGTTTGTCGGCCGGAGTATTTGCCGGGCAGAGTGTTTGCCGGAAGGAGTGTTTGCCAGACGGAGTGTTTGCCAGACGGAGAGTTTGCTGGATGGATTGTTTGCCGGACGGAGGGTTTGGAGTGTTTGCCAGATGGAGTGTTTGGCGGACGTACGGTTTGGCGGACGTAATGTTTGGCGGACGGAGTGTTTGTCGGACAGAGTGTTTGTCGGACGGCACGTTTGTCGGACGGTGTGTTTGTCGGACGGTGTGTTTGTCGGATGGCGTGTTTGTCGGAAGGCATGTTTGTTGGACGGCGTGTTTGTCGGATGGCGTGTTTGTCAGACGGCATGTTTGGCGTACGGCATGTTTGGCGCCGGCGTGTTTGGCGGGCGGAGTGTTTGCCGGACGGAGTGTTTCTAGGATGGAGTATTTGTCGGACGGAGTTTCTGTCGGACGGCATGTCTGTCGGACGGCGTGTCTGTCGGATGGCGTGTCTGTCGGACGGTGTGTTTGGCAGACGGGGTGTTTTTCGGACGGAGTGTTTGTCGGACGGGGTGTTTGTCGGACAGAGTGTTAGTCAGACGGAGTGTTTGTCAGACGGAGTGCTTGTCGGAGAGAGTGTTTGGCGGACGGAGTGTTTGTCGGACGGACTGTTTGTCGGACGGAGTGTTTGTCGGACGTAGTGTTTGGCGGACGTACTGTTTGGCGGATGTAGTGTTTGGCGGACGGAGTGTTTGGCGGACGGAGTGTTTGTCGGACGGAATGTTTGTCGGACGGAGTGTTTGGCGGACGGAGTGTTTGCCGGATGGAGTGTTTGCCGGACGGCGTGTTTGCCGGACGGCGTGTTTGCTGGGCGGAGTGTTTGCCGGACGGAGTGTTTGTCGGCCGGAGTATTTGCCGGGCAGAGTGTTTGCCGGACGTAGTTTTTGCCGGAGGGAGTGTTTGCCAGATGGAGTGTTTGCTGGATGGTGTGTTTGCCGGACGGAGGGTTTGGAGTGTTTGCCAGACGGAGTGTTTGGCGGATGTACTGTTTGGCGGATGTAGTGTTTGGCGGACGGAGTGTTTGTCGGACGGAGTGTTTGTCGGACGGAATGTTTGGCGGACGAAGTGTTTGCCGGATGGAGTGTTTGCCGGACGGAGTGTTTGCCGGACGGGGTGTTTGCCGGACGGCGTGTTTGCCGGATGGAGTGCTTGCCGGACGGGGTGTTTGCCGGACGGCGTGTTTGCCGGGCAGAGTGTTTGCCGGAAGGAGTGTTTGCCGGACGGAGTGTATGCCAGACGGAGTGTTTGCTGGATGGAGTGTTTGCCAGACGGAGGGTTTGGAGTGTTTGGCTGACGGAGTGTTTGGCGAATGGTGTGTTTGGCGGACAGATTATTTGGCGGATGGAGTGTATGGTGTACGGAGTGTTTGCCGGATGGAGTGTTTGGCGGACGGCGTGTTTGCCGGAGGTAGTGTTTGCTGGACGGAGTGTATGCCGGACAGCGCACTTGCCTGAGGGAGTGTTTGCCGGACGGAGTGTTTGCCGGAGGGCGTGTTTGCCGGATGGCATGTTTGCCAGAGGGTGTGTTTGCCGGACGGCATGCTTGCCGGGCGGTGTGTTTGCCAGGCGGTGTGTTTGCCGGGCGGCGTGTTTGTCGGACGGCGTGTTTGTCGGACGGCGTGTTTGTCGGACACAGTTTTTGTCAGATGGTGTGTTTGTCGGACGGAGTGTTTGTCGGACGGAGTGTTTGGCGGACGCAGTGTTTGGCGGACGGAGTGTTTGTCGGACGGAGTGTTTGTCGGACGGAACATTTGGCGGACGGCGTGATTGTCGGACGGCGTGTTTGTCGGACGGAGTTTTTTTCAGAGGAGTGTTTGTCGGACGGAGTGTTTGTCGGACAGAGTGTTTGTCGGACGGAGTGTTTGACGGATGGAGTGTATGCCGGAGGGAGTGTTTGCTGGATGGATTGTTTGCCAGACGGAGTGTTTACCGGACGGAGTGCTTGTCGGACGGGGTGTCTGTCGGACGGCGTGTCTGTCGGACGGCGTGTCGGTCGGATGGAGTGTCTGTAGAATGGGGTGTCTGCCGGACGGGGTGTTTGGCTGACTGGGTGTTTGTCGGACGGAGTATTTGTCGGACGGGTTGTTTGTCGGACGGAGTGCTTGTCAGACGGAGTGTTTGTCGGACGGAGTGTTTGTCGGAGGGAGTGTTTCGCGGACGGAGTGTTTGGCGGATGGAGTGTTTGGCGGACGGACTGATTGCCAGATGGAGTGTTTGGTGGACGGAGTGTTTGTCGGAAGGCATGTTTCTCGGAAGGCGTGTTTGTCGGACGGCCTGTTTGTCGGACGGCGCGTTTGTCGGACGCTGCGTTTGTCGGACGGTGTGTTTGTCGGACGGCGTGTTTGTCGGATGGCGTGTCTGTCGGACGGCGTGTCTGTCGGACGGCGTGTCGGTCGGACGGTGTGTCTGTAGAACGGGGTGTCTGCCGGATGGGGTGTTTGGCTGACGGGGTGTTTGTCGGACGGAGTGTTTGTCGGACGGTGTGTTTGTCGGACGGAGTGCTTGTCAGACGGAGTGTTTGTCGGACGGAGTGTTTGTCGGAGGGAGTGTTTGGCAGACGGAGTGTTTGGCGGACGGAGTGTTTGTCGGACGGAGTGTTTGTCGGACGGAGCATTTGGCGGACGGCGTGATTGTCGGACGGGGTGTTTGTCGGACGGAGTTTTTGTCGGACGGAGTGTTTGTCGGACAGAGTATTTGTCGGACAGAGTGTTTGTCGGACGGAGTGTTTGACGGATGGAGTGTATGCCGGAGGGAGTGTTTGCTGGACGGAGTGTTTGCCGGACGGAGTGTTTACCGGACGGAGTGTTTCTCGGACGGAGTGCTTGTCGGACGGGGTGTCTGTCGGATGGCGTGTCTGTCGGACGGCGTGTCGGTCGGATGGAGTGTCTGTAGAACGGGGTGTCTGTCGGACGGGGTGTTTGGCTGACTGGGTGTTTGTCGGACGGAGTATTTGTCGGACGGGTTGTTTGTCGGACGGAGTGCTTGTCAAACGGAGTGTTTGTCGGACGGAGTGTTTGTCGGAGGGAGTGTTTCGCGGACGGAGTGTTTGGCGGACGGAGTGTTTGGCGGACGGACTGATTGCCAGATGGAGTGTTTGGTGGACGGAGTGTTTGTCGGAAGGCATATTTCTCGGACGGCGTGTTTGTCGGACGGCCTGTTTGTCGGATGGCGCGTTTGTCGGACGCTGCGTTTGTCGGACGGTGTGTTTGTCGGACGGCGTGTTTGTCGGATGGCGTGTCTGTCGGACGGCGTGTCTGTCGGACGGCGTGTCGGTCGGACGGTGTTTCTGTAGAATGGGGTGTCTGCCGGATGGGGTGTTTGGCTGACGGGATGTTTGTCAGACGGAGTGTTTGTCGGACGGTGTGTTTGTCGGACGGAGTGCTTGTCAGACGGAGTGTTTGTCGGATGGAGTGTTTGTCGGAGGGAGTGTTTGGCGGACGGAGTGTTTGGCCGACGGAGTGTTTGGCGGACGGACTGATTGTCGGATGGAGTGTTTGGTGGACGGAGTGTTTGTCGGATGGCATGTTTGTCGGACGGCGTGTTTGTCAGACGGCGTGTTTGACAGACGGCGTGTTTGTCGGATGGTGTGTTTGCCGGGGGAAGTGTTTGCCGGACGGAGTGTTTGTCAGCCTGAGTATTTGCCGGGCAGAGTGTTTGCCGGACGGAGTGTTTGCCGGACGGAGTGTTTGCCAGATGGAGTGTTTGCTGGATGGAGTGTTTGGCGGACACAATTTTTGTCGGACGGTGTGTTTGTCGGACGGCGTGTTTGTCGGATGGCGTGTCTGTCGGACGGCGTGTCTGTCGGACAGTGTGTCGGTCGGACTGTGTGTCTGTAGAACGGGGTGTCTGCCGGATGGGGTGTTTGGCTGACGGGGTGTTTGTCGGACAGAGTGTTTGTCGGATGGGGTGTTTGTTGGACGGAGTGCTTGTCAGATGGAGTGTTTGTCGGACGGAGTGTTTGTCGGAGGGAGTGTTTGGCGGACGGTGTGTTTGGCGGACGGAGTGTTTGGCGGACGGACTGATTGTCGGATGGAGTGTTTGCTGGATGGAGTGTTTGGCGGAGGAGTGTTTGGCGGACACAATTTTTGTCGGACGGTGTGTTTGTCGGATGGAGTGTTTGTCGGACGGAGTGTTTGGCGGACGTAGTGTTTGGCGGACGTACTGTTTGGCGGACGTAGTTTTTGGCGGACGTACTGTTTGTCGGACGGAGTGTTTGCTGGACGGAGTGTTTGTCGGCCGGAGTATTTGCCGGGCAGAGTGTTTTCCGGACGGAGTGTTTGCCGGACGGAGTATTTGCCAGAAGGTGTGTTTGCTGGATGGAGTGTTTGCCGGACGGAGGGTTTGGAGTGTTTGCCAGACGGAGTGTTTGGCGGACAGAGTGTTTGATGGATGGAGTGTATGGTGTACGGAGTGTTTGCCGGATGGAGTGTTTGTCGGATGGCGTGTTTGCCAGAGGTAGTGATTGCCGGACGGAGGGTTTGGAGTGTTTGCCAGAAGGAGTGTTTGTCGGACGGAGTGTTTGGTGGACGTAGTGTTTGGCGGACGTACTGTTTGGCGGACGTAGTGTTTGGCGGACGGAGTGTTTGTCGGACGGAGTGTTTGGCGGACGGAGTGTTTGGCGGACGGAGTTTTTGACGGGCAGAGTGTTTGGCTGATGGAGTGTTTGGCGGACGGAGTGTTTGCCAGACGGAGTGTTTACCGGACGGCGTGTTTGCCGGATGGCGTGTTTGCCGGAAGGTGTGTTTGCCGGATGGAGTGTTTGTCGGCCTGAGTATTTGCCGGGCAGAGTGTTTGCCGGATGGAGTGTTTGCCGGATGGAGTGTTTGCCTGATGGAGTGTTTGCCGGGCGGTGTATTTGCCGGACGGAGTGTTTGTCGGCCTGAGTATTTGCCGGGCAGTGTGTTTGCCGGATGGAGTGTTTGCCGGATGGAGTGTTTGCCAGACGGAGTGCTTGACGGATGGAGTGATTGCCGGACGGAGTGTATGCCGGACGGAGTGTTTGCCGGATGGCATGTTTGACAGATGGTGTGTTTGTCAGACGGAGTGTTTGCCGGACGGAGTGTTTGCCGGACGGTGCATTTGTCAGACGGAGCGTTTGCCGGACGGCGTGTTTGTTGGACGGCGCGTTTCTCGGACGGCGTGTATGTCGGACGGAGTGTTTGTCGGACGGCGTGTTTGTCGGACGGCGTGTTTGTCAGACGGCGTGTTTGTCGGATGGCGTGTTTGCCGGAAGGCATGTTTGTCAGACGGCGTGTTTGTCGGATGGCGTGTTTGTCAGGCGGCGTGTTTGGCGGATGCCTGTTTGGCGGCCGACGTGTTTGGCGGACGGAGTGTTTGCCGGACGGAGTGTTTCACGGATGGAGTGTTTGTCAGATGGAGTGTCTGTCGGACGGCGTGTCTGTCGGATGGCGTGTCTGTCGGACGGCAATGTCTGTTGGACGGCGTGTCGGTCGGACGGAGTGTCTGTCGGACGGGGTGTCTGCCGGAAGGGGTGTTTGGCAGACAGGGTGCTTGTCGGACAGTGTGTTTGTCTGACGGGGTGTTTGTCGGACAGAGTGTTTGTCAGACGCTGTGTTTGCCAGACGGAGTGTTTGTCGGCCTGAGTATTTGCCGGGCAGAGTGTTTGCCGGACGGAGTGTTTGCCGGATGGAGTGCTTGCCAGACGGAGTGCTTGACGGATGGAGTGTTTGTCGGACAGAGTGTTTGCCGAACGGAGTGTTTGCCGGACGGTGCTTTTGTCAGACGGAGCGTTTGCCGGATGGCGTGTTTGTCGGACGGCGTGTTTGTTGGACGGCGTGTTTCTCGGACGGCGTGTATGTCGGACGGAGTGTTTGTCGGACGGCGAGTTTGTCGGACGGCGTGTTTGTCAGACGGCGTGTTTGTCGGATGGCGTGTTTGTCGGAAGGCGTGTTTGTCGGACGGCGTGTTTGTCGGGTGGCGTGTTTGTCAGGCGGCGTGTTTGGCGGACGCCTGTTTGGCGGCCGACGTGTTTGGCGGACGGAGTGTTTGGCGGACGGAGTGTTTCACAGATGGAGTGTTTGTCAGACGGAGTGTCTGTCGGATGGCGTGTCTCTCGGACGGCGTGTCTCTCGGACGGCGTGTCTGTCGGACGGCGTGTCGGTCGGACGGAGTGTCTGTCGGACGGGGTGTCTGCCGGACGGGGTGTTTGGCAGACGGGGTGTTTGTCGGACAGAGTGTTTATCGGACGGGGTATTTGTCGGACAGAGTGTTTGTCAGATGGAGTGTTTGTCAGACGGAGTGTTTGTCGGAGGGAGTGTTTGGCGGACAGAGTGTTTGGTGGACGGCGTGTATGTCGGACGGCGTGTTTGTCGGACGGCGTGTTTGTCGGACGGTGTGTTTGTCGGACTGCGTGTTTGTCGTATGGCGTGTATGTCGGACGGCGTGTTTGTCAGATGGCGTGTTTGTCAGACGACGTGTTTGTCAGACGGTGTATTTGTCGGACGGTGTGTTTGCCGGACGGCGTGTTTGCCGGACGGCGTGTTTGCCGGGCGGAATGTTTGCCAGACGGAGTGTTTGTCGGCCGGAGTATTTGCCAGGCAGAGTGTTTGCCAGACGGAGTGCTTGCCGGACGGAGTGTTTGCCAGACGGAGTGTTTGCTGGATGGAGTGTTTGCCGGACGGAGGTTTTGGAGTGTATGCCAGACGGAGTGTTTGGCGGACAGTGTGTTTGGCGGACAGAGTGTTTGGCGGATGGAGTGTATGGTGTACAGAGTGTTTGCCGGATGGACTGTTTGTCGGACGGCGTGTTTGCCAGAGGTAGTGTTTGCTGGACGGAGTGGTTGCCGGACGGCGCGTTTGCCGGAGGGAGTTTTTGCCGGATGGAGTGTTTGCCGGAGGGTGTGTTTGCCGGATGGCATGTTTGCCAGAGGGCATGTTTGCCGGACGGCATGCTTGCCGGGTGGTGTGTTTGCCGGGCGGCGTGTTTCCCGGGAGGCGTGTTTGCCCGGCGGCATGTTTGCCGGAGGGCGTGTTTGCTGGACGGCGTGTTTGACGGACGGCGAGTTTGTCGGACGGCATGTTTGTCGGACGGCGTATTTGTCGGACGGCGTGTTTCTCGGATGGCGTATTTGTCGGACGGCGTGTTTGTCGGACGGCGTATTTGTTGGACGGCATGTTTGTCGGACAGCGTATTTGTCGGACGGCGTGTTTCTCGGTCGGCATGTTTCTCGGACGGCATGTTTGTCGGATGGCGTGTTTGTCAGACGGCGTGTTTGTCGGACGGCGTGTTTGTCGGATGGAGTGTTTGCCGGACGGAGCGCTTGCCGGATGGTGTGCTTGACGGACGGAGTGATTGCCGGACAGAGTGTATGCCGGATGGAGTGTTTGCCGGACGTCGTGTTTGACAGATGGCGTGTTTGTCAGATGGAGTGTTTGCCGGACGGAGTGTTTGCCGGATGGTGCATTTGTTGGACGGAGCATTTGCCGGACGGCGTGTTTGTCAGGCGGCGTGTTTGTCGGACGGCGTGTTTCTCGGACGGCGTGTTTGTCGGAAGGCGTGTTTGTCGGACGGCGTGTTTGTCGGACGGCGTGTTTGTCAGATGGCATGTTTTGCGGACGGCGTGTTTGGCGGCCGGAGTGTTTGGCGGACGGAGTGTTTGCCGGACGGAGTGTTTCTCGGACGGAGTGTTTGTCAGATGGAGTGTCTGTCGGACGACGTGTCTGTTGGACGGCGTCTCTGTTGGATGGCATGTCTGTCGGATGGCGTGTCTGTCGGATGGAGTGTCTGTCGGATGGGGTGTCTGCCGGACGGGGTGTTTGGCAGACGGTGTGTTTGTCGGAAGGAGTGTTTGTCGGACGGAGTGTTTGGCGGACGTAGTGTTTGGCGGACGTACTGTTTGGCAGATGTACTGTTTGGCGGACAGAGTGTTTGGCGGACAGAGTGTTTGCCGGACGGAGTTTTTGCCGGACGGAGTGTTTGCCGGACGGCGTGTTTGCCAGATGGCGTGTTTGCCGGGCGGAGTGTTTGCCGGACTGAATGTTTGTCGGCCTGAGTATTTGCCGGGCAATGTATTTGCCGGACGGAGTGTTTGCCGGATGGAGTGTTTGCCAGATGGTGTGTTTGCTGGATGGAGTGTTTGCCGGACGGAGGGTTTGGAGTGTATGCCAGATGGAGTGTTTGGCGGTGGAGTGTTTGGCGGACAGAGTTTTTGTCGGACGGTGTGTTTGTCGGACGGAGTGTTTGGCGGATGTACTGTTTGGCGGACGTCGTGTTTGGCGGACGGAGTGTTTGTCGGACGGTGTGTTTGTCGGACGGAGTGTTTGTCGGACGGAGTGTTTGGCGGACGTAGTGTTTGTCGGACGTACTGTTTGGCGGACGTAGTGTTTGGCGGACGGAGTGTTTGTCGGACGGCCTGTTTGTCGGACGGCGCGTTTGTACGACGGCGCGTTTGTCGGACGGTGTGTTTGTCGGACGGCGTGTTTGTCGGAAGGCGTGTTTGTCGGACGGCGTGTTTGTCGGACGGTGTGTTTGTCAGACGGCGTGTTTGGCGGATGGCGTGTTTGTCGGACGGCGTGTTTGTTGGACGGCGTGTTTCTCGGACGGCGTGTATGTCGGACGGCGTGTTTGTCGGACGGCGTGTTTGTCGGACGGCGTGTTTGTCAGATGGCGTGTTTGTCGGATGGCGTGTTTGTCGGAAGGCGTGTTTGTCGGACGGCGTGTTTGTCGGGTGGCGTGTTTGTCAGGCGGCGTGTTTGGCGGACGCCTGTTTGGCGGCCGACGTGTTTGGCGGACGGAGTGTTTGGCGGACGGAGTGTTTCACAGATGGAGTGTTTGTCAGACAGAGTGTCTGTCGGATGGCGTGTCTCTCGGACGGCGTGTCTCTCGGACGGCATGTCTGTCGGACGGCGTGTCGGTCGGACGGAGTGTCTGTCGGACGGGGTGTCTGCCGGACGGGGTGTTTGGCAGACGGGGTGTTTGTCGGACAGAGTGTTTATCGGACCGGGTGTTTGTCGGACAGAGTGTTTGTCAGATGGAGTGTTTGTCAGACGGAGTGTTTGTCGGAGGGAGTGTTTGGCGGACGGAATGTTTGGTGGACGGCGTGTATGTCGGACGGCGTGTTTGTCGGACGGCGTGTTTGTCGGACGGTGTGTTTGTCGGACTGCGTGTTTGTCGTATGGCGTGTATGTCGGACGGCGTGTTTGTCGGATGGCGTGTTTGTCAGACGACGTGTTTGTCGGACGGTGTGTTTGTCGGACGGTGTGTTTGCCGGATGGCGTGTTTGCCGGACGGCGTGTTTGCCGGGCGGAATGTTTGCCAGACGGAGTGTTTGTCGGCCGGAGTATTTGCCAGGCAGAGTGTTTGCCAGACGGAGTGCTTGCCGGACGGAGTGTTTGCCAGACGGAGTGTTTGCTGGATGGAGTGTTTGCCGGATGGAGGTTTTGGAGTGTATGCCAGACGGAGTGTTTGGCGGACGTAGTGTTTGTCGGACGTACTGTTTGGCGGACGTAGTGTTTGGCGGACGGAGTGTTTGTCGGACGGCCTGTTTGTCGGACGGCGCGTTTGTACGACGGCGCGTTTGTCGGACGGTGTGTTTGTCGGACGGCGTGTTTGTCGGAAGGCGTGTTTGTCGGACGGCGTGTTTGTCGGACGGTGTTTTTGTCAGACGGCGTGTTTGGCGGACGGCGTGTTTGTCGGACGGCGTGTTTGTTGGACGGCGTGTTTCTCGGACGGCGTGTATGTCGGACGGAGTGTTTGTCGGACGGCGTGTTTGTCGGACGGCGTGTTTGTCAGACGGCGTGTTTGTCGGATGGCGTGTTTGTCGGAAGGCGTGTTTGTCAGACGGCGTGTTTGTCGGGTAGCGTGTTTGTCAGGCGGCGTGTTTGGCGGACGCCTGTTTGGCGGCCGACGTGTTTGGCGGACGGAGTGTTTGGCGGACGGAGTGTTTCACAGATGGAGTGTTTGTCAGACGGAGTGTCTGTCGGATGGCGTGTCTCTCGGACGGCGTGTCTCTCGGACGGCGTGTCTGTCGGACGGCGTGTCGGTCGGACGGAGTGTCTGTCGGACGGGGTGTCTGCCGGACGGGGTGTTTGGCAGACGGGGTGTTTGTCGGACAGAGTGTTTATCGGACGGGGTGTTTGTCAGACAGAGTGTTTGTCAGATGGAGTGTTTGTCAGATGGAGTGTTTGTCGGAGGGAGTGTTTGGCGGACGGAGTGTTTGGTGGACGGCGTGTATGTCGGACGGCGTGTTTGTCGGACGGCGTGTTTGTCGGACGGTGTGTTTGTCGGACTGCGTGTTTGTCATATGGCGTGTATGTCGGACGGCGTGTTTGTCGGATGGCGTGTTTGTCAGACGACGTGTTTGTCGGACGGTGTGTTTGTCGGACGGTGTGTTTGCCGGATGGCGTGTTTGCCGGACGGCGTGTTTGCCGGGCGGAATGTTTGCCAGACGGAGTGTTTGTCGGCCGGAGTATTTGCCAGGCAGAGTGTTTGCCAGATGGAGTGCTTGCCGGACGGAGTGTTTGCCAGACGGAGTGTTTGCTGGATGGAGTGTTTGCCGGACGGAGGTTTTGGAGTGTATGCCAGATGGAGTGTTTGGCGGACGGTGTGTTTGGCGGACAGAGTGTTTGGCGGATGGAGTGTATGGTGTACGGAGTGTTTGCCGGATGGACTGTTTGTCGGACGGCGTGTTTGCCAGAGGTAGTGTTTGCTGGACGGAGTGGTTGCCGGACGGCGCGTTTGCCGGAGGGAGTTTTTGCCGGATGGAGTGTTTGCCGGAGGGTGTGTTTGCCGGATGGCATGTTTGCCAGAGGGCATGTTTGCCAGATGGCATGCTTGCCGGGCGGTGTGTTTGCCGGGCGGCGTGTTTCCCGGGCGGCGTGTTTGCCCGGCGGCGTGTTTGCCGGAGGGCGTGTTTGCTGGACGGCGTGTTTGTCGGACGGCGTGTTTGTCGGACGGCATGTTTGTCGGACGGCGTATTTGTCAGACGGCGTGTTTCTCGGATGGCGTATTTGTCGGACGGCGTGTTTGTCGGACGGCGTATTTGTTGGACGGCATGTTTGTCGGACAGCGTATTTGTCGGACGGCGTGTTTCTCGGACGGCGTGTTTCTCGGACGGCATGTTTGTCGGATGGCGTGTTTGTCGGACGGCGTGTTTGTCGGACGGCGTGTTTGTCGGATGGAGTGTTTGCCGGACGGAGCGCTTGCCGGATGGTGTGCTTGACGGAGGGAGTGATTGCCGGACAGAGTGTATGCCGGACGGAGTGTTTGCCGGACGTCGTGTTTGACAGATGGCGTGTTTGTCAGATGGTGTGTTTGCCGGACAGAGTGTTTGCCGGATGGTGCATTTGTTGGACGGAGCGTTTGCCGGATGGCGTGTTTGTCAGGCGGCGTGTTTGTCGGACGGCGTGTTTCTCGGACGGCGTGTTTGTCGGAAGGCGTGTTTGTCGGACGGCATGTTTGTCGGACGGCGTGTTTGTCAGACGGCGTGTTTTGCGGACGGCGTGTTTGGCGGCCGGAGTGTTTGGCGGACGGAGTGTTTGCCGGACGGAGTGTTTCTCGGACGGAGTGTTTGTCAGACGGAGTGTCTGTCGGACGACGTGTCTGTTGGACGGCGTCTCTGTTGGATGGCATGTCTGTCGGACAGCGTGTCTGTCGGATGGAGTGTCTGTCGGATGGGGTGTCTGCCGGACGGGGTGTTTGGCAGACGGTGTGTTTGTCGGAAGGAGTGTTTGTCGGACGGAGTGTTTGGCGGACGTAGTGTTTGGCGGACGTACTGTTTGGCAGACGTACTGTTTGGCGGACGGAGTGTTTGGTGGACAGAGTGTTTGCCGGACGGAGTTTTTGCCGGACGGAGTGTTTGCCGGACGGCGTGTTTGCCAGACGGCGTGTTTGCCGGGCGGAGTGTTTGCCGGACTGAATGTTTGTCGGCCTGCGTATTTGCCGGGCAAAGTGTTTGCCGGACGGAGTGTTTGCCGGATGGAGTGTTTGCCAGATGGAGTGTTTGCTGGATGGAGTGTTTGCCGGACGGAGGGTTTGGAGTGTTTGCCAGATGGAGTGTTTGGCGGTGGAGTATTTGGCGGACAGAGTTTTTGTCGGACGGTGTGTTTGTCGGACGGAGTGTTTGGCGGATGTACTGTTTGGCGGACGTCGTGTTTGGCGGACGGAGTGTTTGTCGGACGGTGTGTTTGTCGGACGGAGTGTTTGTCGGACGGAGTGTTTGGCGGACGTAGTGTTTGTCGGACGTACTGTTTGGCGGACGTAGTGTTTGGCGGACGGAGTGTTTGTCGGACGGCCTGTTTGTCGGATGGCGCGTTTGTACGACGGCGCGTTTGTCGGACGGTGTGTTTGTCGGACGGCGTGTTTGTCGGAAGGCGTGTTTGTCGGACGGCGTGTTTGTCGGACGGTGTGTTTGTCAGACGGCGTGTTTGGCGGATGGCGTGTTTGTCGGATGGCGTGTTTGTTGGACGGCGTGTTTCTCGGACGGCGTGTATGTCGGACGGAGTGTTTGTCGGACGGCGTGTTTGTCGGACGGCGTGTTTGTCAGATGGCGTGTTTTTCGGATGGCGTGTTTGTCGGAAGGCGTGTTTGTCGGACGGCGTGTTTGTCGGGTGGCGTGTTTGTCAGGCGGCGTGTTTGGCGGACGCCTGTTTGGCGGCCGACGTGTTTGGCGGACGGAGTGTTTGGCGGACGGAGTGTTTCACAGATGGAGTGTTTGTCAGACAGAGTGTCTGTCGGATGGCGTGTCTCTCGGACGGCGTGTCTCTCGGACGGCATGTCTGTCGGACGGCGTGTCGGTCGGACGGAGTGTCTGTCGGACGGGGTGTCTGCCGGACGGGGTGTTTGGCAGACGGGGTGTTTGTCGGACAGAGTGTTTATCGGACCGGGTGTTTGTCGGACAGAGTGTTTGTCAGATGGAGTGTTTGTCAGATGGAGTGTTTGTCGGAGGGAGTGTTTGGCGGACGGAATGTTTGGTGGACGGCGTGTATGTCGGACGGCGTGTTTGTCGGACGGCGTGTTTGTCGGACGGTGTGTTTGTCGGACTGCGTGTTTGTCGTATGGCGTGTATGTCGGACGGCGTGTTTGTCGGATGGCATGTTTGTCAGACGACGTGTTTGTCGGACGGTGTGTTTGTCGGACGGTGTGTTTGCCGGATGGCGTGTTTGCCGGACGGCGTGTTTGCCGGGCGGAATGTTTGCCAGACGGAGTGTTTGTCGGCCGGAGTATTTGCCAGGCAGAGTGTTTGCCAGACGGAGTGCTTGCCGGACGGAGTGTTTGCCAGACGGAGTGTTTGCTGGATGGAGTGTTTGCCGGACGGAGGTTATGGAGTGTATGCCAGACGGAGTGTTTGACGGATGTAGTGTTTGTCAGACGTACTGTTTGGCGGACGTAGTGTTTGGCGGACGGAGTGTTTGTCGGACGGCCTGTTTGTCGGACGGCGCGTTTGTACGACGGCGCGTTTGTCGGACGGTGTGTTTGTCGGACGGCGTGTTTGTCGGAAGGCGTGTTTGTCGGACGGCGTGTTTGTCGGACGGTGTGTTTGTCAGACGGCGTGTTTGGCGGATGGCGTGTTTGTCGGACGGCGTGTTTGTTGGACGGCGTGTTTCTCGGACGGCGTGTATGTCGGACGGAGTGTTTGTCGGACGGCGTGTTTGTCGGACGGCGTGTTTGTCAGATGGCGTGTTTGTCGGATGGCGTGTTTGTCGGAAGGCGTGTTTGTCGGACGGCGTGTTTGTCGGGTGGCGTGTTTGTCAGGCGGCGTGTTTGGCGGACGCCTGTTTGGCAGCCGACGTGTTTGGCGGACGGAGTGTTTGGCGGACGGAGTGTTTCACAGATGGAGTGTTTGTCAGACAGAGTGTCTGTTGGATGGCGTGTCTCTCGGACGGCGTGTCTCTCGGACGGCATGTCTGTCGGACGGCGTGTCGGTCGGACGGAGTGTCTGTCGGACGGGGTGTCTGCCGGACGGGGTGTTTGGCAGACGGGGTGTTTGTCGGACAGAGTGTTTATCGGACCGGGTGTTTGTCGGACAGAGTGTTTGTCAGATGGAGTGTTTGTCAGACGGAGTGTTTGTCGGAGGGAGTGTTTGGCGGACGGAATGTTTGGTGGACGGCGTGTATGTCGGACGGCGAGTTTGTCGGACGGCGTGTTTGTCGGACGGTGTGTTTGTCGGACTGCGTGTTTGTCGTATGGCGTGTATGTCGGACGGCGTGTTTGTCGGATGGCGTGTTTGTCAGACGACGTGTTTGTCGGACGGTGTGTTTGTCGGACGGTGTGTTTGCCGGATGGCGTGTTTGCCGGACGGCGTGTTTGCCGGGCGGAATGTTTGCCAGACGGAGTGTTTGTCGGCCGGAGTATTTGCCAGGCAGAGTGTTTGCCAGACGGAGTGCTTGCCGGACGGAGTGTTTGCCAGACGGAGTGTTTGCTGGATGGAGTGTTTGCCGGACGGAGGTTTTGGAGTGTATGCCAGATGGAGTGTTTGGCGGACGGTGCGTTTGGCGGACAGAGTGTTTGGCGGATGGAGTGTATGGTGTACGGAGTGTTTGCCGGATGGACTGTTTGTTGGACGGCGTGTTTGCCAGAGGTAGTGTTTGCTGGACGGAGTGATTGCCGGACGGCGCGTTTGCCGGAGGGAGTTTTTGCCGGATGGAGTGTTTGCCGGAGGGTGTGTTTGCCGGATGGCATGTTTGCCAGAGGGCATGTTTGCCAGATGGCATGCTTGCCGGGCGGTGTGTTTGCCGGGCAGCGTGTTTCCCGGGCGGCGTGTTTGCCCGGCGGCGTGTTTGCCGGAGGGCGTGTTTGCTGGACGGCGTGTTTGTCGGACGGCGTGTTTGTCGGACGGCATGTTTGTCGGACGGCGTATTTGTCAGACGGCGTGTTTCTCGGATGGCGTATTTGTCGGACGGCGTGTTTGTCGGACGGCGTATTTGTTGGACGGCATGTTTGTCGGACAGCGTATTTGTCGGACGGCGTGTTTCTCGGACGGCGTGTTTCTCGGACGGCATGTTTGTCAGATGGCGTGTTTGTCGGACGGCGTGTTTGTCGGACGGCGTGTTTGTCGGATGGAGTGTTTGCCGGACGGAGCGCTTGCCGGATGGTGTGCTTGACGGAGGGAGTGATTGCCGGACAGAGTGTATGCCGGACGGAGTGTTTGCCAGACGTCGTGTTTGACAGATGGCGTGTTTGTCAGATGGAGTGTTTGCCGGACGGAGTGTTTGCCGGATGGTGCATTTGTTGGACGGAGCGTTTGCCGGATGGCGTGTTTGTCAGGCGGCGTGTTTGTCGGACGGCGTGTTTCTCGGACGGCGTGTTTGTCGGAAGGCGTGTTTGTCGGACGGCATGTTTGTCGGACGGCGTGTTTGTCAGACGGCGTGTTTTGCGGACGGCGTGTTTGGCGGCCGGAGTGTTTGGCGGACGGAGTGTTTGCCGGACGGAGTGTTTCTCGGACGGAGTGTTTGTCAGACGGAGTGTCTGTCGGACGACGTGTCTGTTGGACGGCGTCTCTGTTGGATGGCATGTCTGTCGGACGGCGTGTCTGTCGGATGGAGTGTCTGTCGGATGGGGTATCTGCCGGATGGGGTGTTTGGCAGACGGTGTGTTTGTCGGAAGGAGTATTTGTCGGACGGAGTGTTTGGCGGACGTAGTGTTTGGCGGACGTACTGTTTGGCAGACGTACTGTTTGGCGGACGGAGTGTTTGGTGGACAGAGTGTTTGCCGGATGGAGTTTTTGCCGGACGGAGTGTTTGCCGGACGGCGTGTTTGCCAGACGGCGTGTTTGCCGGGCGGAGTGTTTGCCGGACTGAATGTTTGTCGGCCTGCGTATTTGCCGGGCAAAGTGTTTGCCGGACGGAGTGTTTGCCGGATGGAGTGTTTGCCAGATGGAGTGTTTGCTGGATGGAGTGTTTGCCGGACGGAGGGTTTGGAGTGTTTGCCAGATGGAGTGTTTGGCGGTGGAGTGTTTGGCGGACAGAGTTTTTGTCGGACGGTGTGTTTGTCGGACGGAGTGTTTGGCGGATGTACTGTTTGGCGGACGTAGTGTTTGGCGGACGGAGTGTTTGTCGGACGGTGTGTTTGTCGGACGGAGTGTTTGTCGGACGGAGTGTTTGGCGGACGTAGTGTTTGTCGGACGTACTGTTTGGCGGACGTTGTGTTTGGCGGACGGAGTATTTGTCGGACGGCCTGTTTGTCGGACGGCGCGTTTGTACGACGGCGCGTTTGTCGGACGGTGTGTTTGTCGGACGGCGTGTTTGTCGGAAGGCGTGTTTGTCGGACGGCGTGTTTGTCGGACGGTGTGTTTGTCAGACGGCATGTTTGGCGGACGGCGTGTTTGGCAGCCGCCGTGTTTGACGGACGGAGTGTTTGCCGGACGGAGTGTTTCTCGGACGTTGTATTTGTCAGACGGCGTGTCTGTCAGACGATGTGTCTGTCGGAAGGCGTGTCTGTTGGATGGCGTGTCTGTCGGACGGCGTGTCGGTCAGACGGGGTGTCTGCCAGACGGGGTGTTTGGCAGACGGGGTGTTTGTCGGAAGGAGTGTTTGCCGGACGGAGTGTTTGTCGGCCTGAGTATTTGCCGGGCAGAGTGTTTGCCGGACGGAGTGTTTGCCGGATGGAGTGTTTGCCAGACGGAGTGCTTGACGGATGGAGTGTTTGTCGGACGGAGTGTTTGCCGAACGGAGTGTTTGCCGGATGGTGCATTTGTCAGACGGAGCGTTTGCCGGACGGCGTGTTTGTCGGACGGCGTGTTTGTTGGACGGCGTGTTTCTCGGACGGCGTGTATGTCGGACGGAGTGTTTGTCGGACGGCGTGTTTGTCGGACGGCGTGTTTGTCAGACGGCGTGTTTGTCGGATGGCGTGTTTGTTGGAAGGCGTGTTTGTCGGACGGCGTGTTTGTCGGGTGGCGTGTTTGTCAGGCGGCGTGTTTGGCGGACGCCTGTTTGGCGGCCGACGTGTTTGGCGGACGGAGTGTTTGCCGGACGTCGTGTTTGACAGATGGCGTGTTTGTCAGATGGAGTGTTTGCCGGACGGAGTGTTTGCCGGATGGTGCATTTGTTGGACGGAGCGTTTGCCGGACGGCGTGTTTGTCAGGCGGCGTGTTTGTCGGACGGCGTGTTTCTCGGACGGCGCGTTTGTCGGAAGGCGTGTTTGTCGGACGGCGTGTTTGTCGGACGGCGTGTTTGTCAGACGGCGTGTTTTGTGGACGGCGTGTTTGGCGGCCGGAGTGTTTGGCGGACGGAGTGTTTGCCGGACGGAGTGTTTCTCGGACGGAGTGTTTGTCAGACGGAGTGTCTGTCGGACGGCGTGTCTGTCGGATGGAGTGTCTGTCGGATGGGGTGTCTGCCGGACGGGGTGTTTGGCAGACGGTGTGTTTGTCGGAAGGAGTGTTTGTCGGAAGGAGTGTTTATCGGACGTAGTGTTTGGCGGACGTACTGTTTGGCAGACGTACTGTTTGGCGGACGGAGTGTTTGGCGGACAGAGTGTTTGCCGGACGGAGTTTTTGCCGGACGGAGTGTTTGCCGGACGGCGTGTTTGCCAGACGGCGTGTTTGCCGGGTGGAGTGTTTGCCGGACTGAATGTTTGTCGGCCTGAGTATTTGCCGGGCAAAGTATTTGCCGGACGGAGTGTTTGCCGGATGGAGTGTTTGCCAGATGGAGTGTTTGCTGGATGGAGTGTTTGCCGGACGGAGGGTTTGGAGTGTTTGCCAGATGGAGTGTTTGGCGGTGGAGTGTCTGGCGGACAGAGTTTTTGTCGGACGGTGTGTTTGTCGGACGGAGTGTTTGGCGGATGTACTGTTTGGCGGACGTAGTGTTTGGCGGACGGAGTGTTTGTCGGACGGTGTGTTTGTCGGATGGAGTGTTTGTTGGAGGAGTGTTTGGCGGACGTAGTTTTTGTCGGACGTACTGTTTGGCGGACGTAGTGTTTGGCGGACGGAGTGTTTGTCGGACGGCCTGTTTGTCGGACGGCGCGTTTGTACGACGGCGCGTTTGTCGGACGGTGTGTTTGTCGGACGGCGTGTTTGTCGGAAGGCGTGTTTGTCGGACGGCGTGTTTGTCGGACGGTGTTTTTGTCAGACGGCGTGTTTGGCGGACGGCGTGTTTGTCGGACGGCGTGTTTGTTGGACGGCGTGTTTCTCGGACGGCGTGTATGTCGGACGGAGTGTTTGTCGGACGGCGTGTTTGTCGGACGGCGTGTTTGTCAGACGGCGTGTTTGTCGGATGGCGTGTTTGTCGGAAGGCGTGTTTGTCAGACGGCGTGTTTGTCGGGTAGCGTGTTTGTCAGGCGGCGTGTTTGGCGGACGCCTGTTTGGCGGCCGACGTGTTTGGCGGACGGAGTGTTTGGCGGACGGAGTGTTTCACAGATGGAGTGTTTGTCAGACGGAGTGTCTGTCGGATGGCGTGTCTCTCGGACGGCGTGTCTCTCGGACGGCGTGTCTGTCGGACGGCGTGTCGGTCGGACGGAGTGTCTGTCGGACGGGGTGTCTGCCGGACGGGGTGTTTGGCAGACGGGGTGTTTGTCGGACAGAGTGTTTATCGGACGGGGTGTTTGTCAGACAGAGTGTTTGTCAGATGGAGTGTTTGTCAGATGGAGTGTTTGTCGGAGGGAGTGTTTGGCGGACGGAGTGTTTGGTGGACGGCGTGTATGTCGGACGGCGTGTTTGTCGGACGGCGTGTTTGTCGGACGGTGTGTTTGTCGGACTGCGTGTTTGTCATATGGCGTGTATGTCGGACGGCGTGTTTGTCGGATGGCGTGTTTGTCAGACGACGTGTTTGTCGGACGGTGTGTTTGTCGGACGGTGTGTTTGCCGGACGGCGTGTTTGCCGGACGGCGTGTTTGCCGGGCGGAATGTTTGCCAGACGGAGTGTTTGTCGGCCGGAGTATTTGCCAGGCAGAGTGTTTGCCAGACGGAGTGCTTGCTGGACGGAGTGTTTGGCAGACGGAGTGTTTGCTGGATGGAGTGTTTGCCGGACGGAGGTTTTAGAGTGTATGCCAGACGGAGTGTTTGGCGGACAGTGTGTTTGGCGGACAGAGTGTTTGGCGGATGGAGTGTATGGTGTACGGAGTGTTTGCCGGATGGACTGTTTGTCGGACGGCGTGTTTGCCAGAGGTAGTGTTTGCTGGACGGAGTGGTTGCCGGACGGCGCGTTTGCCGGAGGGAGTTTTTGCCGGATGGAGTGTTTGCCGGAGGGTGTGTTTGCCGGATGGCATGTTTGCCAGAGGGCATGTTTGCCAGACGGCATGCTTGCCGGGCGGTGTGTTTGCCGGGCGGCGTGTTTCCCGGGCGGCGTGTTTGCCCGGCGGCGTGTTTGCCGGAGGGCGTGTTTGCCGGACGGCGTGTTTGTCGGACGGCGTGTTTGTCGGATGGCATGTTTGTCGGACGGCGTATTTGTCGGACGGCGTGTTTCTCGGATGGCATATTTGTCGGACGGCGTGTTTATCGGACGGCGTATTTGTTGGACGGCATGTTTGTCGGACAGCGTATTTGTCGGACGGCGTGTTTCTCGGACGGCGTGTTTCTCGGACGGCATGTTTGTCGGATGGCGTGTTTGTCGGACGGCGTGTTTGTCGGATGTCGTGTTTGTCGGATGGAGTGTTTGCCGGACGGAGCGCTTGCCGGATGGTGTGCTTGACGGACGGAGTGATTGCCGGACAGAGTGTATGCCGGACGGAGTGTTTGCCGGATGTCGTGTTTGACAGATGGCGTGTTTGTCAGATGGAGTGTTTGCCGGACGGAGTGTTTGCCGGATGGTGCATTTGTTGGACGGAGCGTTTGCCGGACGGCGTGTTTGTCAGGCGGCGTGTTTGTCGGACGGCGTGTTTCTCGGACGGCGTGTTTGTCGGAAGGCGTGTTTGTCGGACGGCGTGTTTGTCGGACGGCGTGTTTGTCAGACGGCGTGTTTTGCGGACGGCGTGTTTGGCGGCCGGAGTGTTTGGCGGACGGAGTGTTTGCCGGAAGGAGTGTTTCTCGGACGGAGTGTTTGTCAGACGGAGTGTCTGTCGGACGACGTGTCTGTTGGACGGCGTCTCTGTTGGATGGCATGTCTGTCGGACGGCGTGTCTGTCAGATGGAGTGTCTGTCGGATGGGGTGTCTGCCGGACGGGGTGTTTGTCGGAAGGAGTGTTTGTCGGACGGAGTGTTTGGCGGACGTAGTGTTTGGCGGACGTACTGTTTGGCAGACGTACTGTTTGGCGGACGGAGTGTTTGGCGGACAGAGTGTTTGCCGGAGGGAGTTTTTGCCGGACGGAGTGTTTGCCGGACGGCGTGTTTGCCAGACGGCGTGTTTGCCGGGCGGAGTGTTTGCCGGACTGAATGTTTGTCGGCCTGAGTATTTGCCGGGCAAAGTGTTTGCCGGACGGAGTGTTTGCCGGATGGAGTGTTTGCCAGATGGAGTGTTTGCTGGATGGAGTGTTTGCCGGACGGAGGGTTTGGAGTGTTTGCCAGATGGAGTGTTTGGCGGTGGAGTGTTTGGCGGACAGAGTTTTTGTCGGACGGTGTGTTTGTCGGACGGAGTGTTTGGCGGATGTACTGTTTGGCGGACATAGTGTTTGGCGGACGGAGTGTTTGTCGGACGGTGTGTTTGTCGGACGGAGTGTTTGTCAGACGGAGTGTTTGGCGGACGTAGTGTTTGTCGGACGTACTGTTTGGCGGACGTAGTGTTTGGCGGACGGAGTGTTTGTCGGACGGCCTGTTTGTCGGACGGCGCGTTTGTACGACGGCGCGTTTGTCGGACGGTGTGTTTGTCGGACGGCGTGTTTGTCGGAAGGCGTGTTTGTCGGACGGCGTGTTTGTCGGACGGTGTTTTTGTCAGACGGCGTGTTTGGCGGACGGCGTGTTTGTCGGACGGCGTGTTTGTTGGACGGCGTGTTTCTCGGACGGCGTGTATGTCGGACGGAGTGTTTGTCGGACGGCGTGTTTGTCGGACGGCGTGTTTGTCAGACGGCGTGTTTGTCGGATGGCGTGTTTGTCGGAAGGCGTGTTTGTCAGACGGCGTGTTTGTCGGGTAGCGTGTTTGTCAGGCGGCGTGTTTGGCGGACGCCTGTTTGGCGGCCGACGTGTTTGGCGGACGGAGTGTTTGGCGGACGGAGTGTTTCACAGATGGAGTGTTTGTCAGACGGAGTGTCTGTCGGATGGCGTGTCTCTCGGACGGCGTGTCTCTCGGACGGCGTGTCTGTCGGACGGCGTGTCGGTCGGACGGAGTGTCTGTCGGACGGGGTGTCTGCCGGACGGGGTGTTTGGCAGACGGGGTGTTTGTCGGACAGAGTGTTTATCGGACGGGGTGTTTGTCAGACAGAGTGTTTGTCAGATGGAGTGTTTGTCAGATGGAGTGTTTGTCGGAGGGAGTGTTTGGCGGACGGAGTGTTTGGTGGACGGCGTGTATGTCGGACGGCGTGTTTGTCGGACGGCGTGTTTGTCGGACGGTGTGTTTGTCGGACTGCGTGTTTGTCATATGGCGTGTATGTCGGACGGCGTGTTTGTCGGATGGCGTGTTTGTCAGACGACGTGTTTGTCGGACGGTGTGTTTGTCGGACGGTGTGTTTGCCGGACGGCGTGTTTGCCGGACGGCGTGTTTGCCGGGCGGAATGTTTGCCAGACGGAGTGTTTGTCGGCCGGAGTATTTGCCAGGCAGAGTGTTTGCCAGACGGAGTGCTTGCTGGACGGAGTGTTTGGCAGACGGAGTGTTTGCTGGATGGAGTGTTTGCCGGACGGAGGTTTTAGAGTGTATGCCAGACGGAGTGTTTGGCGGACGGTGTGTTTGGCGGACAGAGTGTTTGGCGGATGGAGTGTATGGTGTACGGAGTGTTTGCCGGATGGACTGTTTGTCGGACGGCGTGTTTGCCAGAGGTAGTGTTTGCTGGACGGAGTGGTTGCCGGACGGCGCGTTTGCCGGAGGGAGTTTTTGCCGGATGGAGTGTTTGCCGGAGGGTGTGTTTGCCGGATGGCATGTTTGCCAGAGGGCATGTTTGCCAGACGGCATGCTTGCCGGGCGGTGTGTTTGCCGGGCGGCGTGTTTCCCGGGTGGCGTGTTTGCCCGGCGGCGTGTTTGCCGGAGGGCGTGTTTGCCGGACGGCGTGTTTGTCGGACGGCGTGTTTGTCGGATGGCATGTTTGTCGGACGGCGTATTTGTCGGACGGCGTGTTTCTCGGATGGCGTATTTGTCGGACGGCGTGTTTATCGGACGGCGTATTTGTTGGACGGCATGTTTGTCGGACAGCGTATTTGTCGGACGGCGTGTTTCTCGGACGGCGTGTTTCTCGGACGGCATGTTTGTCGGATGGCGTGTTTGTCGGACGGCGTGTTTGTCGGATGTCGTGTTTGTCGGATGGAGTGTTTGCCGGATGGAGCGCTTGCCGGATGGTGTGCTTGACGGACGGAGTGATTGCCGGACAGAGTGTATGCCGGACGGAGTGTTTGCCGGATGTCGTGTTTGACAGATGGCGTGTTTGTCAGATGGAGTGTTTGCCGGACGGAGTGTTTGCCGGATGGTGCATTTGTTGGACGGAGCGTTTGCCGGACGGCGTGTTTGTCAGGCGGCGTGTTTGTCGGACGGCGTGTTTCTCGGACGGCGTGTTTGTCGGAAGGCGTGTTTGTCGGACGGCGTGTTTGTCGGACGGCGTGTTTGTCAGACGGCGTGTTTTGCGGACGGCGTGTTTGGCGGCCGGAGTGTTTGGCGGACGGAGTGTTTGCCGGACGGAGTGTTTCTCGGACGGAGTGTTTGTCAGACGGAGTGTCTGTCGGACGACGTGTCTGTTGGACGGCGTCTCTGTTGGATGGCATGTCTGTCGGACGGCGTGTCTGTCAGATGGAGTGTCTGTCGGATGGGGTGTCTGCCGGACGGGGTGTTTGTCGGAAGGAGTGTTTGTCGGACGGAGTGTTTGGCGGACGTAGTGTTTGGCGGACGTACTGTTTGGCAGACGTACTGTTTGGCGGACGGAGTGTTTGGCGGACAGAGTGTTTGCCGGAGGGAGTTTTTGCCGGACGGAGTGTTTGCCGGACGGCGTGTGTGCCAGACGGCGTGTTTGCCGGGCGGAGTGTTTGCCGGACTGAATGTTTGTCGGCCTGAGTATTTGCCGGGCAAAGTGTTTGCCGGACGGAGTGTTTGCCGGATGGAGTGTTTGCCAGATGGAGTGTTTGCTGGATGGAGTGTTTGCCGGACGGAGGGTTTGGAGTGTTTGCCAGATGGAGTGTTTGGCGGTGGAGTGTTTGGCGGACAGAGTTTTTGTCGGACGGTGTGTTTGTCGGACGGAGTGTTTGGCGGATGTACTGTTTGGCGGACATAGTGTTTGGCGGACGGAGTGTTTGTCGGACGGTGTGTTTGTCGGACGGAGTGTTTGTCAGACGGAGTGTTTGGCGGACGTAGTGTTTGTCGGACGTACTGTTTGGCGGACGTAGTGTTTGGCGGATGGAGTGTTTGTCGGACGGCCTGTTTGTCGGACGGCGCGTTTGTACGACGGCGCGTTTGTCGGACGGTGTGTTTGTCGGACGGCGTGTTTGTCGGAAGGCGTGTTTGTCGGACGGCGTGTTTGTCGGACGGTGTTTTTGTCAGACGGCGTGTTTGGCGGACGGCGTGTTTGTCGGACGGCGTGTTTGTTGGACGGCGTGTTTCTCGGACGGCGTGTATGTCGGACGGAGTGTTTGTCGGACGGCGTGTTTGTCGGACGGCGTGTTTGTCAGACGGCGTGTTTGTCGGATGGCGTGTTTGTCGGAAGGCGTGTTTGTCAGACGGCGTGTTTGTCGGGTAGCGTGTTTGTCAGGCGGCGTGTTTGGCGGACGCCTGTTTGGCGGCCGACGTGTTTGGCGGACGGAGTGTTTGGCGGACGGAGTGTTTCACAGATGGAGTGTTTGTCAGACGGAGTGTCTGTCGGATGGCGTGTCTCTCGGACGGCGTGTCTCTCGGACGGCGTGTCTGTCGGACGGCGTGTCGGTCGGACGGAGTGTCTGTCGGACGGGGTGTCTGCCGGACGGGGTGTTTGGCAGACGGGGTGTTTGTCGGACAGAGTGTTTATCGGACGGGGTGTTTGTCAGACAGAGTGTTTGTCAGATGGAGTGTTTGTCAGATGGAGTGTTTGTCGGAGGGAGTGTTTGGCGGACGGAGTGTTTGGTGGACGGCGTGTATGTCGGACGGCGTGTTTGTCGGACGGCGTGTTTGTCGGACGGTGTGTTTGTCGGACTGCGTGTTTGTCATATGGCGTGTATGTCGGACGGCGTGTTTGTCGGATGGCGTGTTTGTCAGACGACGTGTTTGTCGGACGGTGTGTTTGTCGGACGGTGTGTTTGCCGGACGGCGTGTTTGCCGGACGGCGTGTTTGCCGGGCGGAATGTTTGCCAGACGGAGTGTTTGTCGGCCGGAGTATTTGCCAGGCAGAGTGTTTGCCAGACGGAGTGCTTGCTGGACGGAGTGTTTGGCAGACGGAGTGTTTGCTGGATGGAGTGTTTGCCGGACGGAGGTTTTAGGGTGTATGCCAGACGGAGTGTTTGGCGGACGGTGTGTTTGGCGGACAGAGTGTTTGGCGGATGGAGTGTATGGTGTATGGAGTGTTTGCCGGATGGACTGTTTGTCGGACGGCGTGTTTGCCAGAGGTAGTGTTTGCTGGACGGAGTGGTTGCCGGACGGCGCGTTTGCCGGAGGGAGTTTTTGCCGGATGGAGTGTTTGCCGGAGGGTGTGTTTGCCGGATGGCATGTTTGCCAGAGGGCATGTTTGCCAGACGGCATGCTTGCCGGGCGGTGTGTTTGCCGGGCGGCGTGTTTCCCGGGCGGCGTGTTTGCCCGGCGGCGTGTTTGCCGGAGGGCGTGTTTGCCGGACGGCGTGTTTGTCGGACGGCGTGTTTGTCGGATGGCATATTTGTCGGACGGCGTATTTGTCGGACGGCGTGTTTCTCGGATGGCGTATTTGTCGGACGGCGTGTTTATCGGACGGCGTATTTGTTGGACGGCATGTTTGTCGGACAGCGTATTTGTCGGACGGCGTGTTTCTCGGACGGCGTGTTTCTCGGACGGCATGTTTGTCGGATGGCGTGTTTGTCGGACGGCGTGTTTGTCGGATGTCGTGTTTGTCGGATGGAGTGTTTGCCGGACGGAGCGCTTGCCGGATGGTGTGCTTGACGGACGGAGTGATTGCCGGACAGAGTGTATGCCGGACAGAGTGTTTGCCGGATGTCGTGTTTGACAGATGGCGTGTTTGTCAGATGGAGTGTTTGCCGGACGGAGTGTTTGCCGGATGGTGCATTTGTTGGACGGAGCGTTTGCCGGACGGCGTGTTTGTCAGGCGGCGTGTTTGTCGGACGGCGTGTTTCTCGGACGGCGTGTTTGTCGGAAGGCGTGTTTGTCGGACGGCGTGTTTGTCGGACGGCGTGTTTGTCAGACGGCGTGTTTTGCGGACGGCGTGTTTGGCGGCCGGAGTGTTTGGCGGACGGAGTGTTTGCCGGACGGAGTGTTTCTCGGACGGAGTGTTTGTCAGACGGAGTGTCTGTCGGACGACGTGTCTGTTGGACGGCGTCTCTGTTGGATGGCATGTCTGTCGGACGGCGTGTCTGTCAGATGGAGTGTCTGTCGGATGGGGTGTCTGCCGGACGGGGTGTTTGTCGGAAGGAGTGTTTGTCGGACGGAGTGTTTGGCGGACGTAGTGTTTGGCGGACGTACTGTTTGGCAGACGTACTGTTTGGCGGACGGAGTGTTTGGCGGACAGAGTGTTTGCCGGAGGGAGTTTTTGCCGGACGGAGTGTTTGCCGGACGGCGTGTTTGCCAGACGGCGTGTTTGCCGGGCGGAGTGTTTGCCGGACTGAATGTTTGTCGGCCTGAGTATTTGCCGGGCAAAGTGTTTGCCGGACGGAGTGTTTGCCGGATGGAGTGTTTGCCAGATGGAGTGTTTGCTGGATGGAGTGTTTGCCGGATGGAGGGTTTGGAGTGTTTGCCAGATGGAGTGTTTGGCGGAGGAGTGTTTGGTGGACAGAGTTTTTGTCGGACGGTGTGTTTGTCGGACGGAGTGTTTGTCGGGCGGAGTGTTTGGCGGACGTAGTGTTTGGCGGACGGAGTGTTTGCCGGATGGAGTGTTTGCCAGACGGAGTGCTTGACGGATGGAGTGTTTTTCGGACGGAGTGTTTGCCGAACGGAGTGTTTGCCGGACGGTGCATTTGTCAGACGGAGCGTTTGCCAGACGGCGCGTTTGTCAGACGGCGTGTTTGTTGGACGGCGTGTTTCTCGGACGGCGTGTATGTCGGACGGAGTGTTTGTCGGACGGCGTGTTTGTCGGATGGCGTGTTTGTCAGACGGCGTGTTTGTCGGATGGCGTGTTTGTCGGAAGGCGTGTTTGTCAGACGGCGTGTTTGTCGGGTGGCGTGTTTGTCAGGCGGCGTGTTTGGCGGACGCCTGTTTGGCGGCCGACGTGTTTGGCGGACGGAGTGTTTGCCGGATGGAGTGTTTCACAGATGGAGTGTTTGTCAGACGGAGTGTCTGTCGGATGGCGTGTCTCTCGGACGGCATGTCTGTCGGACGGCGTGTCTGTCGGACGGCGTGTCGGTCGGACGGTGTGTCTGTCGGACGGGATGTCTGCCGGACGGTGTGTTTGTCAGATGGAGTGTTTGTCAGATGGAGTGTTTGTCGGAGGGAGTGTTTAGCGGACGGAGTGTTTGGTGGACGGAGTGTTTGTCGGACGGCGTGTTTGACAGACGGCGTGTTTGTCGGACGGCGTGTATGTCGGACGGCGTGTTTGTCGGATGGCGTGTTTGTCGGACGGTGTGTTTGTCGGACGGCGTGTTTGTCGTATGGTGTGTATGTCGGACGGCGTGTTTGTCGGACGGCGTGTTTGTCAGACGACGTGTTTGTCGGACAGAGTTTTTGTCGGACGGTGTGTTTGTCGGACGGTGTGTTTGCCGGACGGCGTGTTTGCCGGGCGGAGTGTTTGCCGGACGGAGTGTTTGTCAGTCTGAGTATTTGCCGGGCAGAGTGTTTGCCGGACGGAGTGTTTGCCAGATGGAGTGTTTGCTGGATGGTGTGTTTGCCGGACGGAGGGTTTGGAGTGTTTGCCAGATGGAGTGTTTGGCGGAGGAGTGTTTGGCGGACAGAGTTTTTGTCGGACGGAGTGTTTGGCGGACGTAGTGTTTGGCGGACGTACTGTTTGGCGGACGTAGTGTTTGGCGGACAGAGTGTTTGTCGGACGGAGTGTTTGGCGGACGGAGTGTTTGTCGGCCGGAGTATTTGCCGGGCAGAGTGTTTTCCGGACGGAGTGTTTGCCGGACGGAGGGTTTGGAATGTTTGCCAGACGGAGTGTTTGGCGGACAGAGTGCTTGATGGATGGAGTGTATGGTGTATGGAGTGTTTGCCGGATGGAGTGTTTGTCGGACGGAGTATTTGCCAGAGGCAGTGTTTACCGGACGGAGGGTTTGGAATGTTTGCCAGCTGGAGTGTTTGGCGGACGGAGTGTTTGGCGGACAGAGTGTTTGATGGATGGAGTGTATTGTGTACGGAGTGTTTGTCGGACGGAGTGTTTGGCGGACGTAGCTATTGCCGGACGTACTGTTTGGCGGACGTAGTGTTTGGCGGACGGAGTGTTTGTCGGACGGAGTGTTTGGCGGACGGAGTGTTTGGCGGACGGAGTTTTTGACGGGCAGAGTGTTTGGCGGATGGAGTGTTTGGCGGACGGAGTGTTTGCCAGATGGAGTGTTTGCCGGACGGCGTGTTTGCCGGACGGCGTGTTTGCCGGGCGGTGTGTTTGCCGGACGGAGTGTTTGTCGGCCTGAGTATTTGCCGGGCAGAGTGTTTGCCGGACGGAGTGTTTGCCGGTTGGAGTGTTTGCCTGACGGAGTGTTTGCCGGGCGGTGTGTTTGCCGGACGGAGGGTTTGTCGGCCTGAGTATTTGCCGGGCAGTGTGTTTGCCGGACGGAGTGTTTGCCGGATGGAGTGCTTGCCAGATGGAGTGCTTGATGGATGGAGTGATTGCCGGACGGAGTGTATGCCGGACGGAGTGTTTGCCGGATGGCATGTTTGACAGATGGTGTGTTTGTTGGGCGGAGTGTTTGCCGGACGGAGTGTTTGCTGGACGGTGCATTTGTCAGACGGAGCGTTTGCCGGACGGCGTGTTTGTCGGACGGCATGTTTGTTGGACGGCGTGTTTCTCGGATGGCGTGTATGTCGGATGGAGTGTTTGTCGGACGGCGTGTTTGTCGGACGGCGTCTTTGCCGGATGGCGTGTTTGTCGGATGGCGTGTTTGTCGGAAGGCGTGTTTGTCGGACGGCGTGTTTGTCGGATGGCGTGTTTGTCAGGCGGCGTGTTTGTCAGACGGCGTGTTTGTCGGATGGCGTGTTTGTCGGAAGGCGTGTTTGTCGGAAGGCGTGTTTGTCGGAAGGCGTGTTTGTCGGACGGCGTGTTTGTCGGACGGTGTGTTTGTCAGACGGCGTGTTTGTCGGATGGCGTGTTTGTCGGACGGCGTGTTTGTCGGACGGCGTGTTTGTTGGAAGGCGTGTTTGTCGGACGGCGTGTTTGTCGGATGGCGTGTTTGTCAGGCGGCGTGTTTGGCGGATGCCTGTTTGGCGGCCGACGTGTTTGGCGGACGGAGTGTTTGCCGGACGGAGTTTTTCACAGATGGAGTGTTTTTCAGACGGAGTTTCTGTCGGACGGCGTGTCTGTCAGACGGCGTGTCTGTCGGACGGCGTGTCTGTCGGACGGCGTGTCGGTCGGACGGAGTGTCTGTCGGACGGGGTGTCTGCCGGACGGGGTGTTTGGCAGACGGGGTGTTTGTCGGACGGGGTGTTTGTCGGACGGGGTGTTTGTCAGATGGAGTGTTTGTCGGACGGAGTGTTTGTCGGAGGGAGTGTTTGGCGGACGGAGTTTTTGGTGGATGGAGTGTTTGTCGGACGGCGTGTTTGTCAGACGGCGTGTTTGTCGGACGGCGTGTATGTCGGACGGCGTGTTTGTCGGACGGCGTGTTTGTCGGACGGTGTTTTTGTCGGACTGCGTGTTTGTCGTATGGCGTGTATGTCGGACGGCGTGTTTGTCGGATGGCGTGTTTGTCAGACGACGTGTTTGTCGGACAGAGTTTTTGTCAGACGGTGTGTTTGTCGGACGGTGTGTTTGCCGGACGGCGTGTTTGCCGGACGGCGTGTTTGCCGGGCGGAGTGTTTGCCAGACGGAGTGCTTGCCGGACGGAGTGTTTGCCAGACGGAGTGTTTGCTGGATGGAGTGTTTGCCGGACGGAGGTTTTGGAGTGTATGCCAGACGGAGTGTTTGGTGGATGGTGTGTTTGGCGGACAGAGTGTTTGGCGGATGGAGTGTATGGTGTACGGAGTGTTTGCCGGATGGACTGTTTGTCGGACGGCGTGTTTGCCAGAGGTAGTGTTTGCTGGACGGAGTGGTTGCCGGACGGCGCGTTTGCCGGAGGGAGTTTTTGCCGGATGGTGTGTTTGCCGGAGGGTGTGTTTGCCGGATGGCATGTTTGCCAGAGGGCATGTTTGCCGGACGGCATGCTTGCCGGGCGGTGTGTTTGCCGGGCGGCGTGATTCCCGGGCGGCGTGTTTGCCCGGCGGCGTGTTTGCCGGAGGGCGTGTTTGCCGGACGGCGTGTTTGTCGGACGGCGTGTTTGTCGGACGGCATGTTTGTCGGACGGCGTATTTGTCGGACGGCGTGTTTCTCGGATGGCGTATTTGTCGGACGGCGTGTTTGTCGGACGGCGTATTTGTCGGACGGCGTGTTTCTCGGACGGCGTGTTTCTCGGACGGCATGTTTGTCGGATGGCGTGTTTGTCGGACGGCGTGTTTGTCGGACGGCGTGTTTGTCGGTTGGAGTGTTTGCCGGATGGAGCACTTGCCGGATGGTGTGCTTGACGGACGGAGTGATTGCCGGACAGAGTGTATGCCGGACGGAGTGTTTGCCGGACGTCGTGTTTGACAGATGGCGTGTTTGTCAGATGGAGTGTTTGCCGGACGGAGTGTTTGCCGGATGGTGCATTTGTTGGACGGAGCGTTTGCCGGACGGCGTGTTTGTCAGGCGGCGTGTTTGTCGGACGGCGTGTTTCTCGGACGGCGTGTTTGTCGGAAGGCGTGTTTGTCGGACGGCGTGTTTGTCGGACGGCGTGTTTGTCAGGCGGCGTGTTTGTCGGACGGAGTGTTTGGCGGCCGGAGTGTTTGGCGGATGGAGTGTTTGCCGGACGGAGTGTTTCTTGGACGGAGTGTTTGTCAGACGGAGTGTCTGTCGGACGACGTGTCTGTTGGACGGCGTCTCTGTTGGATGGCATGTCTGTCGGACGGTGTGTCTGTCGGATGGAGTGTCTGTCGGATGGAGTGTTTGGCGGACGTAGTGTTTGGCAGACGTACTGTTTGGCGGACGTACTGTTTGGCGGACGGAGTGTTTAGCGGACAGAGTGTTTGCCGGACGGAGTGTTTGCCGGACGGAGTATTTGCCGGACGGCGTGTTTGCCGGACGGCGTGTTTGCCGGGTGGAGTGTTTGCCAGACTGAATGTTTGTCGGCCTGAGTATTTGCCGGGCAAAGTGTTTGCTGGACGGAGTGTTTGCCGGATGGAGTGTTTGCCAGATGGAGTGTTTGCTGGATGGAGTGTTTGCCGGATGGAGGTTTTGGAGTGTTTGCCAGATGGAGTGTTTGGAGGTGGAGTGTTTGGCGGACAGAGTTTTTGTCGGACGGTGTGTTTGTCGGACGGAGTGTTTGGCGGATGTAGTGTTTGGCGGACGTACTGTTTGGCGGACGTAGTGTTTGGCGAACGGAGTGTTTGTTGGACGGCCTGTTTGTCGGACGGTGTGTTTGTCAGACGGCGTGTTTGGCGGACAGCGTGTTTGGCGGCCGGCGTGTTTGACGGACGGAGTGTTTGCCGGACGGAGTGTTTCTTGGACATTGTGTTTGTCAGACGGAGTGTCTGTCAGACGATGTGTCTGTCGGAAGGCGTGTCTGTTGGATGGCGTGTCTGTCGGACGGCGTTTCGGTCGGACGCAGTGTCTGTCGGACGGGGTGTCTGCCGGACGGGGTGTTTGGCAGACGGGGTGTTTGTCAGAAGGAGTGTTTGTCGGACGGAGTGTTTGGCGGACGTAGTGTTTGGCGGACGTACTGTTTGGCGGACGTAGTGTTTGGCGGACTGAGTGTTTGCCGGACGGCGTGTTTGCCGGACGGCGTGTTTGCCGGACGGCGTGTTTGCCGGGCGGAGTGTTTGCCGGACGGAGTGTTTGTCGGCCTGAGTATTTGCCGGGCAGAGTGTTTGCCGGACGGAGTGTTTGCCGGATGGAGTGTTTGCCAGATGGAGTGTTTGCTGGATGGAGTTTTTGCCGGACGGAGATTTTGGAGTGTTTGCCAGATGGAGTGTTTGGCGGAGGAGTGTTTGGCGGACAGAGTTTTTGTCGGACGGTGTGTTTGTCGGACGGAGTGTTTGTCGGACGGAGTGTTTGGCGGACGTAGTGTTTGGCGGACGTACTGTTTGGCGGACGTAGTGTTTGGCGGACGGAGTGTTTGTCGGACAGAGTGTTTGCCGGACGGAGTGTTTGTCGGCCGGAGTATTTGCCGGGCAGAGTGTTTTCCGGACGGAGTTATTGCCGGACGGAGTATTTGCCAGAAGGAGTGTTTGCTGGATGGAGTGTTTGCCGGATGGAGGGTTTGGAGTGTTTGCCAGACGGAGTCTTTGGCGGACAGAGTGTTTGATGGATGCAGTGTATGGTGTACGGAGTGTTTGCCGGATGAAGTGTTTGTCGGACGGCGTGTTTGCCAGAGGTAGTGTTTGCCGGACGGAGCGTTTGGAGTGTTTGCCAGATGGAGTGTTTGGCGGATGGAATGTTTGGCGGACAGAGTGTTTGACGGATGGAGTGTATGGTGTATGGAGTGTTTGTCGGACGGAGTGTTTGGCGGACGTAGTGTTTGGCAGACGTACTGTTTGGCGCATGTAGTGTTTGGCGGACGGAGTGTTTGTCGGACGGAGTGTTTGGCGGACGGAGTGTTGGCGGACGGAGTTTTTGACGGACAGAGTGTTTGGCGGACAGAGTGTTTGGCGGACGGAGTGTTTGCCAGACGGAGTGTTTGCCGGGCGGCGTGTTTGCTGGACGGCGTGTTTGCCGGGCGGTGTGTTTGCCGGGCGGAGTGTTTGTCGGCCTGAGTATTTGCCGGGCAGAGTGTTTGCCGGACGGAGTGCTTGTCGGACGGAGTGTTTGTCGGACGGAGTGTTTGACAGTTGGAGTGTATACCGGAGGGAGTGTTTGCCGGACGGAGTGTTTGCCGGACGGAGTGCTTGCCGGATGGAGTGTTTGCCAGACGGAGTGTTTGCCGGATGGAGTGTTTGACGGACGGAGTGATTGCCGGACGGAGTATATGCCGGACGGAATGTTTGCTGGATGGAGTGTTTGCAGAACGGAGCGTTTGTTGGACGGAGTGTTTGCCGGATGGAGTTTTTGCCAGAAGGAGGGTTTGGAGTGTTTTCCAGATGGAGTGTTTGGCGGACAGAGTGTTTGGCGGACAGAGTGTTTGCCGGATGGCGTGTTTGCCGGACGGCGTGTTTGCCGGGCGGTGTGTTTGCCGGACGGAGTGTTTGTCGGCCTGAGTATTTGCCGGGCAGAGTGTTTGCCGGACGGAGTGCTTGTCGGACGGAGTGTTTGTCGGACGGAGTGTTTGACGTTTGGAGTGTATACCGGAGGGAGTGTTTGCCGGACGGAGTGTTTGCCGGACTGAATGTTTGCCGGGTGGAGTGTTTGCCGGACGGAGTGTTTGCCGGATGGAGTGTTTGATGGACGGAGTGATTGCCGGACGGAGTATATGCCGGACGGTGTGTTTGCCGGACGGCGTGTTTGACGGACGGCGTGTTTGTCGGACGGAGTGTTTGCCGGATGGAGTGTTTGCAGAATGGAGCATTTGTTGGACGGAGTGTTTGCCGGATGGAGTGTTTGCCAGACAGAGTGTTTGCCGGATGGAGTGTTTGCCGGAAGGAGGATTTGGAGTGTTTGCCAGATGGAGTGTTTGGCGGACAGAGTGTTTGGCGGACAGAGTGTTTGGCGGATGGAGTGTATGGTGTACGGAGAGTTTGCCGGATGGAGTGTTTGTCGGACGGCGTGTTTGCCGGAGGTAGTGTTTGCTGGACGGAGTTTTTGCCGGACGGCACATTTGCCGGAGGGAGTGTTTGCCGGACGGTGTTTTTGCCAGAGGGCGTGTTTGCTGGACGGCGTGTTTGCCAGAGGACGTGTTTGCCGGACGGCATGCTTGCCGGGCGGCATGTTTGCCGGGCGGCGTGTTTGCCGGGCGGCATGTTTGCCGGGCGGCGTGTTTGCCCGGCGGCGTGTTTGCCGGAGGGCGTGTTTGCCGGACGGCCTGTTTGTCGGACGGCGTGTTTGTCGTGCGGCGTGTTTGTCGGACGGCGTATTTCTCGGACGGCGTATTTCTCGGACGGCGTGTTTCTCGGATGGCGTGTTTGTCGGATGGCGTGTTTGTCGGACGGCGTGCTTGTCGGACGGCGTGTTTGTCGGACGGAGTTTTTGCCGGACGGCGTGTTTGTCGGACGGCGTGTTTGTCGGACGACGTGTTTGGCAGACGGCGTGTTTGGCAGCCGGCGTGTTTGGTGGACGGAGTGTTTGCCGGACGGTGTGTTTCTCGGACGGAGAGTTTGTCGGACGGAGTTTCTGTCGGACGGCGTGTCTGTCGGACGGCGTGTCGGTCTGACGGAGTGCCTGTCGGACGGGGTGTCTGCCGAACGGGGTGTTTGGCAGACGGGGTGTTTGTCGGACGGAATGTTAGTCGGACGGAGTGTTTGGCGGACGTAGTGTTTGGCGGACGTACTGTTTGGCGGACGTAGTGTTTGGCGGATGGAGTGCTTGTCGGGCGGAGTGTTTGGCGGACGGAGTGTTTGGTGGATGGAGTGTTTGGAGGACGGAGTGTTTGCCGGACGGAGTATTTACCGGACGGCGTGTTTGCCGGATGGAGTGTTTGACGGACGGAGTGATTGCCGGACGGAGTATATGCCGGACGGAGTGTTTGCCGGATGGCGTGTTTGTCGGACGGAGTGTTTGCCGGACGGCGTGTTTGTCGGACGGCGAGTTTGTCGGACGGTGTGTTTGCCGGATGGAGTGTTTGCAGAATGGAGTGTTTGTTGGACGGAGTGTTTGCCGGATGGAGTGTTTGCCAGACAGAGTGTTTGCCGGATGGAGTGTTTGCCGGAAGGAGGGTTTGGAGTGTTTGCCAGATGGAGTGTTTGGCGGACAGAGTGTTTGGCGGACAGAGTGTTTGGCCGATGGAGTGTATAGTGTACGGAGAGTTTGCCGGATGGAGTGTTTGTCGGACGGCGTGTTTGCCGGAGGTAGTGTTTGCTGGACGGAGTTTTTGCCGGACGGCACGTTTGCCGGAGGGAGTGTTTGCCGGACGGTGTTTTTGCCAGAGGGCATGTTTGCTGGATGGCGTGTTTGCCAGAGGGCGTGTTTGCCGGACGGCATGCTTGCCGGGCGGCGTGTTTGCCGGGCGGCGTGTTTGCCGGGCGGCGTGTTTGCCCGGCGGCGTGTTTGCCGGAGGGCGTGTTTGCCGGACGGCCTGTTTGTCGGATGGCGTGTTTGTCGGGCGGCGTGTTTGTCGGACGGCGTATTTGTCGGACGGCGTATTTCTCGGACGGCGTGTTTCTCGGATGGCGTGTTTGTCGGATGGCGTGTTTGTCGGACGGCGTGCTTGTCGGACGGCGTGTTTGTCGGACGGAGTGTTTGTCGGACGGAGTGTTTGCCGGGCGGAGTGTTTGCCGGACGGTTCATTTGACGGACGGAGCATTTGCCGGACGGCGTGTTTGTCGGACGACGTGTTTGTCGGACGACGTGTTTGGCAGACGGCGTGTTTGGCGGCCGGCGTGTTTGGCGGACGGAGTGTTTGCCGGACGGTGCTTTTCTCGGACGGAGAGTTTGTCGGACGGAGTTTCTGTCGGACGGCGTGTCTGTCGGACGGCGTGTCGGTCTGACGGAGTGCCTGTCGGACGGGGTGTCTGCCGAACGGGGTGTTTGGCAGACGGGGTGTTTGTCGGACGGAGTGTTAGTCGGACGGAGTGTTTGGCGGACGTAGTGTTTGGCGGACGTACTGTTTGGCGGACGTAGTGTTTGGCGGACGGAGTGTTTGTCGGGCGGAGTGTTTGGCGGACGGAGTGTTTGGCGGATGGAGTGTTTGGCGGACGGAGTGTTTGCCAGATGGAGTATTTGCCGGACGGCGTGTTTGCCGGGTGGAGTGTTTGCCGGATGGAGTGTTTCTTGGCCAGAGTATTTGCCGGGCAGAGTGTTTGCCGGACGGAGTGTTTGCCGGATGGAGTGTTTGCCAGATGGAGTGTTTGCCGGATGGTGTGTTTGCCGGACGGAGGGTTTGGTGTGTTTGCCAGACGGAGTGTTTGGCGGACGGAGTGTTTGGCGGACAGAGTGTTTGGCGGATGGAGTGTATGGTGTACGGTGTGTTTGCCGGATAGAGTGTTTGTCGGATGTCGTGTTTGCCGAAGGTAGTGTTTGCTGGACGGAGTGTTTGCCGGACGGCGCGTTTGCTGGAGGGAGTGTTTGCCGGATGGTGTATTTGTCGGACGGAGTGTTTGTTGGACGGAGTGTTTGTCGGCCGGTGTGTTTGTCGGACAGGGTGTTTGTTGGACGGAGTGTTTGTCGGACGGAGTGTTTACCGGACGGGGTGTTTGCCAGACGGAGGGTTTGGCGGACAGAGCATTTGCCAGACGGAGTGTTCGGAGTGTTGCCAGATGGAGGGTTTGGCGGACGGAGTGTTTGGGGGATGGAGTGTTTAGCGGACGGAGTTTTTGGCGGACGCAGTGTATGGTGGACGGAGTGTTTGCTGGATGGCGTGTTTGTCGGAGTGAGTGTTTGCCAGACGTAGTGTTTGCCAGCTGGAGTGTTTGCCGGACGGCATGTTTGCCGGAAGAAGTGTTTGGCGGACGGTGTGTTTGCCGGACGGCGTGTTTGCCGGAGGGCGTGTTTGACGGACAGAGTTTTTGCCGGATGGCGTGTTTGCCGGAGGGCGTGTTTTCCGGGCGGCGTGTATGCTGGAGGACGTGTATGCCGGACAGCGTGCATGCCGGGCGGCATGTTTGCTGGGCGGCTTGTTTGCCGGGTGGCGTGTTTGCCGGGCGCGTGTTTGCCAGAGGGCGTGTTTGCCAGATGGCGTGTTTGTCGGACGGCGTCTTTGTCGGACGGCGTGTTTGTCGGACGGAGTTTATGTCGGACGCTCTGTTTCTCGGACGGCATGTTTCTCGGACGGCGTATTTGCCGGACGGCGTGTTTGTCGGACGCCGTGTTTGTTGGACGGCGTGTTTGTCAGACTGCGTGTTTGTTGGATGGCGTGTTTGTCGGACGGCATGTTTGTCGGAAGGAGTGTTTGTCGGATGGCGTGTTTGTCGGACGGCGTGTTTGTCGGACGGCGTGTTTGTTGGACGGTGTGTTGGTCGGACGGTGTGTTTGTCGGATGGCGTGTTTGTCTGATGGCGTGTTTGTCGAACGGCATGTATGTCGGACGGAGTGTTTGGTGGACATAGTATTTGTCGGATGGAGTGTTTGTCGGACGGAGTGTTAGTCGGACGGAGTGTTTGTCGGACGGAGTTTTTGTCGGACGGAGTTTTTGGCGGACGGAGTGTTAGTCGGATGGAGTGTCTGTCGGACGGCGTGTCTGTCGGACGGCGTTTCTGTCGGACGGAGTGTCTGTCGGACGGAGTGTCTGCCGGACGAGTGTCTGTCGGACGGAGTGTCTGTCGGACGGAGTGTCTGTCGGATGGACTGTCTGCCGGACGGAGTGCTTGGCGGACGGAGTGTTTGGCGGACGGAGTGTTTGATGGACGTCGTATTTGTCGGACTTCGTGTTTGTCGGACGGATTGTTTGTCGGACGGAGTTTCTGTCGGACGGTAAGTTTGTTGGACGGAGTGTTTGTTGGACAGAGTGTTTGGTGGACAGAGTGTTTGGCGGACCGAGTGTTTGGCGGACCATGTGTTTGTCGGATGGCGTGTTTGTCGGACGGATTGTTTGTCGGACGGAGTGTTTGTTGGCCGGAGTGTTTGTCGGACGGAGTGTTTGTCGGACGGTGTGTTTGCCGGATGGAGTGTTTGCCGGACGGAGTGTTTGCCGGACGGAGTGCTTCACGGACGGAGTGATTGCCAGACGGAGTGTATGCCGGACAGACTATTCGCCGGACGGCGTGTTTGACAGATGGCGTGCTTGACGGATGGAGTGTTTGCCGGACGGAGTGTTTGCCGGATGGAGCGTTTGTCGGACGGCGCATTTGTCGGACGGTGTGTTTGTCGGATGTCATGTTTGTCGGATGGCGTGTTTGTCGGAAGGCGTGTTTGTCGGACGGCGTGTTTGTCGGACGGCGTGTTTGTCAGACGGCGTGTTTCGCGGACGCGTGTTTGGTGGCCGACGTGTTTGGCGGATGGAGTGTTTGCCGGACGGAGTGTTTCACGGATGGAGTGTTTGTCAGACAGAGTGTCTGCCGGACAGTGTGTCTGTCGGACGGCGTGTCTGTCGGACGGCATGTCTGTCGGACGGCGTGTCGGTCGGAAGGAGTGTCTGTCGGACGGGGTGTCTGCCGGACGGGGTGTTTGTCAGACAGAGTGTTTGTCGGACGGGGTGTTTGTCGGACGGAGTGTTTGTCAGATGGAGTGTTTGCCGGACGGCGTGTTTGCTGGACGGCGTGTTTGCCGGGCGGAGTTTTTGCCAGACGGAGTGTTTGTCGGCCGGAGTATTTGCCAGGCAGAGTGTTTGCCGGACGGAGTGCTTGCCGGACGGAGTGTTTGCCAGACGGAGTGTTTGCTGGATGGAGTGTTTGCCGGACGGAGGGTTTGGAGTGTATGCCAGACGGAGTGTTTGGCGGACGGTGTGTTTGGCGGACAGAGTGTTTGGCGGATGGAGTGTATGGTGTACGGAGTGTTTGCCGGATGGACTGTTTGTCGGACGGCGTGTTTGCCGGAGTTAGTGTTTGCTGGATGGAGTGGTTGCCGGACGGCGCGTTTGCCGGAGGGAGTATTTGCCGAATGGAGTGTTTGCTGGAGGGTGTGTTTGCCGGACGGAATGTTTGCCAGAGGGCGTGTTTGCCGGACGGCATGCTTGCCGGGTGGTGTGTTTGCCGATCGGTGTGTTTGCCGGGTGGAGTGTTTGCCCAGCGGCGTGTTTGCCGGACGGCGTGTTTGTTGGACGGCGTGTTTGTCGGACCGCGTGTTTCTCGGACGGCGTATTTGTCAGACGGCGTGTTTGTCGGACGGCGTATTTGTCGGACGGCATGTTTGTCGGACGGCGTATTTGTCGGACGGCGTGTTTCTCAGACGGCGTGTTTCTCGGACGGCATGTTTGTCGGATGGCGTGTTTGTCGGACGGCGTGTTTGTCGGACGGCGTGTTTGTCAGATGGAGTGTTTGCCGGACAGAGTGTATGCCGGACGGAGTGTTTGCCGGACGGAGTGTTTGACAGATGGCATGTTTGTCAGACGGAGTGTATGCCGGACGGAGTGTTTGCCGGATGCTGTATTTGTTGGACGGAGCCTTTGCCGGACGGCGTGTTTGTCAGACGGCATGTTTGTCGGACGGCGTGTTTCTCGGATGGCATGTTTGTCGGACGGTCTGTTTGTCGGACGGCGCGTTTGTCCGATGGCGCGTTTGTCGGGCGGTGTGTTTGTCGGACAGCATGATTGTCGGATGGCATATTTGTCGGAAGGCGTGTTTGTCGGACGGCGTGTTTGTCGGACGGCGTGTTTGTCAGACGGCGTGTTTGGCGGACGGCGTGTTTGGCGGCTGGCGTGTTTGGCGGACGGAGTGTTTGCCGGACGGAGTTTTTCTTGGACGGAGTGTTTGTCAGACGGAGTGTCTGTCAGACGACGTGTCTGTCAGACGGCGTGTCTGTTGGATGGCATGTCTGTCGGACGGCGTGTCGGTCGGACGGAGTGTCTGTCGGACGGGGTGTCTGCCGAACGGGGTGTTTGGCAGACGGGGTGTTTGTCGGAAGGAGTGTTTGTCGGACAGAGTGTTTGGCGGACGTAGTGTTTGGCGGATGTACTGTTTGGCGGACGTAGTGTTTGGCGGATGGAGTGTTTGGCCGACGGAGTGTTTGCCGGATGGAGTGTTTGCCGGATGGCGTGTTTGCCGGACGGCGTGTTTGCCGGGCGGAGTGTTTGCCGGATGGAGTGTTTGTCGGCCTGAGTATTTGCTGGGCAGAGTGTTTGCCGGAAGGAGTGATTGCCGGATGGAGTGTTTGCCAGATGGAGTGTTTGCTGGATGGAGTGTTTGCCGGATGGAGGGTTTGGAGTGTTTGCCAGATGGAGTGTTTGGCGGAGGAGTGTTTGGTGGACAGAGTTTTTGTCGGACGGTGTGTTTGTCGGACGGAGTGTTTGTCGGGCGGAGTGTTTGGCGGACGTAGTGTTTGGCGGACGTACTGTTTGGCGAACGTATTGTTTGGCGGACGTACTGTTTGTCGGACGGAGTGTTTGGCGGACGGAGTGTTTGTCGGCCGGAGTATTTGCCGGGCAGAGTGTTTTCCGGACAGAGTGTTTGCCGGATGGAGTATTTGCCAGAAGGAGTGTTTGCCGGATGGTGGGTTTGGAGTGTTTGCCAGATGGAGTGTTTGGCGGACAGAGTGTTTGATGGATGGAGTGTATGGTGTACGGAGTGTTTGCCGGATGGTGTGTTTGTCGGACGGCGTGTTTGCCAGAGGTAGTGTTTGCCGGACGGAGGGTTTGGTGTGTTTGCCAGATGGAGTGTTTGGCGGATGGAGTGTTTGGTGGACAGAGTGTTTGACGGATGGAGTGTATGGTGTATGGAGTGTTTGTCGGACGGAGTGTTTGGCGGACGTAGTGTTTGGCGGACGTACTGTTTGGCGGACGTAGTGTTTGGTGGACGGAATGTTTGTCGGACGGAGTGTTTGTCGGCCGGAGTATTTGCCGGGCAGAGTGTTTTCCGGACGGAGTGTTTGCCGGACGGAGTATTTGCCAGAAGGAGTGTTTGCTGGATGGAGTGTTTGCCGGGTGGTGGGTTTGGAGTGTTTGCCAGATGGAGTGTTTGGCGGACAGAGTGTTTGATGGATGGAGTGTATGGTGTACGGAGTGTTTGCCGGATGGTGTGTTTGTCGGACGGTGTGTTTGCCAGAGGTAGTGTTTGCCGGACGGAGGGTTTGGTGTGTTTGCCAGATGGAGTGTTTGGCGGATGGAGTGTTTGGTGGACAGAGTGTTTGACGGATGGAGTGTATGGTGTACGGAGTGTTTGTCGGACGGAGTGTTTGGCGGACGTAGTGTTTGGCGGACGTACTGTTTGGCGGACGTAGTGTTTGGTGGGCGGAATGTTTGTCGGACGGAGTGTTTGGCGGACGGAGTTTTTGGCGGACGGAGTTTTTGACGGACAGAGTGTTTGGCGGACGGAGTGTTTGGCGGACGGAGTGTTTGCCAGATGGAGTGTTTGCCGGACAGCGTGTTTGCCGGACGGTGTGTTTGCCAGATGGCGTGTTTGCCTGGCGGTGTGTTTGCCGGACGGAGTGTTTGTCGGCCTGAGTATTTGCCGGGCAGAGTGTATGCCGGACGGAGTGTTTGCCGGATGGAGTGTTTGCCAGATGGAGTGTTTGCCGGATGGAGTGTTTGCCGGTCGGAGGGTTTGGAGTGTTTGCCAGATGGAGTGTTTGGCGGAGGAGTGTTTGGCGGACAGAGTTTTTGTCGGATGGTGTGTTTGTCGGAGGAGTGTTTGTCGGATGTAGTGTTTGGCAGACGTACTGTTTGCTGGACTTAGTGTTTGGCGGAGGAGTGTTTGTCGGACGGAGTGTTTGTCGGACGGAGTGTTTGCCGGACGGAGTGTTTTCCGGATGGCGTGTTTGCCGGACGGCGTGTTTGCTGGATGGAGTGTTTGGCGGACAGAGTGTTTGATGGATGGAGTGTATGGTGTATGGAGTGTTTGCCGGATGGAGTGTTTGTCGGACGGCATGTTTGCCAGAGGTAGTGTTTGCTGGACGGAGTGTTTGCCGGACGGAGCTTTTGCCAGAGGGCGTGTTTGCCGGACGGCATGCTTGCCGGGTGGTGTGGTTGCCGGGCGGCATGTTTGTTGGGCGGCATGTTTGCCCGGTGGCGTGCTTGCCAGAGGGCGTGTTTGCCGGACGGCGTGTTTGTCGGATGGCGTGTTTGTCGGATGGCGTGTTTGTCGGACGGCGTGATTGTTGGACGGCGTGATTGTCGGATGGAGTGTTTGTCGGACGGCGCATTTGTCGGACGGAGCGTTTGTCGGACGGAGCGTTTGGCAGATGGAGCATTTGTTGGACGGAGCGTTTATCGGACGGAGCCTTTGGCGGATGGAGTGTATGTCGGACGGAGTGTTTGTCGGACGGTGTGTTTGTCGGACAGAATGTTTGTCGGACGGAGTGTTTGTCGGACGGATTGTTTGACGGTCGGAGTGATTGCCGGACAGAGTGTATGCCGGACGGAGTGTTTGCCGGATGTCGTGTTTGACAGATGGCGTGTTTGTCGGACGGAGTGTATGCTGGACGGAGTGTTTGCCGGATGCTGCATTTGTTGGACGAAGCGTTTGCCGGACGGCGTGTTTGTCAGACGGCGTGTTTGTCGGACGGCGTGTTTCTCGGACGGCGTGTTTGTCGGATGGCCTGTTTGTCGGACGGCGCATTTGTCCGACGGCACGTTTGTTGGACGGTTTGTTTGTCAGACGGCATGCTGGACGGAGGGTTTGGAATGTTTGCCAGACGGAATGTTTGGCGGACGGTGTGTTTGGCGGACAGAGTGTTTGGCGGATGGAGTTTATGGTTTACAGAGTGTTTGCCGGATGGAGTGTTTGTCGGACGGCGTGTTTGCCGGAGGTAGTGTTTGCTGGACGGAGTGTTTGCCGGACGGCGCGTTTGCCGGAGGGAGTGTTTGTCAGATGGATTGTTTGCCGGAGGGCTTGTTTGCCGGACGGCATGTTTGCCAGAGGGCGTGTTTGCTGGATGGCATGCTTGCCGGGCGGTGTGTTTGCCGGGCGGCTTGTTTGCCGGGTGTCGGATTTGCCCGGCGGCGTGTTTGCCGGAGGGCGTGCTTGCCAGACGGCGTGCTTGTCGGACGGCGTGTTTGTCGGACGGCGTGTTTGTCGGATGGCGCATTTGTCGGACGGCGTGTTTCTCGGACGGCGTGTTTCTCGGATGGCGTGTTTGTCGGAAGGCGTGTTTTTTGACGGCATGTTTGTCGGACGGCGTGTTTGTCGGATGGAGTGTTTGCCGGATGGAGTGTTTGCCGGACGGAGTGCTTGACGGACGGAGTGATTGCCAGACAGAGTGTATGCCGGATGGAGTGTTTGCCAGACGGGGTGTTTGTCAGATGGCGTGTTTGTCAGACGGAGTGTTTGCCGGACGGAGTGTTTGCCGGACGGTGCATTTGTCGGACGGAGCGTTTGCCGGACGGCGTGTTTGCCGGATGGCATGCTTGCCGGATGGTGTGTTTGCCGGGCGGCATGTTTGCCGGGCGGCCTGTTTGCCCGGCGGCGTGTTTGCCGGAGGGCGTGTTTGCCGGACGGCGTGTTTGTCGGACGGTGTGATTGTCGGACGGAGTGTTTGTCGGACGGAGTGTTTGGCGGACGTAGTGTTTGGTGGACGTAGTGTTTGGCGGACGGAGTGTTTGTCGGACGCAGTGTTTGTTGGACGGAGTGTTTGGCGGAAGGAGTGCTTGGCGGACGGAGTGTTTGGCGGACGGAGTGTTTGCCGGATGGAGTGTTTGCCGGACGAAGTGTATGCCGGATGGAGTGTTTGCCGGACGGCGTGTTTGCCGGACGGCGTGTTTGCCGGGCGGAGTGTTTGCCGGACGGTGTATTGTCGGCTGGAGTATTTGCCGGGCAGAGTGTTTGCCGGACGGAGTGCTTGCCGGACGGAGTGTTTGCAATACAGAGTGTTTGCTGGATGGAGTGTTTGCAGAATGGAGGGTTTGGAGTGTTTGCCAGATGGAGTGTTTGGTGGACGGTGTGTTTGGCGGACAGAGTGTTTGGCGGATGGAGTGTATGGTGTACTGAGTGTTTGCCGGATGGAGTGTTTGTCGGACGGCGTGTTTGCCGGAGGTAGTGTTTGCTGGACGGAGTGTTTGCCGGATGGCGCGTTTGCCGGAGGGAGTGTTTGCCGGACAGAGTGTTTGCCGGAGGGCATGTTTGCCGGACGGCATGTTTGCCAGAGGGCGTGTTTGCCGGATGGCATGCTTGCCGGGCGGTGTATTTGCCGGGCGGCGTGTTTGCCGGGCGGTGTGTTTGCCGGGCGGCGTGTTTGCCGGGCGGCGTGTTTGCCAGGAGGCGTGTTTGACAGAGGGCGTGTTTGCCGGACGGCGTGTTTGTTGGACGGCGTGTTTGTCGGACGGCATGTTTGTCGGACGGCGTAATTGTCGGAAGGCGTGTTTCTCGGATAGCGTGTTTCTCGGATGGCACGTTTGTTGGATGGCGTGTTTGTCGGACAGTGTGTTTGTCGGACGGCGTGTTTGACAGATGGCGTGTTTGTCAGACGGAGTGTTTGCCGGATGGAGTGTTTGTCGGTTGGCGCCTTTGTCCGACGGCGCGTTTGTCGGACGGTGTATTTGTCGGATGGCGTGTTTGCCGGATGGCATGCTTGCCGGACGGTGTGTTTGCCGGGCGGCATGTTTGCCGGGTGGCGTGTTTGCCCGGCGGCGTGTTTGCCGGAGGGCGTGTTTGCCGGACGGCGTGTTTGTCGGACGGTGTGATTGTCGGACGGAGTGTTTGTCGGACGGAGTGTTTGGCGGACGTAGTGTTTGGCGGACGTACTGTTTGGTGGACGTAGTGTTTGGCGGACGGAGTGTTTGTCGGACGGAGTGTTTGTCGGACGGAGTGTTTGGCGGACGGAGTGTTTGGCGGACGGAGTGCTTGGCGGACGGAGTGTTTGGCGGACGGAGTGTTTGCCGGATGGATTGTTTGCCGGATGGAGTGTTTGCCGGACGGAGTGTTTGCCGGACGGCATGTTTGCCGGACGGCGTGTTTGCCGGACGGAGTATTGTCGGCCGGAGTATTTGCCAGGCAGAGTGTTTGCCGGACGGAGTGCTTGCCGGACGGAGTGTTTGCCTGACAGAGTGTTTGCTGGATGGAGTGTTTGCAGAACAGAGGGTTTGGAGTGTTTGCCAGATGGAGTGTTTGGCGGACGGTGTGTTTGGCGGACAGAGTGTTTGGCGGATGGAGTGTATGGTGTACTGAGTGTTTGCCGGATGGAGTATTTGTCGGACGGCGTGTTTGCCGGAGGTAGTGTTTGCTGGACGGAGTGTTTGCCGGACGGCGGGTTTGCCGGAGGGAGTGTTTGCCGGACAGAGTGTTTGCCGGAGGGTGTGTTTGCCGGACGGCATGTTTGCCAGAGGGCGTGTTTGCCGGATGGCATGCTTGCCGGGCGGTGTGTTTGCCGGGCGGCGTGTTTGCCGGGCGGCGTGTTTGCCAGGAGGCGTGTTTGACAGAGGGCGTGTTTGCCGGAAGGCGTGTTTGTCGGACGGCGTGTTTGTCGGACGGCATGTTTGTCGGACGGCGTATTTGTCGGAAGGCGTGTTTCTCGGACGGCGTGTTTCTCGGATGGCATGTTTGTCGGATGGCGTGTTTGTCGGACAGTGTGATTGTCGGACGGCGTGTTTGTCGGATGGAGTGTTTGCCGGATGGAGTGTTTGCCGGACGGAGTGCTTGACGGACGGAGTGATTGCTGGACGGAGTGTATGCCGGACGGAGTGTTTGCCGGACGGCGTTTTTGACAGATGGCGTGTTTGTCGGACGGAATGTTTGCCGGATGGAGTGTTTGCCAGACGGTGCATTTGTCGGACGGAGCTTTTGCCGGACGGCGTGTTTGTCGGACGGCGTGTTTCTCTGATGGCGTGGTTGTTGGACGGCCTGTTTGTTGGAAGGCACCTTTGTCCGACTGCGCGTTTGTCGGACGGTGTGTTTGTCGGACGGCGTGTTTGTCGGATGGCGTGTTTGTCGGAAGGCGTGTTTGTCGGACGGCGTGTTTGTCAGACGGCGTGTTTGTCAGACGGCGTGTTTTGCGCACGGCGTGTTTGACGGCCGGCGTGTTTGGCGGATGGAGTGTTTGCCGGATGGTGTGTTTCTCAGACGGAGTGTTTGTCGGACGGAGTGTCTGTCGGATGGCGTGTCTGTCGGACGATGTGTCGGTCGGACGGAGTGTCTGTCGGACGGGGTGTCTGCCGGACGGGGTGTTTGGCAGACGGGGTGTTTGTCGGACGGAGTGTTTGTCGGACAGAGTGTTTGGCGGACGTAGTGTTTGGCGGGCGTACTGTTTGGCAGATGTAGTGTTTGGCGGACGGAGTGTTTGTCGGGCGGAGTGTTTGGCGGATGGAGTGTTTGGCGGACGGAGTGTTTGCCGGACGGAGTGCTTGACGGACGGAGTGATTGCCAGACGGAGTGTATGCTGGACGGAGTGTTTGCCAGACGGCGTGTTTGACAGATGGCGTGTTTGTCAGACGGAGTGTTTGCCGGATGGAGTGTTTGCCGGACGGTGCATTTGTCGGACGGAGCGTTTGCCAGACGGCGTGTTTGTCGGACGGCGTGTTTGTCGGATGGCGTGTTTCTCGGACGCCGTTTTTGTTGGACGGCCTGTTTGTCGGTTGGCGCCTTTGTCCGACGGCGCGTTTGTCGGACGGTGTATTTGTCGGATGGCGTGTTTGCCGGATGGCATGCTTGCCGGACGGTGTGTTTGCCGGGGGGCATGTTTGCCGGGTGGCGTGTTTGCCCGGTGGCGTGTTTGCCGGAGGGCATGTTTGCCGGACGGCGTGTTTGTCGGACGGTGTGATTGTCGAACGGAGTGTTTGTCGGACGGAGTGTTTGGCGGACGTAGTGTTTGGCGGACGTACTGTTTGGTGGACGTAGTGTTTGGCGGACGGAGTGTTTGTCGGACGGAGTGTTTGTCGGACGGAGTGTTTGGCGGACGGAGTGTTTGGCGGACGGAGTGCTTGGCGGACGGAGTGTTTGGCGGACGGAGTGTTTGCCGGATGGATTGTTTGCCGGATGGAGTGTTTGCCGGACGGAGTGTTTGCCGGACGGCATGTTTGCCGGACGGCGTGTTTGCCGGACGGAGTATTGTCGGCCGGAGTATTTGCCAGGCAGAGTGTTTGCCGGACGGAGTGCTTGCCGGACGGAGTGTTTGCCTGACAGAGTGTTTGCTGGATGGAGTGTTTGCAGAACAGAGGGTTTGGAGTGTTTGCCAGATGGAGTGTTTGGCGGACGGTGTGTTTGGCGGACAGAGTGTTTGGCGGATGGAGTGTATGGTGTACTGAGTGTTTGCCGGATGGAGTATTTGTCGGACGGCGTGTTTGCCGGAGGTAGTGTTTGCTGGACGGAGTGTTTGCCGGACGGCGGGTTTGCCGGAGGGAGTGTTTGCCGGACAGAGTGTTTGCCGGAGGGTGTGTTTGCCGGACGGCATGTTTGCCAGAGGGCGTGTTTGCCGGATGGCATGCTTGCCGGGCGGTGTGTTTGCCGGGCGGCGTGTTTGCCGGGCGGCGTGTTTGCCAGGAGGCGTGTTTGACAGAGGGCGTGTTTGCCGGAAGGCGTGTTTGTCGGACGGCGTGTTTGTCGGACGGCATGTTTGTCGGACGGCGTATTTGTCGGAAGGCGTGTTTCTCGGACGGCGTGTTTCTCGGATGGCATGTTTGTCGGATGGCGTGTTTGTCGGACAGTGTGATTGTCGGATGGCGTGTTTGTCGGATGGAGTGTTTGCCGGATGGAGTGTTTGCCGGACGGAGTGCTTGACGGACGGAGTGATTGCTGGACGGAGTGTATGCCGGACGGAGTGTTTGCCGGACGGCGTTTTTGACAGATGGCGTGTTTGTCGGACGGAATGTTTGCCGGATGGAGTGTTTGCCAGACGGTGCGTTTGTCGGACGGAGCTTTTGCCGGACGGCGTGTTTGTCGGACGGCGTGTTTCTCTGATGGCGTGGTTGTTGGACGGCCTGTTTGTTGGAAGGCACCTTTGTCCGACTGCGCGTTTGTCGGACGGTGTGTTTGTCGGACGGCGTGTTTGTCGGATGGCGTGTTTGTCGGAAGGCGTGTTTGTCGGACGGCGTGTTTGTCGGACGGCGTGTTTGTCAGACGGCGTGTTTGGCGCACGGCGTGTTTGGCGGCCGGCGTGTTTGGCGGATGGAGTGTTTGCCGGACGGTGTGTTTCTCAGACGGAGTGTTTGTCGGACGGAGTGTCTGTCGGATGGCGTGTCTGTCGGACGATGTGTCGGTCGGACGGAGTGTCTGTCGGACGGGGTGTCTGCCGGACGGGGTGTTTGGCAGACGGGGTGTTTGTCGGACGGAGTGTTTGTCGGACAGAGTGTTTGGCGGACGTAGTGTTTGGCGGGCGTACTGTTTGGCAGATGTAGTGTTTGGCGGACGGAGTGTTTGTCGGGCGGAGTGTTTGGCGGATGGAGTGTTTGGCGGACGGAGTGTTTGCCGGACGGAGTGCTTGACGGACGGAGTGATTGCCAGACGGAGTGTATGCTGGACGGAGTGTTTGCCAGACGGCGTGTTTGACAGATGGCGTGTTTGTCAGACGGAGTGTTTGCCGGATGGAGTGTTTGCCGGACGGTGCATTTGTCGGACGGAGCGTTTGCCGGACGGCGTGTTTGTCGGACGGCGTGTTTGTCGGATGGCGTGTTTCTCGGACGCCGTTTTTGTTGGACGGCCTGTTTGTCGGTTGGCGCCTTTGTCCGACGGCGCGTTTGTCGGACGGTGTATTTGTCGGATGGCGTGTTTGCCGGATGGCATGCTTGCCGGACGGTGTGTTTGCCGGGCGGCATGTTTGCCGGGTGGCGTGTTTGCCCGGCGGCGTGTTTGCCGGAGGGCGTGTTTGCCGGACGGCGTGTTTGTCGGACGGTGTGATTGTCGGACGGAGTGTTTGTCGGACGGAGTGTTTGGCGGACGTAGTGTTTGGCGGACGTACTGTTTGGTGGACGTAGTGTTTGGCGGACGGAGTGTTTGTCGGACAGAGTGTTTGTCAGACGGAGTGTTTGGCGGACGGAGTGTTTGGCGGACGGAGTGCTTGGCGGACGGAGTGTTTGGCGGACGGAGTGTTTGCCGGATGGATTGTTTGCCGGATGGAGTGTTTGCCGGACGGAGTGTTTGCCGGACGGCATGTTTGCCGGACGGCGTGTTTGCCGGACGGAGTATTGTCGGCCGGAGTATTTGCCAGGCAGAGTGTTTGCCGGACGGAGTGCTTGCCGGACGGAGTGTTTGCCTGACAGAGTGTTTGCTGGATGGAGTGTTTGCAGAACAGAGGGTTTGGAGTGTTTGCCAGATGGAGTGTTTGGCGGACGGTGTGTTTGGCGGACAGAGTGTTTGGCGGATGGAGTGTATGGTGTACTGAGTGTTTGCCGGATGGAGTATTTGTCGGACGGCGTGTTTGCCGGAGGTAGTGTTTGCTGGACGGAGTGTTTGCCGGACGGCGGGTTTGCCGGAGGGAGTGTTTGCCGGACAGAGTGTTTGCCGGAGGGTGTGTTTGCCGGACGGCATGTTTGCCAGAGGGCGTGTTTGCCGGATGGCATGCTTGCCGGGCGGTGTGTTTGCCGGGCGGCGTGTTTGCCGGGCGGCGTGTTTGCCAGGAGGCGTGTTTGACAGAGGGCGTGTTTGCCGGAAGGCGTGTTTGTCGGACGGCGTGTTTGTCGGACGGCATGTTTGTCGGACGGCGTATTTGTCGGAAGGCGTGTTTCTCGGACGGCGTGTTTCTCGGATGGCATGTTTGTCGGATGGCGTGTTTGTCGGACAGTGTGATTGTCGGACGGCGTGTTTGTCGGATGGAGTGTTTGCCGGATGGAGTGTTTGCCGGACGGAGTGCTTGACGGACGGAGTGATTGCTGGACGGAGTGTATGCCGGACGGAGTGTTTGCCGGACGGCGTTTTTGACAGATGGCGTGTTTGTCGGACGGAATGTTTGCCGGATGGAGTGTTTGCCAGACGGTGCGTTTGTCGGATGGAGCTTTTGCCGGACGGCGTGTTTGTCGGACGGCGTGTTTCTCTGATGGCGTGGTTGTTGGACGGCCTGTTTGTTGGAAGGCACCTTTGTCCGACTGCGCGTTTGTCGGACGGTGTGTTTGTCGGACGGCGTGTTTGTCGGATGGCGTTTTTGTCGGAAGGCGTGTTTGTCGGACGGCGTGTTTGTCGGACGGCGTGTTTGTCAGACGGCGTGTTTGGCGCACGGCATGTTTGGCGGCCGGCGTGTTTGGCAGATGGAGTGTTTGCCGGACGGTGTGTTTCTCGGACGGAGTGTTTGTCGGACGGAGTGTCTGTCGGATGGCGTGTCTGTCGGACGGTGTGTCGGTCGGACGGAGTGTCTGTCGGACGGGGTGTCTGCCGGACGGGGTGTTTGGCAGACGCGGTGTTTGTCGGATGGAATTTTTGTCGGACGGAGTGTTTGGCGGACGTAGTGTTTGGCGGACGTACTGTTTGGCGGACGTAGTGTTTGGCGGACGGAGTGTTTGTTGGGCGGAGTGTTTGGCGGATGGAGTATTTGGCAGATGGAGTGTTTGGCAGACGGAGTGTTTGCCGGACAGAGTGTTTGCCGGGCGGAGTGTTTGCCGGACGGAGTGTTTGTTGGCCAGAGTATTTGCCGGGCAGAGTGTTTGCCGGACGGAGTGTTTGCCGGATGGACTGTTTGCCAGATGGTGCGTTTGCCGGATGGTGTGTTTGCCGGACGGATGGTTTGGAGTGTTTGCCAGACGGAGTGTTTTGCGGACGGAGTGTTTGGCGGACAGAGTGTTTGGCGGATGGAGTGTATGGTGTACGGAGTGTTTGCTGGATGGAGTGTTTGTCGGACGTCGTGTTTGCCGGAGGTAGTATTTGCTGGACGGAGTGTTTGCCGGATGGCGCGTTTGCCAGAGGGAGTGTTTGCCGGATGGAGTGTTTGTCAGACGGAGTGTTTGTCGGACGGAGTGTTTGTCGGACGGCGTGTTTGTCGGACGGGGTATTTGTTGGACGGAGTGTTTGTCGGACGGAGTGTTTACCGGATGGAGTATTTGCCAGACGGAGGTTTTGACGGACGGAGCGTTTGCCAGACGGAGTGTTCAGAGTGTTGAAAGACGGAGAGTTTGGCAGACGGAGTGTTAGGCGGACGCAGTGTTAGGTGGACGGAGTGTTTGCCGGATGGCGTGTTTGTCGCAGTGAGTGTTTGCCAGATGTAATGTTTGCCGGACGGAGTCTTTGCCGGACGGCATGTTTGCTGGAGGGAGTGTTTGGCGGACGGTGTGTTTGCCGGACGGCGTGTTTGCCGGAGGGCATGTTTGACAGATGGAGTTTTTGCCGGACGGCGTGTTTGCCGGAGGGCGTGTTTTCTGGACGGCGTGTATGCTGGAGGGCGTGTATGCTGAACGGCGTGCTTGTCGGGTGGCATGTTTGCAGGGCGGTTTGTTTGCCGTGCGGCATGTTTGCCGGGCGGCGTGTTTGCCGGGCGCATGTTTGCCAGAAGGCGTGTTTGCCAGATGGCGTGTTTGTCGGACGGCGTGTTTGACGGACGGCGTGTTTGTCGGACAGAGTTTATGTCGGACGCCGTGTTTCTCGGACGGCATGTTTCTCGGACGGCGTATTTGCTGGACGGCGTGTTTGTCGGACGCCGTGTTTGTTGGATGGCGTATTTGTCGGACGGCGTGTTTGTCGGATGGCGTGTTTGTCGGACGGCGTGTTTGTCGGAAGGAGTGTTTGACGGACGGCGTGTTTGTCGGTCGGCGTCTTTGTCTGATGGCGTGTTTGTCGGACGGTGTGTTTGTTGGATGGCGTGTTTGTCTGATGGCGTGTTTGTCAGATGGCATGTTTGTCGGACGGAGTGTTTGGCGGACGTAGTATTTGTTGGATGGAGTGTTTGTCGGATGGAGTGTTAGTCGGATGGCGTGTTTGTCGGACGGAGTTTTTGTCAGACGGAGTGTTTGTCGGACGGAGTGTTAGTCGGTTGGAGTGTTTGTCGGACGGCGTGTTTGTCAGATGGCGTGTCTGTCGGACGGCGTGTTTGCCGGACGGCGTGTTTGTCGGGCGGAGTGTTAGTCGGACGGCGTGTCTGTCGGACGGAGTGTCTGTCGGACGGAGTGTCTGTCGGATGGATTGTCTGTCGGACGGAGTGTTTGGTGCACGGAGTGTTTGTCGGACTGCGTGTTTGTTGGACTGCGTGTTTGTCAGACGGAGTGTTTGTCGGACGGTGTGTTTGTTGGACGGAGTGTTTGTCGGACAGAGTGTTTGTTGCACAGAGTGTTTGTCGGACTGAGTGTTTGGTGGACGGAGTGTTTGGCGGACGGAGTGTTTGGCGGACGGAGTGTTTGCCGGACGGAGTGCTTGACGGACGGAGTGATTGCCAGACGGAGTGTATGCCGGATGGAGTGTTTGCCAGACGGCGTGTTTGACAGATGGCGTGTTTGTCAGACGGAGTGTTTGCCGGACGGAGTGTTTGCCGGACGGTGCATTTGTCGGACGGAGCGTTTGCCGGACGGCGTGTTTGTCGGACGGCGTGTTTGTCGGATGGCGTCTTTCTCGGACGCCGTTTTTGTTGGACGGCCTGTTTGTCGGTTGGCGCCTTTGTCCGACGGCGCATTTGTCGGACGGTGTATTTGTCGGACGGCGTGTTTGCCGGATGGCATGCTTGCCGGACGGTGTGTTTGCCGGGCGGCATGTTTGCCGGGCGGCGTGTTTGCCCTGCGGCGTGTTTGCCGGAGGGCGTGTTTGCCGGATGGAGTGTTTGTCGGACGTCGTGTTTGCCGGAGGTAGTATTTGCTGGACGGAGTGTTTGCCGGATGGCGCGTTTGCCGGAGGGAGTGTTTGCCGGATGGAGTGTTTGTCAGACGGAGTGTTTGTCGGACGGAGTGTTTGTCGGACGGCGTGTTTGTCGGACGGGGTATTTGTTGGACGGAGTGTTTGTCGGACGGAGTGTTTACCGGATGGAGTATTTGCCAGACGGAGGTTTTGACGGACGGAGCGTTTGCCAGACGGAGTGTTCAGAGTGTTGAAAGACGGAGAGTTTGGCAGACGGAGTGTTAGGCGGACGCAGTGTTAGGTGGACGGAGTGTTTGCCGGATGGCGTGTTTGTCGCAGTGAGTGTTTGCCAGATGTAATGTTTGCCGGACGGAGTCTTTGCCGGATGGCATGTTTGCTGGAGGGAGTGTTTGGCGGACGGTGTGTTTGCCGGACGGCGTGTTTGCCGGAGGGCATGTTTGACAGATGGAGTTTTTGCCGGACGGCGTGTTTGCCGGAGGGCGTGTTTTCTGGATGGCGTGTATGCTGGAGGGCGTGTATGCTGGACGGCGTGCTTGTCGGGTGGCATGTTTGCAGGGCGGTTTGTTTGCCGTGCGGCATGTTTGCCGGGCGGCGTGTTTGCCGGGCACATGTTTGCCAGAAGGCGTGTTTGCCAGATGGCGTGTTTGTCGGACGGCGTGTTTGACGGACGGCGTGTTTGTCGGACAGAGTTTATGTCGGACGCCGTGTTTCTCGGACGGCATGTTTCTCGGACGGCGTATTTGCTGGACGGCGTGTTTGTCGGACGCCGTGTTTGTTGGATGGCGTATTTGTCGGACGGCGTGTTTGTCGGATGGCGTGTTTGTCGGACGGCGTGTTTGTCGGAAGGAGTGTTTGACGGACGGCGTGTTTGTCGGTCGGCGTCTTTGTCTGATGGCGTGTTTGTCGGACGGTGTGTTTGTTGGATGGCGTGTTTGTCTGATGGCGTGTTTGTCAGATGGCATGTTTGTCGGACGGAGTGTTTGGCGGACGTAGTATTTGTTGGATGGAGTGTTTGTCGGATGGAGTGTTAGTCGGATGGCGTGTTTGTCGGACCGAGTTTTTGTCAGACGGAGTGTTTGTCGGACGGAGTGTTAGTCGGTTGGAGTGTTTGTCGGACGGCGTGTTTGTCAGATGGCGTGTCTGTCGGACGGCGTGTTTGCCGGACGGCGTGTTTGTCGGGCGGAGTGTTAGTCGGACGGCGTGTCTGTCGGACGGAGTGTCTGTCGGACGGAGTGTCTGTCGGATGGATTGTCTGTCGGACGGAGTGTTTGGTGCACGGAGTGTTTGTCGGACTGCGTGTTTGTTGGACTGCGTGTTTGTCGGACGGAGTGTTTGTCGGACGGTGTGTTTGTTGGACGGAGTGTTTGTCGGACAGAGTGTTTGTTGCACAGAGTGTTTGTCGGACTGAGTGTTTGGTGGACGGAGTGTTTGGCGGACGGAGTGTTTGGCGGACGGAGTGTTTGCCGGACGGAGTGCTTGACGGACGGAGTGATTGCCAGACGGAGTGTATGCCGGACGGAGTGTTTGCCAGACGGCGTGTTTGACAGATGGCGTGTTTGTCAGACGGAGTGTTTGCCGGACGGAGTGTTTGCCGGACGGTGCATTTGTCGGACGGAGCGTTTGCCGGACGGCGTGTTTGTCGGACGGCGTGTTTGTCGGATGGCGTCTTTCTCGGACGCCGTTTTTGTTGGACGGCCTGTTTGTCGGTTGGCGCCTTTGTCCGACGGCGCATTTGTCGGACGGTGTATTTGTCGGACGGCGTGTTTGCCGGATGGCATGCTTGCCGGACGGTGTGTTTGCCGGGCGGCATGTTTGCCGGGCGGCGTGTTTGCCCTGCGGCGTGTTTGCCGGAGGGCGTGTTTGCCGGATGGAGTGTTTGTCGGACGTCGTGTTTGCCGGAGGTAGTATTTGCTGGACGGAGTGTTTGCCGGATGGCGCGTTTGCCGGAGGGAGTGTTTGCCGGATGGAGTGTTTGTCAGACGGAGTGTTTGTCGGACGGAGTGTTTGTCGGACGGCGTGTTTGTCGGACGGGGTATTTGTTGGACGGAGTGTTTGTCGGACGGAGTGTTTACCGGATGGAGTATTTGCCAGACGGAGGTTTTGACGGACGGAGCGTTTGCCAGACGGAGTGTTCAGAGTGTTGAAAGACGGAGAGTTTGGCAGACGGAGTGTTAGGCGGACGCAGTGTTAGGTGGACGGAGTGTTTGCCGGATGGCGTGTTTGTCGCAGTGAGTGTTTGCCAGATGTAATGTTTGCCGGACGGAGTCTTTGCCGGACGGCATGTTTGCTGGAGGGAGTGTTTGGCGGACGGTGTGTTTGCCGGACGGCGTGTTTGCCGGAGGGCATGTTTGACAGATGGAGTTTTTGCCGGACGGCGTGTTTGCCGGAGGGCGTGTTTTCTGGACGGCGTGTATGCTGGAGGGCGTGTATGCTGGACGGCGTGCTTGTCGGGTGGCATGTTTGCAGGGCGGTTTGTTTGCCGTGCGGCATGTTTGCCGGGCGGCGTGTTTGCCGGGCGCATGTTTGCCAGAAGGCGTGTTTGCCAGATGGCGTGTTTGTCGGACGGCGTGTTTGACAGACGGCGTGTTTGTCGGACAGAGTTTATGTCGGACGCCGTGTTTCTCGGACGGCATGTTTCTCGGACGGCGTATTTGCTGGACGGCGTGTTTGTCGGACGCCGTGTTTGTTGGATGGCGTATTTGTCGGACGGCGTGTTTGTCGGATGGCGTGTTTGTCGGATGGCGTGTTTGTCGGAAGGAGTGTTTGACGGACGGCGTGTTTGTCGGTCGGCGTCTTTGTCTGATGGCGTGTTTGTCGGACGGTGTGTTTGTTGGATGGCGTGTTTGTCTGATGGCGTGTTTGTCAGATGGCATGTTTGTCGGACGGAGTGTTTGGCGGACGTAGTATTTGTTGGATGGAGTGTTTGTCGGATGGAGTGTTAGTCGGATGGCGTGTTTGTCGGACGGAGTTTTTGTCAGACGGAGTGTTTGTCGGACGGAGTGTTAGTCGGTTGGAGTGTTTGTCGGACGGCGTGTTTGTCAGATGGCGTGTCTGTCGGACGGCGTGTTTGCCGGACGGCGTGTTTGTCGGGCGGAGTGTTAGTCGGACGGCGTGTCTGTCGGACGGAGTGTCTGTCGGACGGAGTGTCTGTCGGATGGATTGTCTGTCGGACGGAGTGTTTGGTGCACGGAGTGTTTGTCGGACTGCGTGTTTGTTGGACTGCGTGTTTGTCGGACGGAGTGTTTGTCGGACGGTGTGTTTGTTGGACGGAGTGTTTGTCGGACAGAGTGTTTGTTGCACAGAGTGTTTGTCGGACGGAGTGTTTGGTGGACGGAGTGTTTGGCGGACGGAGTGTTTGTCGGACTGAGTGTTTGTTGGGCGGAGTGTTTGGCGGACGGAGTGTTTGGCGGACGGAGTGTTTGCCGGACGGAGTGCTTGACGGACGGAGTGATTGCCAGACGGAGCGTATGCCAGACGGAGTGTTTGCCAGACGGCGTGTTTGACAGATGGCGTGTTTGTCAGACGGAGTGTTTGCCGGACGGAGTGTTTGCCGGACGGTGCATTTGTCGGACGGAGCGTTTGCCGGACGGCGTGTTTGTCGGACGGCGTGTTTGTCGGATGGCGTCTTTCTCGGACGCCGTTTTTGTTGGACGACCTGTTTGTCGGTTGGCGCCTTTGTCCGACGGCGCGTTTGTCGGACGGTGTATTTGTCGGACGGCGTGTTTGCCGGATGGCATGCTTGCCGGACGGTGTGTTTGCCGGGCGGCATGTTTGCCGGGCGGCGTGTTTGCCCTGCGGTGTGTTTGCCGGAGGGCGTGTTTGCCGGATGGCGTGTTTGTCGGACGGTGTGATTGTCGGATGGAGTGTTTGTCGGACGGAGTGTTTGGCGGACGTAGTGTTTGGCGGACGTACTGTTTGGTGGACGTAGTGTTTGGCGGACGGAGTGTTTGTCGGACGGAGTGTTTGTCGGACGGAGTGTTTGGCGGATGGAGTGTTTGGCGGACGGAGTGCTTGGCGGACGGAGTGTTTGGCGGACGGAGTGTTTGCCGGATGGATTGTTTGCCAGATGGAGTGTTTGCCGGACAGAATATTGTCGGCCGGAGTATTTGCCGGGCAGAGTGTTTGCCGGACGGAGTGCTTGCCGGACGGAGTGTTTGCCTGACAGAGTGTTTGCTGGATGGAGTGTTTGCAGAACAGAGGGTTTGGAGTGTTTGCCAGATGGAGTGTTTGGCGGACGGTGTGTTTGACGGACAGAGTGTTTGGCGGATGGAGTGTATGGTGTACTGAGTGTTTGCCGGATGGAGTATTTGTCGGACGGCGTGTTTGCCGGAGGTAGTGTTTGCTGGACGGAGTGTTTGCCGGACAGCGCGTTTGCCGGAGGGAGTGTTTGCCGGACAGAGTGTTTGCCGGAGGGCGTGTTTGCCAGACGGCATGTTTGCCAGAGGGCGTGTTTGCCGGATGGCATGCTTGCCGGGCGGTGTGTTTGCCGGGCGGCGTGTTTGCCAGGAGGCGTGTTTCACAGAGGGCGTGTTTGCCGGAAGGCGTGTTTATCGGACGGCGTGTTTGTCGGACGGCATGTTTGTCGGACGGCGTATTTGTCGGAAGGCATGTTTCTCGGACGGCGTGTTTCTCGGATGGCATGTTTGTCGGATGGCGTGTTTGTTGGACGGTGTGTTTGTCGGAAGGCGTGTTTGTAGGATGGAGTGTTTGCCGGACGGAGTGTTTGCCGGACGGTGTGCTTGACGGACGGAGTGATTGCTGGACGGAGTATATGCCGGACGGAGTGTTTGCCGGACGGCGTTTTTGACAGATGGCGTGTTTGTCGGACGGAATGTTTGCCGGATGGAGTGTTTGCCGGACGGTGCGTTTGTCGGACGGAGCTTTTGCCGGACGGCGTGTTTGTCGGACGGCGTGTTTCTCAGATGGCGTGTTTGTTGGACGGCCTGTTTGTTGGAAGGCACCTTTGTCCGACTGCGCGTTTGTCGGACGGCGTGTTTGTCGGATGGCGTGTTTGTCGGAAGGCGTGTTTGTCGGACGGCGTGTTCGTCGGACGGCGTGTTTGTCGGAAGGAGTGTTTGACGGACGGCGTGTTTGTCGGTCGGCGTCTTTGTCTGATGGCGTGTTTGTCGGACGGTGTGTTTGTTGGATGGCGTGTTTGTCTGATGGCGTGTTTGTCAGACGGCATGTTTGTCAGACGGAGTGTTTGGCGGACGTAGTATTTGTCGGATGGAGTGTTTGTCGGACGGTGTGTTAGTCGGATGGCGTGTTTGTCGGACGGAGTTTTTGTCAGACGAAGTGTTTGTCGGACGGAGTGTTAGGCGGTTGGAGTGTTTGTCGGACGGCGTGTTTGTCAGACGGCGTGTCTGTCGGATGGCGTGTTTGCCGGACGGCGTGTTTGTCAGGCGGAGTGTTAGTCGGACGGCGTGTCTGTCGGACGGAGTGTCTGTCGGACGGAGTGTCTGTCGGATGGATTGTCTGTCGGACGGAGTGTTTGGTGCATGGAGTGTTTGTCGGACTGCGTGTTTGTTGGACTGCGTGTTTGTCGGACGGAGTGTTTGTCGGACGGTGTGTTTGTTGGACGGAGTGTTTGTCGGACAGAGTGTTTGTTGGACAGAGTGTTTGTCGGACAGAGTGTTTGGTGGACGGAGTGTTTGGCGGACGGAGTGTTTGTCGGACTGAGTGTTTGTCGGGTGGAGTGTTTGGTGGATGGAGTGTTTGGCGGACGGAGTGTTTGTCGGATGGCGTGTTTGGCGGACGGAGTGTTTGGTGGATGGAGTGTTTGTCTGACGGTGTGTTTGTTGGACGGAGTGTTTGTCGGACAGAGTGTTTGTTGGACAGAGTGTTTGTCAGACGGAGTGTTTGTCGGACCGAGTGTTTGTCGGGAGGAGTGTTTGGTGGACGGAGTGTTTGGCGGACGGAGTGTTTGGCGGATGGAGTGTTTGGCGGACGGAGTGTTTGGCGGATGGAGTGTATGGAGTATTGAGTGTTTGCCGGATGGAGTGTTTGTCGGACGTCATGTTTGCCGGAGGTAGTGTTTGCTGGACGGAGTGTTTGTCGGACGGCGTATTTGTCGGAAGGCATGTTTCTCGGACGGCGTGTTTCTCGGATGGCATGTTTGTCGGATGGCGTGTTTGTCGGACGGTGTGTTTGTCGGACGGTGTGTTTGTCGGAAGGCGTGTTTGTAGGATGGAGTGTTTGCCGGACGGAGTGTTTGCCGGACGGAGTGCTTGATGGACGGAGTGATTGCTGGACGGAGTGTATGCCGGACGGAGTGTTTGCCGGACGGCGTTTTTGACAGATGGCGTGTTTGTCGGACGGAATGTTTGCCGGATGGAGTGTTTGCCGGACGGTGCGTTTGTCGGACGGAGCTTTTGCCGGACGGCGTGTTTGTCGGACGGCGTGTTTCTCGGATGGCGTGTTTGTTGGACGGCCTGTTTGTTGGAAGGCACCTTTGTCCGACTGCGCGTTTGTCGAACGGTGTGTTTGTCGGACGGCGTGTTTGTCGGATGGCGTGTTTGTCGGAAGGCGTGTTTGTCGGACGGCGTGTTTGTCGGACGGCGTGTTTGTCAGACGGCGTGTTTGGCACATGGCGTGTTTGGCGGCCGGCGTGTTTGGCAGATGGAGTGTTTGCCGGACGGTGTGTTTCTCGGACGGAGTGTTTGTCGGACGGAGTGTCTGTCGGATGGCGTGTCTGTCGGACGGTGTGTCGGTCGGACGGAGTGTCTGTCGGACGGTGTGTCTGCCGGACGGGGTGTTTGGCAGACGGGGTGTTTGTCGGATGGAATTTATGTCGGACGGAGTGTTTGGCGGACGTAGTGTTTGGCGGACGTACTGTTTGGCGGACGTAGTGTTTGGCGGACGGAGTGTTTGTTGGGCGGAGTGTTTGGCGGACGGAGTGTTTGGTGGATGGAGTGTTTGGCGGATGGAGTGTTTGCCGGACAGAGTGTTTGCCGGGCGGTGTGTTTGCCGGACGGAGTGTTTGTTGGCCAGAGTATTTGCCGGGCAGAGTGTTTGGCGGACGGAGTGTTTGGCGGACGCAGTGTTAGGTGGACGGAGTGTTTGCCGGATGGCGTGTTTGTCGCAGTGAGTGTTTGCCAGATGTAGTGTTTGCCGGACGGAGTCTTTGCCGGACGGCATGTTTGCTGGAGGGAGTGTTTGGCGGACGGTGTGTTTGCCGGACGGCGTGTTTGCCGGAGGGCATGTTTGACAGACGGAGTTTTTGCCGGACGGCGTGTATGCCGGAGGGCGTGTTTTCTGGACGGCGTGTATGCTGGAGGGCGTGTATGCCAGACGGCGTGCTTGTCGGATGGCATGTTTGCCGGGCGCTTTGTTTGCCGGGCGGCATGTTTGCCGGGCGGCGTGTTTGCCGGGCGCGTGTTTGCCAGAGGGCGTGTTTGCCAGATGGCGTGTTTGTCGGACGGCGTGTTTGACGGACGGCGTGTTTGTCAGACAGAGTTTATGTCGGATGCCGTGTTTCTCGGACGGCATGTTTCTCGGACGGCGTATTTGCTGGACGCCGTGTTTGTCGGACGCCGTGTTTGTTGGACGGCGTATTTGTCGGACGGTGTGTTTATCGGATGGTGTGTTTGTCGGACGGCGTGTTTGTCGGAAGGAGTGTTTGACGGACGGCGTGTTTGTCGGTCGGCGTCTTTGTCTGATGGCGTGTTTGTCGGACGGTGTGTTTGTTGGATGGCGTGTTTGTCTGATGGCGTGTTTGTCAGATGGCATGTTTGTCGGACGGAGTGTTTGGCGGACGTAGTATTTGTCGGATGGAGTGTTTGTCGGACGGAGTGTTAGTCGGATGGCGTGTTTGTCGGACGGAGTTTTTGTCAGACGGAGTGTTTGTCGGACGGAGTGTTAGTCGGTTGGAGTGTTTGTCAGATGGCGTGTTTGTCAGACGGCGTGTCTGTCGGATGGCGTGTTTGCCGGACGGCGTGTTTGTCGGGCGGCGTGTTAGTCGGACGGCGTGTCTGTCGGACGGAGTGTCTGTCGGACGGAGTGTCTGTCTGATTGATTGTCTGTCGGACGGAGCGTTTGGTGCATGGAGTGTTTGTCGGACTGCGTGTTTGTTGGACTGCGTGTTTGTCGGACGGAGTGTTTGTCGGACGGTGTGTTTGTTGGACGGAGTGTTTGTCGGACAGAGTGTTTGTTGGACAGAGTGTTTGTCGGACGGAGTGTTTGGTGGACGGAGTGTTTGGCGGACGGAGTGTTTGTCGGACTGAGTGTTTGTCGGGTGGAGTGTTTGGTGGATGGAGTGTTTGGCAGATGGAGTGTTTGTCGGATGGCGTGTTTGGCGGACGGAGTGTTTGGCGGATGGAGTGTTTGTCTGACGGTGTGTTTGTTGGACGGAGTGTTTGTCGGACAGAGTGTTTGTTGGACAGAGTGTTTGTCAGACGGAGTGTTTGTCGGACCGAGTGTTTGTCGGGAGGAGTGTTTGGTGGACGGAGTGTTTGGCGGACGGAGTGTTTGGCGGATGGAGTGTTTGGCGGACGGAGTGTTTGGCGGATGGAGTGTATGGAGTATGGAGTGTTTGCCGGATGGAGTGTTTGTCGGACGTCATGTTTGCCGGAGGTAGTGTTTGCTGGACGGAGTGTTTGCCGGACGGCGCGTTTGCCGGAGGGAGTGTTTGCCGGATGAAGTGTTTGTCAGACGGAGTGTTTGTCGGATGGAGTGTTTGTCGGACGGTGTGTTTGTCGGACGGTGTGTTTGTCGGACGGAGTTATTGGCGGACGGAGTGCTTGGTGGACGGAGTGTTTGACGGACGGAGTGTTTGTCGGACGGAGTTTTTGTTGGACGGTGTGTTTGTAGGACGGAGTGTTTGTCGGACAGAGTGTTTGTTGGACAGAGTGTTTGTCGGACGGAGTGTTTGTCGGACTGAGTATTTGTCGGGTGGAGTGTTTGGTGGATGGAGTGTTTGGCAGACGGAGTGTTTGTCGGATGGCGTGTTTGTCGGATGAATTGTTTGTCGGACGGAGTGTTTGTCGGACGGTGTGTTTGTTGGACGGAGTGTTTGTCAGACAGAGTGTTTGTTGGACAGAGTGTTTGTCAGACGGAGTGTTTGTCAGACCGAGTGTTTGTCGGGTGGAGTGTTTGGTGGACGGAGTGTTTGGTGGACGGAGTGTTTGTCGGATGGCGTGTTTGTCGGACGGATTGTTTGTCGGACGGAGTGTATGTCGGCCGGAGTGTTTGTCGGACGGAGTGTTTGTCGGACGGAGTGTTTGCCGGATGGAGTGTTTGCCGGACGGAGTGTTTGCCGGACGGAGTGATTCATGGACGGAGTGATTGCCGGACGGAGTGTATGCCGGACGGAGTGTTCGCCGGACGGTGTATTTGACAGATGGCGTGCTTGTTGGAAGGAGTGTTTGCCGGATGGAGTGTTTGCCGGACGGAGCGTTTGTCAGACGGCGCATTTGTCGGACTGTGTGTTTGTCGGATGGCATGTTTGTTGGATGGTGTGTTTGTCGGATGGCGTGTTTGTCGGACGGCGTGTTTGTCAGACAGCGTGTTTGGCGGACGCGTGTTTGGCGGCCGACGTGTTTGGCGGACGGAGTGTTTGCCAGACGGAGTGTTTCACGGATGGAGTGTTTGTCAGACGGAGTGTCTGTCGGACGGCGTGTCTGTCGGACGGGGTGTCTGCCGGATGGGGTGTTTGGCAGGCGGGGTGTTTGTCGGAAAGAGTGTTTGTCGGACGGGGTGTTTGTCGGACGGAGTGTTTGTCAGATGGAGTGTTTGTCGGACGGAGTTTTTGTCGGAGGGAGTGTTTGGTGGATGGAGTGTTTGGCGGACGGAGTTTTTGGCGGACGGACTGATTGTCGGACAGATTGTTTGGTGGACGGAGTGTTTGTCGGACGGCGTGTTTGTCGGACGGCATGTTTGTCGGATGGCGTGTTTGTCGGACGGCGTGTTTGTCGGACGGCGTGTTTGTCGGACGGCGTGTTTGTCGTACGGCGTGTTTGTCGGACGGCGTGTTTGCCGGACGGCGTGTTTGCCGGGCAGAGTGTTTGCCGGACAGAGTGTTTGTCGGCCGGAGTATTTGCCAGGCAGAGTGTTTGCCGGACGGAGTGCTTGCCGGACGGAGTGTTTGCCAGACGGAGTGTTTGTCGGACGGAGTGTTTGTCGGACGGCGTGTTTGTAGGACGGCGTGTTTGTCGGACGGCGTGTTTGTTGGACGGTGTGTTTGTCGGATGGTGTGTTTGTCTGATGGCGTGTTTGTCGGACGGCGTGTTTGTCGGACTGAGTGTTTGGCGGACGTAGTATTTGTCGGATGGAGTGTTTGTCGGACGGAGTGTTAGTCGGGCGGAGTGTTTGTCGGACAGAGTTTTTGTCAGATGGAGTGTAAGTCGGAGCGAGTGTTTGCCGGACGGTGTGTTTGCCGGACGGCATGTATGCCGGAGGTCGTGTTTGACGGACGGAACTTTTGCCGGACGGCGTGTTTGCTGGAGGGCGTGTTTGCCAGATGGCGTGTTTGTCGGACGGCGTGTTTGTCGGACGGCGTGTTTGTCGGACGGAGTTTATGTCGGACACCGTGTTTCTCGGACGGCATGTTTCTCGGACGGCGTATTTGCCGGACGGCGTGTTTGTCGGACGCCGTGTTTGTTGGACGGCGTGTTTGTCGGACGGCGTGTTTGTCAGATGGTGTGTTTGTCAGACGGCGTGTTTGTCGGAAGGAGTGTTTGCCGGACGGAGTGTTTGTCACCCAGAGTATTTGCCGAGCAGAGTGTTTGCCGGACGAAGTGTTTGTCGGACTGAGCTTTTGCCAGACGGAGTGTTTGGTGGACGGAGTGTATGGCGGGCGGAGTGTTTGGCGGACGCAGTGTATGGTGGAGGAGTGTTTGCCGGATGGCGTGTTTGTCGGAGTGAGTGTTTGCCAGACGTAGTATTTGCCGGACGGAATTTTTGCCGGACGGCATGTTTGCCGGAAGGTGTGTTTGCCGGACGGTGTGTTTGCCAGATGGCGTGTTTGCCGGAGGGCATGTTTGACGGACGGAGTATTTGCCGGACGGTGTGTTTGCCGGAGGGCGTGTTTTCCGGACGGCGTGTATGCTGGAGGGCGTGTATGCCAGACGGCGTGCTTGCCGGGCGGCATGTTTGCCGGGAGGTTTGTTTGCCAGGCGGCTTGTTTGCCGGGCGGCGTGTTTGCCGGGCGCGTGTTTGCCAGAGGGCGTGTTTGCCAGGTGACGTGTTTGTCGGACGGTGTGTTTGTCGGACGGCGTGTTTGTCGGACGGAGTTTATGTCGGACGCCGTGTTTCTCGGACGGCATGTTTCTTGGACGGCGTATTTGCCGGACGGCGTTTTTGTCGGACGCCGTGATTGTTGGACGCCGTGTTTGTCGGACGGCTTGTTTGTCGGATGGCGTGTTTGTCGAACGGCGTGTTTGTCGGAAGGAATGTTTGTCGGACGGAATGTTTGTCGGACGGAATGTTTGTCTGACGGCGTGTTTGTCGGACGGAGTGTTTGGCAGATGTAGTATTTGTTGGATGGAGTGTTTGTCGGATGGAGTGTTAGTCGGACGGAGTGTTTGTCGGACGGAGTTTTTGTCGGACGGAGTGTTAGTCGGATGGAGTGTTTGTCGGACGGCGTGTTTGTCAGACGGCGTGTCTGTCGGACGGCGTGTTTGCCGTACGGCGTGTTTGTCGGACGGAGTGTTAGTCGGATGCAGTGTCTGTCGGACTGCGTGTCTGTCGGACGGAGTGTCTGTCGGACGGAGTGTCTGTCGGACGAGTGTCTGTCGGACGGAATGTCTGTCGGACGGAGTGTCTGTCGGACGGAGTGTCTGTCGGATGGAGTGACTGTCGGACGGAGTGTTTGGCGGACGGAGTTTATGTCGGACGCCGTGTTTCTCGGACGGCATGTTTCTTGGACGGCGTATTTGCCGGACGGCGTGTTTGTCGGACGCTGTGTTTGTTGGACGCCGTGTTTGTCGGATGGCGTGTTTGTCGGATGGCGTGTTTGTCGAACGGCGTGTTTGTCGGAAGGATTGTTTGTCGGACGGCATGTTTGTCGGACGGCGTGTTTGTCGGACGGTGTGTTTGTCAGATGGCGTGTTTGTCTGACGGCGTGTTTGTCGGTCGGCGTGTTTGTCGGACGGAGTGTTTGGCAGACGTAGTATTTGTTGGATGGAGTGTTTGTCGGACGGAGTGTTAGTCGGACGGAGTGTTTGTCGGACGGAGTTTTTGTCGGACGGAGTGTTAGTCGGATGGAGTGTTTGTCGGACGGCGTGTTTGTCAGACGGCGTGTCTGTCGGACGGCGTGTTTGCCGTACGGCGTGTTTGTCGGACGGAGTGTTAGTCGGATGGAGTGTCTGTCGGACGGAGTGTCTGTCTGACGAGTGTCTGTCGGACGGAGTGTCTGTCGGAAGGAGTATCTGTCGGACGGATTGTCTGTCGGATGGAGTGACTGTCGGACGGAGTGTTTTGCGGACGGAGTGTTTGACGGACATCGTGTTTGTCGGACTGCGTGTTTGTCAGACGGAGTGTTTGTCGGACGGAGTTTTTGTCGGACGGTGTTTTTTTTGGGCGGAGTGTTTGTTGGACAGAGTGTTTGTCGGACAGAGTGTTTGACGGACGGAGTGTTTTTCGGACCGAGTGTTTGTCGGATGGAGTGTTTGGTGGACGGAGTGTTTGGCGGACGGAGTGTTTGCCGGACGGCGTGTTTGCCGGACAGAGTGTTTGCCGGACGGAGTGTTTGTCGGCCGGAGTATTTGCCGGGCAGAGTTTTTTCCGGACGGATTGTTTGCCGGACGGAGTATTTGCCAGACGGAGTGTTTGCTGGATGGAGTGTTTGCCGGACGGAGGGTTTGGAGTGTTTGCCAGATGGAGTGTTTGGCGGAAGGAGTGTTTGGCGGACAGAGTGTTTGACGGATGGAGTGTATGGTGTATGGAGTGTTTGCCGGATGGAGTGTTTGTCGGACGGCGTATTTGCCAGAGGTATTGTTTGCCGGACAGAGGGTTTGGAGTGTTTGCCAGACAGAGTGTTTTGCGGACGGTGTGTATGGCGGACAGAGTGTTTGACGGATGGAGTGTACGGTGTACGGAGTGTTTGTCGGACGGAGTGTTTGGCGGATGTAGTGTTTGGCGCACGTACTGTTTGGCGGACGTAGTGTGTGGCGGACAGAGTGTTTGTCGGACGGAGTGTTTGGCGGATGGAGTGTTTTGCGGACGGTGTGTTTGACGGACAGAGTGTTTGGCGGACGGAGTGTTTGGCGGACGGAGTGTTTGCCGGACGGAGTGTTTGCCGGACGGTGTGTTTGCCAGACGGCGTGTTTGCCGGGCGGTGTGTTTGCCGGACGGAGTGTTTGTCGGCCTGAGTATTTGCCGGGCAGAGTGTTTGCCGGACGGTGTGTTTGCCTGATGGAGTGTTTGCCAGACGGAGTGTTTGCCGGATGGAGTGTTTGCCGGATGGAGGGTTTGGAGTGTTTGCCAGATGGAGTGTTTGGTGGAGGAGTGTTTGGCGGACAGAGTTTTTGTCGGACGGTGTGTTTGTCGGACGGAGTGTTTGTCGGACGTAGTGTTTGGCAGACGTACTGTTTGGCGGGCATAGTGTTTGGCGGACGGAGTGTTTGTCGGACGGTGTGTTTGTCGGACGGAGTTATTGGCGGACGGAGTGCTTGGTGGACGGAGTGTTTGGCGGACGGAGTGTTTGCCGGACGGAGTGTTTGCCGGACAGAGTGTTTGCCGGACGGCGTGCTTGTCGGACGGAGTGTTTGCCGGACGGCGTGTTTGCCGGGTGGTGTGTTTGCCGAACGGAGTGTTTGTCGGCCTGAGTATTTGCCGGGCAGAGTGTTTGCCGGACGGAGTGCTTGTCGGACGGAGTGTTTGTCGGACGGAGTGTTTGACGGTTGGAGTGTATACCAGAGGGAGTGTTTGCCGGACGGAGTGTTTGCCGGACGGAGTGCTTGCCGGATGGAGTGTTTGCCGGATGGAGTGTTTGCCGGATGGAGTGTTTGACGGACGGAGTGATTGCCGGACGGAGTATATGCCGGACGGAGTGTTTGCTGGACGGCGTGTTTGATGGACGGCGTGTTTGTCGGACGGAGTGTTTGCCGGATGGAGTGTTTGCAGAATGGAGCGTTTGTTGGACGGAGTGTTTGCCGGATGGAGTGTTTGGCGGACGGAGTGTTTGCCGGACGGAGTATTTGCCGGACGGCGTGTTTGCCGGGCGGAGTATTTGCCGGACGGAGTGTTTGTTGGCCAGAGTATTTGCCGGGCAGAGTGTTTGCCGGACGGAGTGTTTGCCGGATGGAGTGTTTGCCAGATGGAGTGTTTGCCGGATGGTGTGTTTGCCGGACGGAGGGTTTGGTGTGTTTGCCAGATGGAGTGTTTGGCAGACGGAGTGTTTGGCGGACAGAGTGTTTGGCGGATGGGGTGTATGGTGTACGGTGTGTTTGCCGGATAGAGTGTTTGTCGGACGTCGTGTTTGCCGAAGGTAGTGTTTGCTGGACGGAGTGTTTGCCGGACGGCGCGTTTGCTGGCGGGAGTGATTGCCGGATGGAGTATTTGTCGGACGGAGTGTTTGTTGGATGGAGTGTTTGTCGGACGGTGTGTTTGTCAGACGGGGTGTTTGTTGGACGGAGTGTTTGTCGGACGGAGTGTTTACCGGACGGAGTGTTTGCCAGACGGAGGGTTTGGCGGACAGAGTATTTGCCAGACGGAGTGTTCGGAGTGTTGCCAGACGGAGTGTTTGGCGGACGGAGTGTTTGGGGGACGGAGTGTTTAGCGGACGGAGTGTTTGGCGGACGCAGTGTATGGTGGACGGAGTGTTTGCCGGATGGTGTGTTTGTCGGAGTGAGTGTTTGCCAGACGTAGTGTTTGCCGGCTGGAGTGTTTGCCGGATGGCATATTTGCCAGAGGAAGTGTTTGGCGGACGGTGTGTTTGCCGGACGGCGTGTTTGCCGGAGGGCGTGTTTGACGGACAGGGTTTTTGCCGGACGGCATGTTTGCCGGAGGGCGTGTTTTCCAGACGGCGTGTATGATGGAGGGCGTGTATGCCGGACGGCGTGCTTGCCGGGCGGCATGTTTGCCGCGCGGTTTGTTTGCCGGGCGGCTTGTTTGCCGGGCGGCATGTTTGCCGGGCGCGTGTTTGCCAGAGGGCGTGTTTGCCAGATGGCGTGTTTGTCGGATGGCGTCTTTGTTGGACGGCGTGTTTGTCGGACGGAGTTTATGTCGGACGCCGTGTTTCTCGGACGGCATGTTTCTCGGACGGCGTATTTGCCGGACGGCGTGTTTGTCGGACGGAGTGTTAGTCGGATGCAGTGTCTGTCGGACTGCGTGTCTGTCGGATGGAGTGTCTGTCGGACGGAGTGTCTGTCGGACGGAGTGTCTGTCGGACGAGTGTCTGTCGGACGGAGTGTCTGTCGGACGGAGTGTCTGTCGGATGGAGTGACTGTCGGACGGAGTGTTTGGCGGACGGAGTTTATGTCGGACGCCGTGTTTCTCGGACGGCATGTTTCTTGGACGGCGTATTTGCCGGACGGCGTGTTTGTCGGACGCTGTGTTTGTTGGACGCCGTGTTTGTCGGATGGCGTGTTTGTCGGATGGCATGTTTGTCGAACGGCGTGTTTGTCGGAAGGATTGTTTGTCGGACGGCATGTTTGTCGGACGGCGTGTTTGTCGGACGGTGTGTTTGTCGGATGGCGTGTTTGTCTGACGGCGTGTTTGTCGGTCGGCGTGTTTGTCGGACGGAGTGTTTGGCAGACGTAGTATTTGTTGGATGGAGTGTTTGTCGGACGGAGTGTTAGTCGGACGGAGTGTTTGTCGGACGGAGTTTTTGTCGGACGGAGTGTTAGTCAGATGGAGTGTTTGTCGGACGGCGTGTTTGTCAGACGGCGTGTCTGTCGTACGGCGTGTTTGCCGTACGGCGTGTTTGTCGGATGGAGTGTTAGTCGGATGGAGTGTCTGTCGGACGGAGTGTCTGTCTGACGAGTGTCTGTCGGACGGAGTGTCTGTCGGAAGGAGTATCTGTCGGACGGAGTGTCTGTCGGATGGAGTGACTGTCGGACGGAGTGTTTGGCGGACGGAGTGTTTGGCGGATGGAGTGTTTGACGGACATCGTGTTTGTCGGACTGCGTGTTTGTCAGACGGAGTGTTTGTCGGACGGAGTTTTTGTCGGACGGTGTTTTTTTTGGGCGGAGTGTTTGTCGGACAGAGTGTTTGTCGGACACAGTGTTTGACGGACGGAGTGTTTTTCGGACCGAGTGTTTGTCGGATGGAGTGTTTGGTGGATGGAGTGTTTGGCGGATGGAGTGTTTGGCGGATGGAGTGTTTGTTGGATGGCGTGTTTGTCGGACGGATTGTTTTTCGGACGGAGTGTTTGTTGGACGGAGTGTTTGTTGGACGGAGTGTTTGCCGGATGGAGTGTTTGCTGGATGGATTGTTTGCCGGACGGAGTGCTTCAGGGTCGGAGTGTTTGCCGGACGGTGTGTATGCCGGACGGAGTGTTTGCCGGACGGCGTGTTTGACAGATGGCGTGCTTGTCGGTGGGAGTGTTTGGCGGACGGAGTATTTGGTGGACGGAGTGTTTGGCAGACGGACTGATTGTCGGACGGAGTGTTTGGTGGATGGAGTGTTCATCGGACGGCGTGTTTCTCGGACGGCGTGTTTGTCGGACGGCGTGTTTGTCAGATGGCGTGTTTGTCGGATGGCGTGTTTGTCGGACGGTGTGTTTGTCAGACGGCGTGTTTGTCGTACGGTGTGTTTGTCGGACGGCGTATTTGTCGGACAGCGTGTTTGTCAGACGGCGTGTTTGTCGGACAGAGTTTTTGTCGGACGGTGTGTTTGTCGGACGGAGTGTTTGTCAGACGGAGGCCTAGAAATTCGGTTTTGGCGCAGCGAGGGCTTTAGCGCCGGAAGTTAGTGCCGGCGCTAAGTCCCCCTGCGTGCGCCAGAAATTCAGTAGCGCCGGGCCCAACGGCTGCCGGCGCTACTGAGGGTCTCAGCGCCTCAAAACTGGCGCCACGTGCCACATTGCGGCACTATGCCGGCGCTGCGGCGCCCGCTGCGGTGCGGCAGGCTCGGGAAGTGCAGGCCTCCTCCTTCCGTTAAGGAGGAGCTGCCTGCACCCGGCCGCGGCCCGCGATAATCTTTTTAAAAATGAGCCCGGCACCTCGGACAAGTGCCGGGCTTGGTTCTGTTCCGGGGGGGGGAAGTCCGGGGAGGGAGCTGCGGCCAGGCGGCTGGCGGGAAAGCGGCCGGCTGCCGCGGGGCCTTTAATGCGCCAGCGCAAAGTTCTGTAAGGCACCTCTGCCAGAACGTTGCTTGCGGCTGCCACGGGCGAGGCGGCCGAAACTCAATTTCCGAGTTCGGGCGGGTTACCATGGCAACCGGGACGCTGCGCACACCGATGATGTCATCGGTGCCGGCGCAGCGCTACCGGCCTAACGCCGATTTAGGGCCCCTGTCAATTTCTAAACTGGCCATAACTTCGGCGCTAGGCCCTCTAGCGCCTCAAAAGCGGCGCTAAGGCCAGTGAATTTCTAGGCCGGAGTGTTTGGTGGACGTAGTGTTTGGCAGACGTACTGTTTGGCGGGCATAGTGTTTGGCGGACGGAGTGTTTGTCGGACGGTGTGTTTGTCGGACGGAGTTATTGGCGGACGGAGTGCTTGGTGGACGGAGTGTTTGGCGGACGGAGTGTTTGCCGGACGGAGTGTTTGCCGGACAGAGTGTTTGCCGGATGGCGTGTTTGCCGGACGGCGTGTTTGCCGGACAGTGTGTTTGCCGGACGGAGTGTTTGTCGGCCGGAGTATTTGCCAGGCAGAGTTTTTTCCAGACGGATTGTTTGCCGGACGGAGTATTTGCCAGACGGAGTGTTTGCTGGATGGAGTGTTTGCCGGACGGAGGGTTTGGAGTGTTTGCCAGATGGAGTGTTTGGCGGACGGAGTGTTTGGTGGACAGAGTGTTTGACGGATGGAGTGTATGGTGTATGGAGTGTTTGCCGGATGGAGTGTTTGTCGGACGGCGTATTTGCCAGAGGTATTGTTTGCCGGACAGAGGGTTTGGAGTGTTTGCCAGACAGAGTGTTTTGCAGATGGTGTGTATGGCGGACAGAGTGTTTGACGGATGGAGTGTACGGTGTACGGAGTGTTTGTCGGACGGAGTGTTTGGCGGACGTAGTGTTTGGCGCACGTACTGTTTGGCGGACGTAGTGTGTGGCGGACAGAGTGTTTGTCGGACGGAGTGTTTGGCGGATGGAGTGTTTGGCGGACGGTGTGTTTAACGGACAGAGTGTTTGGCGGACGGAGTGTTTGGCGGACGGAGTGTTTGCCGGACGGACTGTTTGCCGGATGGTGTGTTTGCCGGACGGCGTGTTTGCCGGACGGCGTGTTTGCCGGGCGGTGTGTTTGCCGGACGGAGTGTTTGTCGGACGGAGTGTTTGGCAGACGTAGTATTTGTTGGATGGAGTGTTTGTCGGACGGAGTGTTAGTCGGACGGAGTGTTTGTCGGACGGAGTTTTTGTCGGACGGAGTGTTAGTCAGATGGAGTGTTTGTCGGACGGCGTGTTTGTCAGACGGCGTGTCTGTCGGACGGCGTGTTTGCCGTACGGCGTGTTTGTCGGATGGAGTGTTAGTCGGATGGAGTGTCTGTCGGACGGAGTGTCTGTCTGACGAGTGTCTGTCGGACGGAGTGTCTGTCGGAAGGAGTATCTGTCGGACGGAGTGTCTGTCGGATGGAGTGACTGTCGGACGGAGTGTTTGGCGGACGGAGTGTTTGGTGGATGGAGTGTTTGACGGACATCGTGTTTGTCGGACTGCGTGTTTGTCAGACGGAGTGTTTGTCGGACGGAGTTTTTGTCGGACGGTGTTTTTTTTGGGCGGAGTGTTTGTCGGACAGAGTGTTTGTCGGACAGAGTGTTTGACGGACGGAGTGTTTTTCGGACCGAGTGTTTGTCGGATGGAGTGTTTGGTGGATGGAGTGTTTGGCGGACGGAGTGTTTGGCGGACGGAGTGTTTGTTGGATGGCGTGTTTGTCGGACGGATTGTTTTTCGGACGGAGTGTTTGTTGGACGGAGTGTTTGTTGGACGGAGTGTTTGCCGGATGGAGTGTTTGCTGGATGGATTGTTTGCCGGACGGAGTGCTTCAGGGTCGGAGTGTTTGCCGGACGGTGTGTATGCCGGACGGAGTGTTTGCCGGACGGCGTGTTTGACAGATGGCGTGCTTGTCGGTGGGAGTGTTTGGCGGACGGAGTATTTGGTGGACGGAGTGTTTGGCAGACGGACTGATTGTCGGACGGAGTGTTTGGTGGATGGAGTGTTCATCGGACGGCGTGTTTCTCGGACGGCGTGTTTGTCGGACGGCGTGTTTGTCGGATGGCGTGTTTGTCGGATGGCGTGTTTGTCGGACGGTGTGTTTGTCAGACGGCGTGTTTGTCGTATGGTGTGTTTGTCGGACGGCGTATTTGTCGGACAGCGTGTTTGTCAGACGGCGTGTTTGTCGGACAGAGTTTTTGTCGGACGGTGTGTTTGTCGGACGGAGTGTTTGTCAGACGGAGGCCTAGAAATTCGGTTTTGGCGCAGCGAGGGCTTTAGCGCCGGAAGTTAGTGCCGGCGCTAAGTCCCCCTGCGTGCGCCAGAAATTCAGTAGCGCCGGGCCCAACGGCTGCCGGCGCTACTGAGGGTCTCAGCGCCTCAAAACTGGCGCCACGTGCCACATTGCGGCACTATGCCGGCGCTGCGGCGCCCGCTGCGGTGCGGCAGGCTCGGGAAGTGCAGGCCTCCTCCTTCCGTTAAGGAGGAGCTGCCTGCACCCGGCCGCGGCCCGCGATAATCTTTTTAAAAATGAGCCCGGCACCTCGGACAAGTGCCGGGCTTGGTTCTGTTCCGGGGGGGGGGAAGTCCGGGGAGGGAGCTGCGGCCAGGCGGCTGGCGGGAAAGCGGCCAGCTGCCGCGGGGCCTTTAATGCGCCAGCGCAAAGTTCTGTAAGGCACCTCTGCCAGAACGTTGCTTGCGGCTGCCACGGGCGAGGCGGCCGAAACTCAATTTCCGAGTTCGGGCGGGTTACCATGGCAACCGGGACGCTGCGCACACCGATGATGTCATCGGTGCCGGCGCAGCGCTACCGGCCTAACGCCGATTTAGGGCCCCTGTCAATTTCTAAACTGGCCATAACTTCGGCGCTAGGCCCTCTAGCGCCTCAAAAGCGGCGCTAAGGCCAGTGAATTTCTAGGCCGGAGTGTTTGGTGGACGTAGTGTTTGGCAGACGTACTGTTTGGCGGGCATAGTGTTTGGCGGACGGAGTGTTTGTCGGACGGTGTGTTTGTCGGACGGAGTTATTGGCGGACGGAGTGCTTGGTGGACGGAGTGTTTGGCGGACGGAGTGTTTGCCGGACGGAGTGTTTGCCGGACAGAGTGTTTGCCGGATGGCGTGTTTGCCGGACGGCGTGTTTGCCGGACAGAGTGTTTGCCGGACGGAGTGTTTGTCGGCCGGAGTATTTGCCGGGCAGAGTTTTTTCCAGACGGATTGTTTGCCGGACGGAGTATTTGCCAGACGGAGTGTTTGCTGGATGGAGTGTTTGCCGGACGGAGGGTTTGGAGTGTTTGCCAGATGGAGTGTTTGGCGGACGGAGTGTTTGGTGGACAGAGTGTTTGACGGATGGAGTGTATGGTGTATGGAGTGTTTGCCGGATGGAGTGTTTGTCGGACGGCGTATTTGCCAGAGGTATTGTTTGCCGGACAGAGGGTTTGGAGTGTTTGCCAGACAGAGTGTTTTGCAGACGGTGTGTATGGCGGACAGAGTGTTTGACGGATGGAGTGTACGGTGTACGGAGTGTTTGTCGGACGGAGTGTTTGGCGGACGTAGTGTTTGGCGCACGTACTGTTTGGCGGACGTAGTGTGTGGCGGACAGAGTGTTTGTCGGACGGAGTGTTTGGTGGATGGAGTGTTTTGCGGACGGTGTGTTTAACGGACAGAGTGTTTGGCGGACGGAGTGTTTGGCGGACGGAGTGTTTGCCGGATGGACTGTTTGCCGGACGGTGTGTTTGCCGGACGGCGTGTTTGCCGGACGGCGTGTTTGCCGGGCGGTGTGTTTGCCGGATGGCGTGTTTGTCGGATGGCGTGCTTGTCGGTGGGAGTGTTTGGCGGACGGAGTATTTGGTGGACGGAGTGTTTGGCAGACGGACTGATTGTCGGACGGAGTGTTTGGTGGATGGAGTGTTCATCGGACGGCGTGTTTCTCGGACGGCGTGTTTGTCGGACGGCGTGTTTGTCGGATGGCGTGTTTGTCGGATGGCGTGTTTGTCGGACGGTGTGTTTGTCAGACGGCGTGTTTGTCGTATGGTGTGTTTGTCGGACGGCGTATTTGTCGGACAGCGTGTTTGTCAGACGGCGTGTTTGTCGTATGGTGTGTTTGTCGGACGGCGTATTTGTCGGACAGCGTGTTTGTCAGACGGCGTGTTTGTCGGACAGAGTTTTTGTCGGACGGTGTGTTTGTCGGACGGAGTGTTTGTCAGACGGAGGCCTAGAAATTCGGTTTTGGCGCAGCGAGGGCTTTAGCGCCGGAAGTTAGTGCCGGCGCTAAGTCCCCCTGCGTGCGCCAGAAATTCAGTAGCGCCGGGCCCAACGGCTGCCGGCGCTACTGAGGGTCTCAGCGCCTCAAAACTGGCGCCACGTGCCACATTGCGGCACTATGCCGGCGCTGCGGCGCCCGCTGCGGTGCGGCAGGCTCGGGAAGTGCAGGCCTCCTCCTTCCGTTAAGGAGGAGCTGCCTGCACCCGGCCGCGGCCCGCGATAATCTTTTTAAAAATGAGCCCGGCACCTCGGACAAGTGCCGGGCTTGGTTCTGTTCCGGGGGGGGGAAGTCCGGGGAGGGAGCTGCGGCCAGGCGGCTGGCGGGAAAGCGGCCGGCTGCCGCGGGGCCTTTAATGCGCCAGCGCAAAGTTCTGTAAGGCACCTCTGCCAGAACGTTGCTTGCGGCTGCCACGGGCGAGGCGGCCGAAACTCAATTTCCGAGTTCGGGCGGGTTACCATGGCAACCGGGACGCTGCGCACACCGATGATGTCATCGGTGCCGGCGCAGCGCTACCGGCCTAACGCCGATTTAGGGCCCCTGTCAATTTCTAAACTGGCCATAACTTCGGCGCTAGGCCCTCTAGCGCCTCAAAAGCGGCGCTAAGGCCAGTGAATTTCTAGGCCGGAGTGTTTGGTGGACGTAGTGTTTGGCAGACGTACTGTTTGGCGGGCATAGTGTTTGGCGGACGGAGTGTTTGTCGGACGGTGTGTTTGTCGGACGGAGTTATTGGCGGACGGAGTGCTTGGTGGACGGAGTGTTTGGCGGACGGAGTGTTTGCCGGACGGAGTGTTTGCCGGACAGAGTGTTTGCCGGATGGCGTGTTTGCCGGACGGCGTGTTTGCCGGACAGAGTGTTTGCCGGACGGAGTGTTTGTCGGCCGGAGTATTTGCCGGGCAGAGTTTTTTCCAGACGGATTGTTTGCCGGACGGAGTATTTGCCAGACGGAGTGTTTGCTGGATGGAGTGTTTGCCGGACGGAGGGTTTGGAGTGTTTGCCAGATGGAGTGTTTGGCGGACGGAGTGTTTGGTGGACAGAGTGTTTGACGGATGGAGTGTATGGTGTATGGAGTGTTTGCCGGATGGAGTGTTTGTCGGACGGCGTATTTGCCAGAGGTATTGTTTGCCGGACAGAGGGTTTGGAGTGTTTGCCAGACAGAGTGTTTTGCAGACGGTGTGTATGGCGGACAGAGTGTTTGACGGATGGAGTGTACGGTGTACGGAGTGTTTGTTGGACGGAGTGTTTGGCGGACGTAGTGTTTGGCGCACGTACTGTTTGGCGGACGTAGTGTGTGGCGGACAGAGTGTTTGTCGGACGGAGTGTTTGGCGGATGGAGTGTTTTGCGGACGGTGTGTTTAACGGACAGAGTGTTTGGCGGACGGAGTGTTTGGCGGACGGAGTGTTTGCCGGACGGACTGTTTGCCGGACGGTGTGTTTGCCGGACGGCGTGTTTGCCGGACGGCGTGTTTGCCGGGCGGTGTGTTTGCCGGACGGAGTGTTTGTCGGACGGAGTGTTTGGCAGACGTAGTATTTGTTGGATGGAGTGTTTGTCGGACGGAGTGTTAGTCGGACGGAGTGTTTGTCGGACGGAGTTTTTGTCGGACGGAGTGTTAGTCAGATGGAGTGTTTGTCGGACGGCGTGTTTGTCAGACGGCGTGTCTGTCAGACGGCGTGTTTGCCATACGGCGTGTTTGTCGGATGGAGTGTTAGTCGGATGGAGTGTCTGTCGGACGGAGTGTCTGTCTGACGAGTGTCTGTCGGACGGAGTGTCTGTCGGAAGGAGTATCTGTCGGACGGAGTGTCTGTCGGATGGAGTGACTGTCGGACGGAGTGTTTGGCGGACGGAGTGTTTGGCGGATGGAGTGTTTGACGGACATCGTGTTTGTCGGACTGCGTGTTTGTCAGACGGAGTGTTTGTCGGACGGAGTTTTTGTCGGACGGTGTTTTTTTTGGGCGGAGTGTTTGTCGGACAGAGTGTTTGTCGGACAGAGTGTTTGACGGACGGAGTGTTTTTCGGACCGAGTGTTTGTCGGATGGAGTGTTTGGTGGATGGAGTGTTTGGCGGACGGAGTGTTTGGCGGACGGAGTGTTTGTTGGATGGCGTGTTTGTCGGACGGATTGTTTTTCGGACGGAGTGTTTGTTGGACGGAGTGTTTGTTGGACGGAGTGTTTGCCGGATGGAGTGTTTGCTGGATGGATTGTTTGCCGGACGGAGTGCTTCAGGGTCGGAGTGTTTGCCGGACGGTGTGTATGCCGGACGGAGTGTTTGCCGGACGGCGTGTTTGACAGATGGCGTGCTTGTCGGTGGGAGTGTTTGGCGGACGGAGTATTTGGTGGACGGAGTGTTTGGCAGACGGACTGATTGTCGGACGGAGTGTTTGGTGGATGGAGTGTTCATCGGACGGCGTGTTTCTCGGACGGCGTGTTTGTCGGACGGCGTGTTTGTCGGATGGCGTGTTTGTCGGATGGCGTGTTTGTCGGACGGTGTGTTTGTCAGACGGCGTGTTTGTCGTATGGTGTGTTTGTCGGACGGCGTATTTGTCGGACAGCGTGTTTGTCAGACGGCGTGTTTGTCGGACAGAGTTTTTGTCGGACGGTGTGTTTGTCGGACGGAGTGTTTGTCAGACGGAGGCCTAGAAATTCGGTTTTGGCGCAGCGAGGGCTTTAGCACTGGAAGTTAGTGCCGGCGCTAAGTCCCCCTGCGTGCGCCAGAAATTCAGTAGCGCCGGGCCCAATGGCTGCCGGCGCTACTGAGGGTCTCAGCGCCTCAAAACTGGCGCCACGTGCCACATTGCGGCACTATGCCGGCGCTGCGGCGCCCGCTGCGGTGCGGCAGGCTCGGGAAGTGCAGGCCTCCTCCTTCCGTTAAGGAGGAGCTGCCTGCACCCGGCCGCGGCCCGCGATAATCTTTTTAAAAATGAGCCCGGCACCTCGGACAAGTGCCGGGCTTGGTTCTGTTCCGGGGGGGGGGAAGTCCGGGGAGGGAGCTGCGGCCAGGCGGCTGGCGGGAAAGCGGCCGGCTGCCGCGGGGCCTTTAATGCGCCAGCGCAAAGTTCTGTAAGGCACCTCTGCCAGAACGTTGCTTGCGGCTGCCACGGGCGAGGCGGCCGAAACTCAATTTCCGAGTTCGGGCGGGTTACCATGGCAACCGGGACGCTGCGCACACCGATGATGTCATCGGTGCCGGCGCAGCGCTACCGGCCTAACGCCGATTTAGGGCCCCTGTCAATTTCTAAACTGGCCATAACTTCGGCGCTAGGCCCTCTAGCGCCTCAAAAGCGGCGCTAAGGCCAGTGAATTTCTAGGCCGGAGTGTTTGGTGGACGTAGTGTTTGGCAGACGTACTGTTTGGCGGGCATAGTGTTTGGCGGACGGAGTGTTTGTCGGACGGTGTGTTTGTCAGACGGAGTTATTGGCGGACGGAGTGCTTGGTGGACGGAGTGTTTGGCGGACGGAGTGTTTGCCGGACGGAGTGTTTGCCGGACAGAGTGTTTGCCGGATGGCGTGTTTGCCGGACGGCGTGTTTGCCGGACAGAGTGTTTGCCGGACGGAGTGTTTGTCGGCCGGAGTATTTGCCGGGCAGAGTTTTTTCCAGACGGATTGTTTGCCGGACGGAGTATTTGCCAGACGGAGTGTTTGCTGGATGGAGTGTTTGCCGGACGGAGGGTTTGGAGTGTTTGCCAGATGGAGTGTTTGGCGGACGGAGTGTTTGGTGGACAGAGTGTTTGACGGATGGAGTGTATGGTGTATGGAGTGTTTGCCGGATGGAGTGTTTGTCGGACGGCGTATTTGCCAGAGGTATTGTTTGCCGGACAGAGGGTTTGGAGTGTTTGCCAGACAGAGTGTTTTGCAGACGGTGTGTATGGCGGACAGAGTGTTTGACGGATGGAGTGTACGGTGTACGGAGTGTTTGTCGGACGGAGTGTTTGGCGGACGTAGTGTTTGGCGCACGTACTGTTTGGCGGACGTAGTGTGTGGCGGACAGAGTGTTTGTCGGACGGAGTGTTTGGTGGATGGAGTGTTTTGCGGACGGTGTGTTTAACGGACAGAGTGTTTGGCGGACGGAGTGTTTGGCGGACGGAGTGTTTGCCGGACGGACTGTTTGCCGGACGGTGTGTTTGCCGGACGGCGTGTTTGCCGGACGGCGTGTTTGCCGGGCGGTGTGTTTGCCGGACGGAGTGTTTGTCGGCCTGAGTATTTGCCGGGCAGAGTGTTTGCCGGACGGTGTGTTTGCCTGATGGAGTGTTTGCCAGATGGAGTGTTTGCCGGATGGAGTGTTTGCCGGACGGAGGGTTTGGAGTGTTTGCCAGATGGAGTGTTTGGTGGAGGAGTGTTTGGCGGACCGAGTTTTTGTCGGACGGTGTGTTTGTCGGACGGAGTGTTTGTCGGACGTAGTGTTTGGCAGACGTACTGTTTGGCGGGCATAGTGTTTGGCGGACGGAGTGTTTGTCGGATGGTGTGTTTGTCGGACGGAGTTATTGGCGGACGGAGTGCTTGGTGGACGGAGTGTTTGGCGGACGGAGTGTTTGCCGGACGGAGTGTTTGCCGGACAGAGTGTTTGCCGGACGGCGTGCTTGTCGGACGGAGTGTTTGCCGGACGGCGTGTTTGCCGGGCGGTGTGTTTGCCGAACGGAGTGTTTGTCGGCCTGAGTATTTGCCGGGCAGAGTGTTTGCTGGACGGAGTGCTTGTCGGACGGAGTGTTTGTCGGACAGAGTGTTTGACGGTTGGAGTGTATACCAGAGGGAGTGTTTGCCGGACGGAGTGTTTGCCGGACGGAGTGCTTGCCGGATGGAGTGTTTGCCAGACGGAGTGTTTGCCGGATGGAGTGTTTGACGGACGGAGTGATTGCCGGACGGAGTATATGCCGGACGGAGTGTTTGCTGGACGGCGTGTTTGACGGACGGCGTGTTTGTTGGACGGAGTGTTTGCCGGATGGAGTGTTTGCAGAATGGAGCGTTTGTTGGACGGAGTGTTTGCCGGATGGAGTGTTTGGCGGACGGAGTGTTTGCCGGACGGAGTATTTGCCGGACGGCGTGTTTGCCGGGCGGAGTGTTTGCCGGACGGAGTGTTTGTTGGCCAGAGTATTTGCCGGGCAGAGTGTTTGCCGGACGGAGTGTTTGCCGGATGGAGTGTTTGCCAGATGGAGTGTTTGCCGGATGGTGTGTTTGCCGGACGGAGGGTTTGGTGTGTTTGCCAGATGGAGTGTTTGGCAGACGGAGTGTTTGGCGGACAGAGTGTTTGGCGGATGGAGTGTATGGTGTACGGTGTGTTTGCCGGATAGAGTGTTTGTCGGACGTCGTGTTTGCCGAAGGTAGTGTTTGCTGGACGGAGTGTTTGCCGGACGGCGCGTTTGCTGGCGGGAGTGATTGCCGGATGGAGTATTTGTCGGATGGAGTGTTTGTTGGATGGAGTGTTTGTCGGACGATGTGTTTGTCAGACGGGGTGTTTGTTGGACGGAGTGTTTGTCGGACGGAGTGTTTACCGGACGGAGTGTTTGCCAGACGGAGGGTTTGGCGGACAGAGTATTTGCCAGACGGAGTGTTCGGAGTGTTGCCAGACGGAGTGTTTGGCGGACGGAGTGTTTGGGGGACGGAGTGTTTAGCGGACGGAGTGTTTGGCGGACGCAGTGTATGGTGGACGGAGTGTTTGCCGGATGGTGTGTTTGTCGGAGTGAGTGTTTGCCAGACGTAGTGTTTGCCGGCTGGAGTGTTTGCCAGATGGCATGTTTGCCGGAGGAAGTGTTTGGCGGACGGTATGTTTGCCGGACGGCGTGTTTGCCGGAGGGCGTGTTTGACGGACAGTGTTTTTGCCGGACGGCATGTTTTCCGGAGGGCGTGTTTTCCAGACGGCGTGTATGATGGAGGGCGTGTATGCCGGACGGCGTGCTTGCCGGGCGGCATGTTTGCCGCGCGGTTTGTTTGCCGGGCGGCTTGTTTGCCGGGCGGCATGTTTGCCGGGCGCGTGTTTGCCAGAGGGCGTGTTTGCCAGATGGCGTGTTTGTCAGATGGCGTCTTTGTTGGACGGCGTGTTTGTCGGACGGAGTTTATGTCGGACGCCGTGTTTCTCGGACGGCATGTTTCTCGGACGGCGTATTTGCCGGACGGCGTGTTTGTCGGACGCCGTGTTTGTTGGACGGCGTGTTTGTCGGACTGCATGTTTGTTGGATGGCGTGTTTGTCGGACGGCGTGTTTGTCGGAAGGAGTGTTTGTCGGATGGCGTGTTTGTCGGACGGCGTATTTGTCGGACGGCGTGTTTGTTGGACGGCGTGTTGGTCGGACGGTGTGTTTGTCGGATGGCGTGTTTGTCTGACGGCGTGTTTGTCGGACGGCGTGTTTGTCGGACGGAGTGTTTGGCGGACATATTATTTGTCGGATGGAGTGTTTGTCAGACGGAGTGTTAGTCGGACGGAGTGTTTGTCGGACGGAGTTTTTGTCGGACGGAGTGTTTGTCGGACGGAGTGTTAGTCGGATGGAGTGTCTGTCGGACGGCGTGTCTGTCGGACGGCGTGTTTGTCGGACGGCGTGTTTGTCGGACGGAGTGTTTGGCGGACATAGTATTTGTCGGATGGAGTGTTTGTCGGACGGAGTGTTAGTCGGACGGAGTGTTTGTCGGACGGAGTTTTTGTCGGATGGAGTGTTTGTCGGACGGAGTGTTAGTCGGATGGAGTGTCTGTCGGATGGCGTGTCTGTCGGACGGCGTGTCTGTCGGACGGAGTGTCTGTCGGACGGAGTGTCTGTCGGATGAGTATCTGTCGGACGGAGTGTCTGTCGGACGGAGTGTCTGTCGGATGGACTGTCTGTCGGACGGAGTGTTTGGCGGACGGAGTGTTTGGCGGTCGGAGTGTTTGATGGACGTCGTGTTTGTCGGACTGCGTGTTTGTCGGACGGATTGTTTGTCGGACGGAGTTTCTGTCGGCCTGAGTATTTGCCGGGCAGAGTGTTTGCCGGACGGAATGTTTGCCAGATGGAGTGTTTGCTGGATGGAGTGTTTGCCGGACGGAGGGTTTGGAGTGTTTGCCGGACGGAGTGTTTGCCAGATGGAGTGTTTGCTGGATGGTGTGTTTGCCGGACGGAGGGTTTGGAGTGTTTGCCAGATGGAGTGTTTGGCGGAGGAGTGTTTGGCAGACAGAGTTTTTGTTGGACGGTGTGTTTGTCAGACGGAGTGTTTGTCGGACGGAGTGTTTGGCGGACGTAGTGTTTGGCGGACGTACTGATTGGCGGACGTAATGTTTGGCAGACTGAGTGTTTGTCGGACGGAGTGTTTGGTGGACGGAGTGTTTGTCGGCCGGAGTATTTGCCGGGCAGAGTGTTTTCCGGACGGAGTGTTTGCCGGACGGAGTATTTGCCAGAAGGATTGTTTGCTGGATGGCGTGTTTGCCGGACGGAGGGTTTGGAGTGTTTGCCAGATGGAGTGTTTGGCGGACAGAGTGTTTGATGGATGGAGTGTATGGTGTACGGAGTGTTTGCCGGATGGAGTGTTTGTCGGACGGCGTGTTTGCCAGAGGTAGTGTTTGCCGGACGGAGGGTTTGGAGTGTTTGCCAGATGGAGTGTTTGGCGGATGGAGTGTTTGGCGGACAGAGTGTTTGACGGAAGGAGTGTATGGTGTACGGAGTGTTTGTCGGACGGAGTGTTTGGTGGACGTAGTGTTTGGCGGACGTACTGTTTGGCGCATGTAGTGTTTGGCGGACAGAGTGTTTGTCGGACGGAGTGTTTGGCGGATGGTGTGTTTGGCGGACGGAGTTTTTGACGGACAGAGTGTTTGGTGGACAGAGTGTTTGGCGGACGGAGTGTTTGCCAGATGGAGTGTTTGCCGGACGGCGTGTTTGCCGGACGGCGTGTTTGCCGGGCGGTGTGTTTGCCGGACGGAGTGTTTGTCGGCCTGAGTATTTGCCGGGCAGAGTGTTTGCCGGACGGAGTGCTTGTCGGATGGAGTGTTTGTCGGACGGAGTGTTTGACGGTTGGAGTGTATACCGGAGGGAGTGTTTGCTGGGCGGAGTGTTTGCTGGATGGAGTGCTTGCCGGATGGAGTGTTTGCTGGACGGAGTGTTTGCCGGATGGAGTGTTTGACGGACGGAGTGATTGCCGGACGGAGTATATGCCGGACGGAGTGTTTCCCGGACGGCGTGTTTGATGGACGGTGTGTTTGTCGGACGGAGTGTTTGCCGGATGGAGTGTTTGCAGAACGGAGTGTTTGTTGGACGGAGTGTTTGCCGGATGGAGTGTTTGCCAGACGGAGTGTTTGCCGGATGTAGTGTTTGTCGGACTGAGTGTTTGTCGGATGGAGTGTTTGTCGGACTGAGTGTTTGTCGGATGGAGTGTTTGGTGGACGGAGTGTTTGGCGGACGGAGTGTTTGGCGGACCGTGTGTTTGTCGGATGGCGTGTTTGTCGGACGGATTGTTTGTCGGACGGAGTGTTTGTTGGCCGGAGTGTTTGTCGGACGGACTGTTTGTTGGACGGAGTGTTTGCCGGATGGAGTGTTTGCCGGACGGAGTGTTTGCCGGACGGAGTGCTTCACGGACGGAGTGATTGCCGGACGGAGTGTATGCCGGACGGACTATTCGCCGGACGGCGTGTTTGACAGACGGCGTGCTTGACGGATGGAGTGTTTGCCGGACGGAGTGTTTGCCGGACGGAGCGTTTGTCGGACGGCGCATTTGTCGGACGGTGTGTTTGTCGGATGGCATGTATGTCGGATGGCGTGTTTGTCGGAAGGCGTGTTTGTCGGACGGCATGTTTGGCGGACGGCGTGTTTGTCAGACGGCGTGTTTAGTGGACGCGTGTTTGGTGGCCGACGTGTTAGTCCGATGGAGTGTCTGTCGGACGGCGTGTCTGTCGGATGAGTGTCTGTCGGACGGAGTGTCTGTCGGACGGAGTGTCTGTCGGATGGACTGTCTGTCGGACGGAGTGTTTGGCGGACGGAGTGTTTGGCGGTCGGAGTGTTTGATGGACGTCGTGTTTGTCGGACTGCGTGTTTGTCGGACGGATTGTTTGTCGGACGGAGTTTCTGTCGGCCTGAGTATTTGTCGGGCAGAGTGTTTGCCGGACGGAGTGTTTGCCAGATGGAGTGTTTGCTGGATGGAGTGTTTGCCGGACGGAGGGTTTGGAGTGTTTGCCAGATGGAGTGTTTGGCGGAGGAGTGTTTGGCGGACAGAGATTTTGTTGGACGGTGTGTTTGTCGGACGGAGTGTTTGTCGGACGGAGTGTTTGGCGGACGTAGTGTTTGGCGGACGTACTGTTTGGCGGACGTAGTGTTTGGCGGACGGAGTGTTTGTCGGATGGAGTGTTTGGCGGACGGAGTGTTTGTCGGCCGGAGTATTTGCCGGGCAGAGTGTTTTCCGGACGGAGTGTTTGCCGGACGGAGTATTTGCCAGAAGGATTGTTTGCTGGATGGCGTGTTTGCCGGACGGAGGGTTTGGAGTGTTTGCCAGACGGAGTGTTTGGCGGACCGAGTGTTTGATGGATGGAGTGTATGGTGTACGGAGTGTTTGCCGGATGGAGTGTTTGTCGGACGGCGTGTTTGCCAGAGGTAGTGTTTGCCGGACGGAGGGTTTGGAGTGTTTGCCAGATGGAGTGTTTGGCGGATGGAGTGTTTGGCGGACAGAGTGTTTGACGGATGGAGTGTATGGTGTATGGAGTGTTTGTCGGACGGAGTGTTTGGCGGACGTAGTGTTTGGCGGACGTACTGTTTGGCGCATGTAGTGTTTGTCGGACAGAGTGTTTGTCGGACGGAGTGTTTGGCGGACGGAGTGTTTGGCGGACGGAGTTTTTGACGGACAGAGTGTTTGGCGGACAGAGTGTTTGGCGGACGGAGTGTTTGCCAGATGGAGTGTTTGCCGGACGGCGTGTTTGCCGGACGGCGTGTTTGCCGGACGGCGTGTTTGCCGGGCGGTGTGTTTGCCGGACAGAGTGTTTGTCGGCCTGAGTATTTGCCGGGCTGAGAGTTTGCCGGACGGAGTGCTTGTCGGATGGAGTGTTTGTCGGACGGAGTGTTTGACGGTTGGAGTGTATACCGGAGGGAGTGTTTGCCGGGCGGAGTGTTTGCCGGATGGAGTGCTTGCCGGATGGAGTGTTTGCCGGACGGAGTGTTTGCCGGATGGAGTGTTTGACGGACGGAGTGATTGCCGGATGGAGTATATGCCGGACGGAGTGTTTGCCGGACGGCGTGTTTGATGGACGGCGTGTTTGTCGGACGGAGTGTTTGCCGGATGGAGTGTTTGCAGAACGGAGCGTTTGTTGGACGGAGTGTTTGCCGGATGGAGTGTTTGCCAGACGGAGTGTTTGTTGGATGGAGTGTTTGCCGGAAGGAGGGTTTGGAGTGTTTGCCAGATGGAGTGTTTGGCGGACAAAGTGTTTGGCGGACAGACTGTTTGCCGGACGGCGTGTTTGCCGGACGGCGTGTTTGCCGGGCGGTGTGTTTGCCGGACGGAGTGTTTGTCGGCCTGAGTATTTGCCGGGCAGAGTGTTTGCCGGACGGAGTGCTTGTCGGACGGAGTGTTTGTCGGACGGAGTGTTTGCCGGACGGAGTGTTGGCGGACAGAGTGTTTGACGGATGGAGTGTATGGTGTACGGAGTGTTTGTCGGACGGAGTGTTTGGCGGACGTAGTGTTTGGCGGACGTACTGTTTGGCGCATGTAGTGTTTGGCGGACAGAGTGTTTGTCGGACGGAGTGTTTGGCGGACGGAGTGTTTGGCGGACGGAGTTTTTGACGGACAGAGTGTTTGGCGGACAGAGTGTTTGGCGGACGGAGTGTTTGCCAGATGGAGTGTTTGCCGGACGGCGTGTTTGCCGGACGGCGTGTTTGCCGGACGGCGTGTTTGCCGGGCGGTGTGTTTGCCGGACGGAGTGTTTGTCGGCCTGAGTATTTGCCGGGCAGAGTGTTTGCCGGACGGAGTGCTTGTCGGACGGAGTGTTTGTCGGACGGAGTGTTTGACGGTTGGAGTGTATACCGGAGGGAGTGTTTGCCGGACGGAGTGTTTGCCGGACAGAGTGCTTGCCGGATGGAGTGTTTGCCGGACAGAGTGTTTGCCGGATGGAGTGTTTGATGGACGGAGTGATTGCCGGACGGAGTATATGCCAGACGGAGTGTTTGCCGGACGGCGTGTTTGACGGACGGCGTGTTTGTCGGACGGTGTGTTTGCCGGATGGAGTGTTTGCAGAATGGAGCATTTGTTGGATGGAGTGTTTGCCGGATGGAGTGTTTGGCGGACGGAGTGTTTGCCGGACGGAGTATTTGCCGGACGGCATGTTTGCCGGGCGGAGTGTTTGCCGGACGGAGTGTTTGTTGGCCAGAGTATTTGCCGGGCAGAGTGTTTGCCGGACGGAGTGTTTGCCGGATGGAGTGCTTGCCAGATGGAGTGTTTGCCGGGTGGTGTGTTTGCCGGAAGGAGGGTTTGGTGTGTTTGCCAGACGGAGTGTTTGGCGGACGGAGTGTTTGGCGGACAGAGTGTTTGGTGGATGGAGTGTATGGTGTACGGTGTGTTTGCCAGATAGAGTGTTTGTCGGACGTCGTGTTTGCCGAAGGTAGTGTTTGCTGGACGGAGTGTTTGCCGAACGGCGCATTTGCTGGAGGGAGTGTTTGCCGGATGGAGTATTTATCGGACGGAGTGTTTGTTGGATGGAGTGTTTGTCGGACGGTGTGTTTGTCGGACGGGGTGTTTGTTGGACGGAGTGTTTGTCGGACGGAGTGTTTACCGGACGGAGTGTTTGCCAGACGGAGGGTTTGGCGGACAGAGCATTTGCCAGACGGAGTGTTCGGAGTGTTGCCAGATGGAGTGTTTGGCGGACGGAGTGTTTGGGGGATGGAGTGTTTAGCGGACGGAGTGTTTGGCGGACGCAGTGTATGGTGGACGGAGTGTTTGCCAAATGGTGTGTTTGTCGGAGTGAGTGTTTGCCAGACGTAGTATTTGCCGGCTGGAGTGTTTGCCGGATGGCATGTTTGCCGGAGGAAGTGTTTGGCGGACGGTGTGTTTGCCGGACGGCGTGTTTGCCGGAGGGCGTGATTGACGGACAAAGTTTTTGCCGGACGGCGTGTTTGCCGGAGGGCATGATTTCCGGACGGCGTGTATGCTGGAGGGCGTGTATGCCGGATGGCGTGCTTGCCGGGCGGCATGTTTGCCGTGCGGTTTGTTTGCCGGGCGGCTTGTTTGCCGGGCGACGTGTATGCCGGGCGCGTGTTTGCCAGAGGGCGTGTTTGCCAGATGGCGTGTTTGTCGGATGGCGTCTTTGTTGGACGGCGTGTTTGTCGGTCGGAGTTTATGTCGGACGCCGTGTTTCTCGGACGGCATGTTTCTCGGACGGCGTATTTGCCGGACGGCGTGTTTGTCGGACGCCGTGTTTGTTGGACGGCGTGTTTGTCGGACTGCGTGTTTGTTGGATGGCGTGTTTGTCAGACGGCGTGTTTGTCGGAAGGAGTATTTGTCGGATGGCGTGTTTGTCGGATGGCGTGTTTGTCGGACGGCGTGTTTGTTGGACGGCGTGTTGGTCGGACGGTGTGTTTGTCGGATGGCGTGTTTGTCTGACGGCGTGTTTGTCGGACGGCGTGTTTGCCGGACGGAGTGTTTGGCGGACATAGTATTTGTCTGATGGAGTGTTTGTCGGACGGAGTGTTAGTCGGACGGAGTGTTTGTCGGACGGAGTTTTTGTCGGACGGAGTGTTTGTCGGATGGAGTGTTAGTCGGATGGAGTGTCTGTCGGACGGCGTGTCTGTCAGATGAGTGTCTGTCGGACGGAGTGTCTGTCGGACGGAGTGTCTGTCTGATGGACTGTCTGTCGGACGGAGTGTTTGGCGGACGGAGTGTTTGGCGGACGGAGTGTTTGATGGACGTCGTGTTTGTTGGACTGCGTGTTTGTCGGACGGATTGTTTGTCGGACGGAGTTTCTGTCGGACGGTGTGTTTGTTGGACGGAGTGTTTGTTGGACAGAGTGTTTGTCGGACAGAGTGTTTGTCGGATGGAGTGTTTGTCGGACTGAGTGTTTGTCGGATGGAGTGTTTGGTGGACGGAGTGTTTGGCGGACGGAGTGTTTGGCGGACCGTGTGTTTGTCGGATGACGTGTTTGTCGGACGGATTGTTTGTCGGACGGTGTGTTTGTTGGCCGGAGTGTTTGTCGGACGGACTGTTTGTTGGACGGAGTGTTTGCCGGATGGAGTGTTTGCCGGACGGAGTGTTTGCCGGACGGAGTGCTTCACGGACGGAGTGATTTCCGGACGGAGTGTATGCCGGACGGACTATTCGCCGGACGACGTGTTTGACAGACGGCGTGCTTGACGGATGGAGTGTTTGCCGGACGGAGTATTTGCCGGACGGAGCGTTTGTCGGACGGCGCATTTGTCGGACGGTGTGTTTGTCGGATGGCATGTATGTTGGATGGCGTGTTTGTCAGAAGGCGTGTTTGTCGGATGGCATGTTTGGCGGACGGCGTGTTTGTCAGACGGCGTGTTCGGCGGACGCGTGTTTGGTGGCCGACGTGTTTGGCGGATGGAGTGTTTGCCGGACGGAGTGTTTCACGGATGGAGTGTTTGTCAGACCGAGTGTCTGTCGGACGGTGTGTCTGTCAGACGGCGCGTCTGTCGGATGGCGTGTCTGTCGGATGGCGTGTCGGTCGGACGGAGTGTCTGTCGGACGGGGTGTCTGCCGGACGGAGTGTTTGGCAGACAGCGTGTTTGTCAGACTGAGTGTTTGTCGGACGGGGTGTTTGTCGGACGGAGTGTTTGTCAGATGGAGTGTTTGTCGGACGGAGTGTTTGCCGGACGGAGTATTTGCCAGAAGGATTGTTTGCTGGATGGCGTGTTTGCCGGACGGAGGGTTTGGAGTGTTTGCCAGATGGAGTGTTTGGCGGACAGAGTGTTTGATGGATGGAGTGTATGGTGTACGGAGTGTTTGCCGGATGGAGTGTTTGTCGGACGGCGTGTTTGCCAGAGGTAGTGTTTGCCGGACGGAGGGTTTGGAGTGTTTGCCAGATGGAGTGTTTGGCGGATGGAGTGTTTGGCGGACAGAGTGTTTGACGGAAGGAGTGTATGGTGTACGGAGTGTTTGTCGGACGGAGTGTTTGGCGGACGTAGTGTTTGGCGGACGTACTGTTTGGCGCATGTAGTGTTTGGCAGACAGAGTGTTTGTCGGACGGAGTGTTTGGCGGATGGAGTGTTTGGCGGACGGAGTTTTTGACGGACAGAGTGTTTGGTGGACAGAGTGTTTGGCGGACGGAGTGTTTGCCAGATGGAGTGTTTGCCGGACGGCGTGTTTGCCGGACGGCGTGTTTGCCGGGCGGTGTGTTTGCCGGACGGAGTGTTTGTCGGCCTGAGTATTTGCCGGGCAGAGTGTTTGCCGGACGGAGTGCTTGTCGGATGGAGTGTTTGTCGGACGGAGTGTTTGACGGTTGGAGTGTATACCGGAGGGAGTGTTTGCTGGGCGGAGTGTTTGCTGGATGGAGTGCTTGCCGGATGGAGTGTTTGCCGGACGGAGTGTTTGCCGGATGGAGTGTTTGACGGACGGAGTGATTGCCGGACGGAGTATATGCCGGACGGAGTGTTTGCCGGACGGCGTGTTTGATGGACGGTGTGTTTGTCGGACGGAGTGTTTGCCGGATGGAGTGTTTGCAGAACGGAGTGTTTGTTGGACGGAGTGTTTGCCGGATGGAGTGTTTGCCAGACGGAGTGTTTGCCGGATGTAGTGTTTGTCGGACTGAGTGTTTGTCGGATGGAGTGTTTGTCGGACTGAGTGTTTGTCGGAAGGAGTGTTTGGTGGACGGAGTGTTTGGCGGACGGAGTGTTTGGCGGACCGTGTGTTTGTCGGATGGCGTGTTTGTCGGATGGATTGTTTGTCGGACGGAGTGTTTGTTGGCCGGAGTGTTTGTCGGACGGACTGTTTGTTGGACGGAGTGTTTGCCGGATGGAGTGTTTGCCGGACGGAGTGTTTGCCGGACGGAGTGCTTCACGGACGGAGTGATTGCCGGACGGAGTGTATGCCGGACGGACTATTCGCCGGACGGCGTGTTTGACAGACGGCGTGCTTGACGGATGGAGTGTTTGCCGGACGGAGTGTTTGCCGGACGGAGCGTTTGTCGGACGGCGCATTTGTCGGACGGTGTGTTTGTCGGATGGCATGTATGTCGGATGGCGTGTTTGTCGGAAGGCGTGTTTGTCGGACGGCATGTTTGGCGGACGGCGTGTTTGTCAGACGGCGTGTTTAGCGGACGCGTGTTTGGTGGCCGACGTGTTAGTCCGATGGAGTGTCTGTCGGACGGCGTGTCTGTCGGATGAGTGTCTGTCGGACGGAGTGTCTGTCGGACGGAGTGTCTGTCGGATGGACTGTCTGTCGGACGGAGTGTTTGGCGGACGGAGTGTTTGGCGGTCGGAGTGTTTGATGGACGTCGTGTTTGTCGGACTGCGTGTTTGTCGGACGGATTGTTTGTCGGACGGAGTTTCTGTCGGCCTGAGTATTTGTCGGGCAGAGTGTTTGCCGGACGGAGTGTTTGCCAGATGGAGTGTTTGCTGGATGGAGTGTTTGCCGGACGGAGGGTTTGGAGTGTTTGCCAGATGGAGTGTTTGGCGGAGGAGTGTTTGGCGGACAGAGATTTTGTTGGACGGTGTGTTTGTCGGACGGAGTGTTTGTCGGACGGAGTGTTTGGCGGACGTAGCGTTTGGCGGACGTACTGTTTGGCGGACGTAGTGTTTGGCGGACGGAGTGTTTGTCGGATGGAGTGTTTGGCGGACGGAGTGTTTGTCGGCCGGAGTATTTGCCGGGCAGAGTGTTTTCCGGACGGAGTGTTTGCCGGACGGAGTATTTGCCAGAAGGATTGTTTGCTGGATGGCGTGTTTGCCGGACGGAGGGTTTGGAGTGTTTGCCAGATGGAGTGTTTGGCGGACAGAGTGTTTGATGGATGGAGTGTATGGTGTACGGAGTGTTTGCCGGATGGAGTGTTTGTCGGACGGCGTGTTTGCCAGAGGTAGTGTTTGCCGGACGGAGGGTTTGGAGTGTTTGCCAGATGGAGTGTTTGGCGGATGGAGTGTTTGGCGGACAGAGTGTTTGACGGATGGAGTGTATGGTGTATGGAGTGTTTGTCGGACGGAGTGTTTGGCGGACGTAGTGTTTGGCGGACGTACTGTTTGGCGCATGTAGTGTTTGGCGGACAGAGTGTTTGTCGGACGGAGTGTTTGGCGGACGGAGTGTTTGGCGGACGGAGTTTTTGACGGACAGAGTGTTTGGCGGACAGAGTGTTTGGCGGACAGAGTGTTTGGCGGACGGGGTGTTTGCCGGACGGCGTGTTTGCCGGACGGCGTGTTTGCCGGACGGCGTGTTTGCCGGGCGGTGTGTTTGCCGGACGGAGTGTTTGTCGGCCTGAGTATTTGCCGGGCAGAGTGTTTGCCGGACGGAGTGCTTGTCGGACGGAGTGTTTGTCGGACGGAGTGTTTGACGGTTGGAGTGTATACCGGAGGAAGTGTTTGCCGGACGGAGTGTTTGCCGGACAGAGTGCTTGCCGGATGGAGTGTTTGCCGGACAGAGTGTTTGCCGGATGGAGTGTTTGATGGACGGAGTGATTGCCGGACGGAGTATATGCCAGACGGAGTGTTTGCCGGATGGCGTGTTTGACGGACGGCGTGTTTGTCGGACGGTGTGTTTGCCGGATGGAGTGTTTGCAGAATGGAGCATTTGTTGGACGGAGTGTTTGCCGGATGGAGTGTTTGGCGGACGGAGTGTTTGCCGGACGGAGTATTTGCCGGACGGCGTGTTTGCCGGGCGGAGTGTTTGCCGGACGGAGTGTTTGTTGGCCAGAGTATTTGCCGGGCAGAGTGTTTGCTGGACGGAGTGTTTGCCGGATGGAGTGCTTGCCAGATGGAGTGTTTGCCGGGTGGTGTGTTTGCCGGAAGGAGGGTTTGGTGTGTTTGCCAGACGGAGTGTTTGGCGGACGGAGTGTTTGGCGGACAGAGTGTTTGGTGGATGGAGTGTATGGTGTACGGTGTGTTTGCCAGATAGAGTGTTTGTCGGACGTCGTGTTTGCCGAAGGTAGTGTTTGCTGGACGGAGTGTTTGCCGAACGGCGCGTTTGCTGGAGGGAGTGTTTGCCGGATGGAGTATTTATCGGACGGAGTGTTTGTTGGATGGAGTGTTTGTCGGACGGTGTGTTTGTCGGACGGGGTGTTTGTTGGACGGAGTGTTTGTCGGACGGAGTGTTTACCGGACGGAGTGTTTGCCAGACGGAGGGTTTGGCGGACAGAGCATTTGCCAGACGGAGTGTTCGGAGTGTTGCCAGATGGAGTGTTTGGCGGATGGAGTGTTTGGGGGATGGAGTGTTTAGCGGACGGAGTGTTTGGCGGACGCAGTGTATGGTGGACGGAGTGTTTGCCAAATGGTGTGTTTGTCGGAGTGAGTGTTTGCCAGACGTAGTATTTGCCGGCTGGAGTGTTTGCCGGATGGCATGTTTGCCGGAGGAAGTGTTTGGCGGACGGTGTGTTTGCCGGACGGCGTGTTTGCCGGAGGGCGTGATTGACGGACAAAGTTTTTGCCGGACGGCGTGTTTGCCGGAGGGCATGATTTCCGGACGGCGTGTATGCTGGAGGGCGTGTATGCCGGATGGCGTGCTTGCCGGGCGGCATGTTTGCCGTGCGGTTTGTTTGCCGGGCGGCTTGTTTGCCGGGCGACGTGTTTGCCGGGCGCGTGTTTGCCAGAGGGCGTGTTTGCCAGATGGCGTGTTTGTCGGATGGCGTCTTTGTTGGACGGTGTGTTTGTCGGTCGGAGTTTATGTCGGACGCCGTGTTTCTCGGACGGCATGTTTCTCGGACGGCGTATTTGCCGGACGGCGTGTTTGTCGGACGCCGTGTTTGTTGGACGGCGTGTTTGTCGGACTGCGTGTTTGTTGGATGGCGTGTTTGTCGGACGGCATGTTTGTCGGAAGGAGTATTTGTCGGATGGCGTGTTTGTCGGATGGCGTGTTTGTCGGACGGCGTGTTTGTTGGACGGCGTGTTGGTCGGACGGTGTGTTTGTCGGATGGCGTGTTTGTCTGACGGCGTGTTTGTCGGACGACGTGTTTGTCGGACGGAGTGTTTGGCGGACATAGTATTTGTCTGATGGAGTGTTTGTCGGACGGAGTGTTAGTCGGACGGAGTGTTTGTCGGACGGTGTGTCTGTCAGACGGCGCGTCTGTCGGATGGCGCGTCTGTCGGATGGCGTGTCTGTCGGATGGCGTGTCGGTCGGACGGAGTGTCTGTCGGACGGGGTGTCTGCCGGACGGAGTGTTTGGCAGACGGCGTGTTTGTCAGACTGAGTGTTTGTCGGACGGGGTGTTTGTCGGACGGAGTGTTTGTCAGATGGAGTGTTTGTCGGACGGAGTGTTTGCCGGACGGAGTATTTGCCAGAAGGATTGTTTGCTGGATGGCGTGTTTGCCGGACGGAGGGTTTGGAGTGTTTGCCAGATGGAGTGTTTGGCGGACAGAGTGTTTGATGGATGGAGTGTATGGTGTACGGAGTGTTTGCCGGATGGAGTGTTTGTCGGACGGCGTGTTTGCCAGAGGTAGTGTTTGCCGGACGGAGGGTTTGGAGTGTTTGCCAGATGGAGTGTTTGGCGGATGGAGTGTTTGGCGGACAGAGTGTTTGACGGAAGGAGTGTATGGTGTACGGAGTGTTTGTCGGACGGAGTGTTTGGCGGACGTAGTGTTTGGCGGACGTACTGTTTGGCGCATGTAGTGTTTGGCGGACAGAGTGTTTGTCGGACGGAGTGTTTGGCGGATGGAGTGTTTGGCGGACGGAGTTTTTGACGGACAGAGTGTTTGGTGGACAGAGTGTTTGGCGGACGGAGTGTTTGCCAGATGGAGTGTTTGCCGGACGGCGTGTTTGCCGGACGGCGTGTTTGCCGGGCGGTGTGTTTGCCGGACGGAGTGTTTGTCGGCCTGAGTATTTGCCGGGCAGAGTGTTTGCCGGACGGAGTGCTTGTCGGATGGAGTGTTTGTCGGACGGAGTGTTTGACGGTTGGAGTGTATACCGGAGGGAGTGTTTGCTGGGCGGAGTGTTTGCTGGATGGAGTGCTTGCCGGATGGAGTGTTTGCCGGACGGAGTGTTTGCCGGATGGAGTGTTTGACGGACGGAGTGATTGCCGGACGGAGTATATGCCGGACGGAGTGTTTGCCGGACGGCGTGTTTGATGGACGGTGTGTTTGTCGGACGGAGTGTTTGCCGGATGGAGTGTTTGCAGAACGGAGTGTTTGTTGGACGGAGTGTTTGCCGGATGGAGTGTTTGCCAGACGGAGTGTTTGCCGGATGTAGTGTTTGTCGGACTGAGTGTTTGTCGGATGGAGTGTTTGTCGGACTGAGTGTTTGTCGGAAGGAGTGTTTGGTGGACGGAGTGTTTGGCGGACGGAGTGTTTGGCGGACCGTGTGTTTGTCGGATGGCGTGTTTGTCGGACGGATTGTTTGTCGGACGGAGTGTTTGTTGGCCGGAGTGTTTGTCGGACGGACTGTTTGTTGGACGGAGTGTTTGCCGGATGGAGTGTTTGCCGGACGGAGTGTTTGCCGGACGGAGTGCTTCACGGACGGAGTGATTGCCGGACGGAGTGTATGCCGGACGGACTATTCGCCGGACGGCGTGTTTGACAGACGGCGTGCTTGACGGATGGAGTGTTTGCCGGACGGAGTGTTTGCCGGACGGAGCGTTTGTCGGACGGCGCATTTGTCGGACGGTGTGTTTGTCGGATGGCATGTATGTCGGATGGCGTGTTTGTCGGAAGGCGTGTTTGTCGGACGGCATGTTTGGCGGACGGCGTGTTTGTCAGACGGCGTGTTTAGCGGACGCGTGTTTGGTGGCCGACGTGTTAGTCCGATGGAGTGTCTGTCGGACGGCGTGTCTGTCGGATGAGTGTCTGTCGGACGGAGTGTCTGTCGGACGGAGTGTCTGTCGGATGGACTGTCTGTCGGACGGAGTGTTTGGCGGACGGAGTGTTTGGCGGTCGGAGTGTTTGATGGACGTCGTGTTTGTCGGACTGCGTGTTTGTCGGACGGATTGTTTGTCGGACGGAGTTTCTGTCGGCCTGAGTATTTGTCGGGCAGAGTGTTTGCCGGATGGAGTGTTTGCCAGATGGAGTGTTTGCTGGATGGAGTGTTTGCCGGACGGAGGGTTTGGAGTGTTTGCCAGATGGAGTGTTTGGCGGAGGAGTGTTTGGCGGACAGAGATTTTGTTGGACGGTGTGTTTGTCGGACGGAGTGTTTGTCGGACGGAGTGTTTGGCGGACGTAGCGTTTGGCGGACGTACTGTTTGGCGGACGTAGTGTTTGGCGGACGGAGTGTTTGTCGGCTGGAGTGTTTGGCGGACGGAGTGTTTGTCGGCCGGAGTATTTGCCGGGCAGAGTGTTTTCCGGACGGAGTGTTTGCCGGACGGAGTATTTGCCAGAAGGATTGTTTGCTGGATGGCGTGTTTGCCGGACGGAGGGTTTGGAGTGTTTGCCAGATGGAGTGTTTGGCGGACAGAGTGTTTGATGGATGGAGTGTATGGTGTACGGAGTGTTTGCCGGATGGAGTGTTTGTCGGACGGCGTGTTTGCCAGAGGTAGTGTTTGCCGGACGGAGGGTTTGGAGTGTTTGCCAGATGGAGTGTTTGGCGGATGGAGTGTTTGGCGGACAGAGTGTTTGACGGATGGAGTGTATGGTGTATGGAGTGTTTGTCGGACGGAGTGTTTGGCGGACGTAGTGTTTGGCGGACGTACTGTTTGGCGCATGTAGTGTTTGGCGGACAGAGTGTTTGTCGGACGGAGTGTTTGGCGGACGGAGTGTTTGGCGGATGGAGTTTTTGACGGACAGAGTGTTTGGCGGACAGAGTGTTTGGCGGACAGAGTGTTTGGCGGACGGAGTGTTTGCCGGACGGCGTGTTTGCCGGACGGCGTGTTTGCCGGACGGCGTGTTTGCCGGGCGGTGTGTTTGCCGGACGGAGTGTTTGTCGGCCTGAGTATTTGCCGGGCAGAGTGTTTGCCGGACGGAGTGCTTGTCGGACGGAGTGTTTGTCGGACGGAGTGTTTGACGGTTGGAGTGTATACCGGAGGAAGTGTTTGCCGGACGGAGTGTTTGCCGGACAGAGTGCTTGCCGGATGGAGTGTTTGCCGGACAGAGTGTTTGCCGGATGGAGTGTTTGATGGACGGAGTGATTGCCGGACGGAGTATATGCCAGACGGAGTGTTTGCCGGATGGCGTGTTTGACGGACGGCGTGTTTGTCGGACGGTGTGTTTGCCGGATGGAGTGTTTGCAGAATGGAGCATTTGTTGGACGGAGTGTTTGCCGGATGGAGTGTTTGGCGGACGGAGTGTTTGCCGGACGGAGTATTTGCCGGACGGCGTGTTTGCCGGGCGGAGTGTTTGCCGGACGGAGTGTTTGTTGGCCAGAGTATTTGCCGGGCAGAGTGTTTGCCGGACGGAGTGTTTGCCGGATGGAGTGCTTGCCAGATAGAGTGTTTGCCGGGTGGTGTGTTTGCCGGAAGGAGGGTTTGGTGTGTTTGCCAGACGGAGTGTTTGGCGGACGGAGTGTTTGGCGGACAGAGTGTTTGGTGGATGGAGTGTATGGTGTACGGTGTGTTTGCCAGATAGAGTGTTTGTCGGACGTCGTGTTTGCCGAAGGTAGTGTTTGCTGGACGGAGTGTTTGCCGAACGGCGCGTTTGCTGGAGGGAGTGTTTGCCGGATGGAGTATTTATCGGACGGAGTGTTTGTTGGATGGAGTGTTTGTCGGACGGTGTGTTTGTCGGACGGGGTGTTTGTTGGACGGAGTGTTTGTCGGACGGAGTGTTTACCGGACGGAGTGTTTGCCAGACGGAGGGTTTGGCGGACAGAGCATTTGCCAGACGGAGTGTTCGGAGTGTTGCCAGATGGAGTGTTTGGCGGATGGAGTGTTTGGGGGATGGAGTGTTTAGCGGACGGAGTGTTTGGCGGACGCAGTGTATGGTGGACGGAGTGTTTGCCAAATGGTGTGTTTGTCGGAGTGAGTGTTTGCCAGACGTAGTATTTGCCGGCTGGAGTGTTTGCCGGATGGCATGTTTGCCGGAGGAAGTGTTTGGCGGACGGTGTGTTTGCCGGACGGCGTGTTTGCCGGAGGGCGTGATTGACGGACAAAGTTTTTGCCGGACGGCGTGTTTGCCGGAGGGCATGATTTCCGGACGGCGTGTATGCTGGAGGGCGTGTATGCCGGATGGCGTGCTTGCCGGGCGGCATGTTTGCCGTGCGGTTTGTTTGCCGGGCGGCTTGTTTGCCGGGCGACGTGTTTGCCGGGCGCGTGTTTGCCAGAGGGCATGTTTGCCAGATGGCGTGTTTGTCGGATGGCGTCTTTGTTGGACGGTGTGTTTGTCGGTCGGAGTTTATGTCGGACGCCGTGTTTCTCGGACGGCATGTTTCTCGGACGGCGTATTTGCCGGACGGCGTGTTTGTCGGACGCCGTGTTTGTTGGACGGCGTGTTTGTCGGACTGCGTGTTTGTTGGATGGCGTGTTTGTCGGACGGCATGTTTGTCGGAAGGAGTATTTGTCGGATGGCGTGTTTGTCGGATGGCGTGTTTGTCGGACGGCGTGTTTGTTGGACGGCGTGTTGGTCGGACGGTGTGTTTGTCGGATGGCGTGTTTGTCTGACGGCGTGTTTGTCGGACGACGTGTTTGTCGGACGGAGTGTTTGGCGGACATAGTATTTGTCTGATGGAGTGCTTGTCGGACGGAGTGTTAGTCGGACGGAGTGTTTGTCGGACGGAGTTTTTGTCGGACGGAGTGTTTGTCGGATGGAGTGTTAGTCGGATGGAGTGTCTGTCGGACGGCGTGTCTGTCGGATGAGTGTCTGTCGGACGGAGTGTCTGTCGGACGGAGTGTCTGTCTGATGGACTGTCTGTCGGACGGAGTGTTTGGCGGACGGAGTGTTTGGCGGACGGAGTGTTTGATGGACGTCGTGTTTGTCGGACTGCGTGTTTGTCGGACGGATTGTTTGTCGGACAGAGTGTTTGTCGGATGGAGTGTTTGTCGGACTGAGTGTTTGTCGGATGGAGTGTTTGGTGGACGGAGTGTTTGGCGGACGGAGTGTTTGGCGGACCGTGTGTTTGTCGGATGACGTGTTTGTCGGACGGATTGTTTGTCGGACGGTGTGTTTGTTGGCCGGAGTGTTTGTCGGACGGACTGTTTGTTGGACGGAGTGTTTGCCGGATGGAGTGTTTGCCGGACGGAGTGTTTGCCGGACGGAGTGCTTCACGGACGGAGTGATTTCCGGACGGAGTGTATGCCGGACGGACTATTCGCCGGACGACGTGTTTGACAGACGGCGTGCTTGACGGATGGAGTGTTTGCCGGACGGAGTATTTGCCGGACGGAGCGTTTGTCGGACGGCGCATTTGTCGGACGGTGTGTTTGTCGGATGGCATGTATGTTGGATGGCGTGTTTGTCGGAAGGCGTGTTTGTCGGATGGCATGTTTGGCGGACGGCGTGTTTGTCAGACGGCGTGTTCGGCGGACGCATGTTTGGTGGCCGACGTGTTTGGCGGATGGAGTGTTTGCCGGACGGAGTGTTTCACGGATGGAGTGTTTGTCAGACCGAGTGTCTGTCGGACGGCGTGTCTGTCAGACGGCGTGTCTGTCGGACGGCGTGTCTGTCGGATGGCGTGTCGGTCGGACGGAGTGTCTGTCGGACGGGGTGTCTGCCGGACGGAGTGTTTGGCAGACGGCGTGTTTGTCAGACTGAGTGTTTGTCGGACGGGGTGTTTGTCGGACGGAGTGTTTGTCAGATGGAGTGTTTGTCGGACGGAGTGTTTGTCGGAGGGAGTGTTTGGCGGACGGAGTGTTTGGTGGACGGAGTGTTTGTCGGACGGCGTGTTTGTCAGACGGCATGTTTGTCGGACGGCGTGTTTGTTGGACGGCGTGTTTGTCGGAGGGCGTGTTTGTCGGACGGCGTGTTTGTCAGATGGCGTGTTTGTCGGACAGAGTTTTTGTCGGACGGTGTGTTTGCCGGACGGCGTGTTTGCCGGACGGCGTGTTTGCCGGGCGGAGTGTTTGCCAGACGGAGTGTTTGTCGGCTGGAGTATTTGCCAGGCAGAGTGTTTGCCGGATGGAGTGCTTGCCGGACGGAGTGTTTGCCAGACGGAGTGTTTGCTGGATGGAGTGTTTGCCGGACGGAGGGTTTGGAGTGTATGCCAGACGGAGTGTTTGGCGGACGGTGTTTTTGGCGGACAGAGTGTTTGGCGGTTGGAGTGTATACCGGAGGGAGTGTTTGCCGGACGGAGTGATTGCCGGACGGAGTGCTTGCCGGATGGAGTGTTTGCCGGACGGAGTGTTTGCCGGATGGAGTGTTTGACGGACGGAGTGATTGCCGGACGGAGTATATGCCGGACGGAGTGTTTGCCGGACGGCGTGTTTGACGGACGGCGTGTTTGTCGGACGGAGTGTTTGCCGAATGGAGTGTTTGCAGAATGGAGCGTTTGTTGGACGGAGTGTTTGCCGGATGGAGTATTTGGCGGACGGAGTGATTGCCGGACGGAGTATTTGCCGGACGGCGTGTTTGCCGGGCGGAGTGTTTGCCGGACGGAGTGTTTGTTGGCCAGAGTATTTGCCGGGCAGAGTGTTTGCCGGACGGAGTGTTTGCCGGATTGAGTGTTTGCCAGATGGAGTGTTTGCCGGGTGGTGTGTTTGCCGGACGGAGGGTTTGGTGTGTTTGCCAGACGGAATGTTTGGCAGACGGAGTGTTTTGGCGGACAGAGTGTTTGGCGGATGGAGTGTATGGTGTACGGTGTGTTTGCCGGATAGAGTGTTTGTCGGACGTCGTGTTTGCCGAAGGTAGTGTTTGCTGGACGGAGTGTTTGCCGGACGGCGCGTTTGCTGGAGGGAGTGATTGCCGGATGGAGTATTTATCGGATGGAGTGTTTGTTGGATGGAGTGTTTGTCGGACGGTGTGTTTGTCGGACGGGGTGTTTGTTGGACGGTGTGTTTGTCGGACGGAGAGTTTACCGGACGGAGTGTTTGCCAGACGGAGGGTTTGGCGGACAGAGCATTTGCCAGACGGAGTGTTCGGAGTGTTGCCAGATGGAGTGTTTGGCGGACGGAGTGTTTGGGGGATGGAGTGTTTAGCGGACGGAGTGTTTGGCGGACGCAGTGTATGGTGGACGGAGTGTTTGCCGAATGGTGTGTTTGTCGGAGTGAGTGTTTGCCAGACGTAGTGTTTGCCGGCTGGAGTGTTTGCCGGATGGCATGTTTGCCGGAGGAAGTGTTTGGCGGACGGTGTGTTTGCCGGACGGCGTGTTTGCCGGAGGGCGTGATTGACGGACAGAGTTTTTGCCGGACGGCGTGTTTGCCGGAGGGCGTGTTTTCCGGACGGCGTGTATGCTGGAGAGCGTGTATGCCGGACGGCATGCTTGCCGGGCGGCATGTTTGCCGGGCGGTTTGTTTGCCAGGCGGCTTGTTTGCCGGGCGGCGTGTTTGCCGGGCGCGTGTTTGCCAGAGGGCGTGTTTGCCAGATGGCGTGTTTGTCGGATGGCGTCTTTGTTGGACGGCGTGTTTGTCGGACGGAGTTTATGTCGGACGCCGTGTTTCTCGGACGGCATGTTTCTCGGACGGCGTATTTGCCGGACGGCGTGTTTGTCGGACGCCGGGTTTGTTGGACGGCGTGTTTGTCAGACTGCGTGTTTGTTGGATGGCGTGTTTGTCGGACGGCATGTTTGTCGGAAGGAGTGTTTGTTGGATGGCGTGTTTGTCGGACGGCGTGTTTGTCGGACGGCGTGTTTGTTGGACGGCATGTTGGTCGGACGGTGTGTTTGTCGGATGGCGTGCTTGTCTGACGGCGTGTTTGTCGGACGGCGTGTTTGTCGGACGGAGTGTTTGGCGGACATAGTATTTGTCTGATGGAGTGTTTGTCGGACGGAGTGTTAGTCGGACGGAGTGTTTGTCGGACGGAGTTTTTGTCGGACGGAGTGTTTGTCGGACGGAGTGTTAGTCGGATGGAGTATCTGTCGGATGGCGTGTCTGTCGGATGAGTGTCGGTTGGACGGAGTGTCTGTCGGACGGAGTGTCTGTCTGATGGACTGTCTGTCGGACGGAGTGTTTGGCGGACGGAGTGTTTGGCGGACGGAGTGTTTGATGGACGTCGTGTTTGTCGGACTGCGTGTTTGTCGGACGGATTGTTTGTCGGACGGAGTTTCTGTCGGACGGTGTGTTTGTTGGACGGAGTGTTTGTTGGACAGAGTGTTTGTCGGACAGAGTGTTTGTCGGATGGAGTGTTTGTCAGACTGAGTGTTTGTCGGATGGAGTGTTTGGTGGACGGAGTGTTTGGCGGACGGAGTGTTTGGCGGACCGTGTGTTTGTTGGATGGCGTGTTTGTCGGACGGATTGTTTGTCGGACGGAGTGTTTGTTGGCCGGAGTGTTTGTCGGACGGAATGTTTGTTGGACGGAGTGTTTGCCGGATGGAGTGTTTGCCGGACGGAGTGTTTGCCGGACGGAGTGCTTCACGGACGGAGTGATTGCCGGCCGGAGTGTATGCCGGACGGACTATTCGCCGGACGGCGTGTTTGACAGACGGCGTGCTTGACGGATGGAGTGTTTGCCGGACGGAGTGTTTGCCGGACGGAGCGTTTGTCGGACGGCGCATTTGTCGGAAGGCGTGTTTGTCGGATGGCATGTATGTTGGATGGCGTGTTTGTCGGAAGGCATGTTTGTCGGACGGCATGTTTGGCGGACGGCGTGTTTGTCAGACGGCGTGTTTGGCGGACGCGTGTTTGGTGGCCGACGTGTTTGGCGGATGGAGTGTTTGCCGGACGGAGTATTTCACGGATGGAGTGTTTGTCAGACGGAGTGTCTGTCGGACAGCGTGTCTGTCGGATGGCGTGTCTGTCGGACGGCGTGTCTGTCGGATGGCGTGTCGGTCGGACGGAGTGTCTGTCGGACGGGGTGTCTGCCGGACGGAGTGTTTGGCAGACGGCATGTTTGTCAGACTGAGTGTTTGTCGGACGGGGTGTTTGTCGGACGGAGTGTTTGTCAGATGGAGTGTTTGTCGGACGGAGTGTTTGTCGGAGGGAGTGTTTGGCGGACGGAGTGTTTGGTGGACGGAGTGTTTGTCGGACGGCGTGTTTGTCAGACGGCATGTTTGTCGGACGGCGTGTTTGTCGGACGGCGTGTTTGTCGGACGGCGTGTTTGTCAGATGGCGTGTTTGTCGGACAGAGTTTTTGTCGGACGGTGTGTTTGCCGGACGGCGTGTTTGCCGGACGGCGTGTTTGCCGGGCGGAGTGTTTGCCAGACGGAGTGTTTGTCGGCCGGAGTATTTGCCAGGCAGAGTGTTTGCCGGATGGAGTGCTTGCCGGACGGTGTGTTTGCCAGACGGAGTGTTTGCTGGATGGAGTGTTTGCCGGACGGAGGGTTTGGAGTGTATGCCAGACGGAGTGTTTGGCGGACGGTGTTTTTGGCGGACAGAGTGTTTGGCGGATGGAGTGCATGGTGTACGGAGTGTTTGCCGGATGGACTGTTTGTCGGACGGCGTGTTTGCCGGAGGTAGTGTTTGCTGGACGGAGTGGTTGCCGGACGGCGCATTTGCCGGAGAGAGTGTTTGCCGGATGGAGTGTTTGCTGGAGTATGTGTTTGCCGGATGGCATACTTGCCGGGCGGTGTGTTTGCTGGGCGGCGTGTTTGCCGGGCGGCGTGTTTGCCCAGCGGCGTGTTTGCCGGACGGCGTGTTTGTCGGACAGCGTGTTTGACGGACGGCATGTTTGTCGGACGGCGTATTTGTCGGACGGCGTGTTTCTCGGACGGCGTATTTGTCAGGCGGTGTGTTTGTCGGACGGTGTATTTGTCGGACAGCATGTTGGTCGGACGGCATATTTGTCGGACGGCGTGTGTCTCGGACGGCGTGTTTCTCGGACGGCATGTTTGTCGGATGGCGTGTTTGTCGGATGGCGCGTTTGTCGGACGGCGTGTTTGTCAGATGGAGTGTTTGCCGGACGGAGTGTTTGCCGGATGGTGTGCTTGACGGACGGAGCGATTGCCGGACGGTGTGTTTGTCAGACGGCATGTTTGTCGGACCGCGTGTTTCTCGGATGGCGTGTTTGTCGGACAACCTGTTTGTCAGACGGCATGTTTGTCGGACCGCGTGTTTCTCGGACGGCATGTTTGTCGGACAACCTGTTTGTCGGACGACGCGTTTGTCCAACGGCGCGTTTGTCGGACGGTGTGTTTGTCGGACGGCATGATTGTCGGATGGCATATTTGTCGGAAGGCGTGTTTGTCGGACGACATGTTTGTCGGGCGGCGTGTTTGTCAGACGGCGTGTTTGGCGGACGGCGTGTTAGGCGGCCGGCGTGTTTGGCGGACAGAGTGTTTGCCGGACGGTGTGTTTCTTGGACGGAGTGTTTGTCAGACGGAGTGTCTGTCGGACGATGTGTCTGTCGGACGGCGTGTCTGTTGGATGGCGTGTCTGTCGGACGGCGTGTCGGTCGGACGGAGTGTCTGTCGGACGGGGTGTCTGCCGGACGGGGTGTTTGGCAGACGGGGTGTTTGTCGGAAGGAGTGTTTGTCGGACCGAGTATTTGGCGGATGTAGTGTTTGGCGGATGTACTGTTTGGCGGACGTAGTGTTTGCCGGAAGGAGTGTTTGCCGGACGGAGTGTTTGCCGGATGGCGTGTTTGCCGGACGGCGTGTTTGCCGGGCGGAGTGTTTGCCGGACGGAGTGTTTGTCGGCCTGAGTATTTGCCGGGCAGAGTGTTTGCCGGTAGGAGTGATTGCCGGATGGAGTGTTTGCCAGATGGAGTGTTTGCTGGATGGAGTGTTTGCCGGACGGAGGGTTTGGAGTGTTTGCCAGATGGACTGTTTGGCGGAGGAGTGTTTGGCGTACAGAGTTTTTGTCGGACGGTGTGTTTGTCGGACGGAGTGTTTGTCGGGCGGAGTGTTTGGCGGACGTAGTGTTTGGCGGACATACTGTTTGGCGGACGTACTGTTTGGCGGACATACAGTTTGTCGGACGGAGTGTTTGGCGGACGTAGTGTTTGTCGGCCGGAGTATTTGCCGGGCCGAGTGTTTTCCGGACGGAGTGTTTGCCGGATGGAGTATTTGCCAGAAGGAGTGTTTGCTGGATGGAGAGTTTGCCGGACGGAGGGTTTGGAGTGTTTGCCAGACGGAGTGTTTGGCGGACAGAGTGTTTGATGGATGGAGTGTATGGTGTACGGAGTGTTTGCCGGATGGTGTGTTTGTCGGACGGCGTGTTTGCCAGAGGTAGTGTTTGCCGGACGGAGGGTTTGGTGTGTTTGCCAGATGGAGTGTTTGGCGGACGGAGTGTTTGGCAGACAGAGTGTTTGACGGATGGAGTGTATGGTGTACGGAGTGTTTATCGGACGGAGTGTTTGGCGGACGTAGTGTTTGGCGGACGTACTGTTTGGCGGACGTAGTGTTTGGTGGACGGCGTGTTTGTCGGACGGAGTGTTTGGCGGACGGAGTTTTTGGCGGATGGAGTTTTGGACGACAGAGTGTTTGGCGGACGGAGTGTTTGGCGGACGGAGTGTTTGCCAGATGGAGTGTTTGCCGGACGGCGTGTTTGCCGGACGGCGTGTTTGCCAGACGGCGTGTTTGCCGGGCGGTGTGTTTGCCGGACGGAGTGTTTGTCGGCCTGAGTATTTGCCGGGCAGAGTGTTTGCCGGACGGAGTGTTTGCCGGATGGAGTGTTTGCCAGACGGAGTGTTTGCCGGATGGAGTGTTTGCCGGTCGGAGGGTTTGGAGTGTTTGCCAGATGGAGTGTTTGGCGGAGGAGTGTTTGGCGGACAGAGTTTTTGTCGGACGGTGTGTTTGTCGGACGGAGTGTTTGGCGGATGTAGTGTTTGGCAGACGTACTGTTTGGCGGACGTAGTGTTTGGCGGAGGAGTGTTTGTCGGACGGAGTGTTTGTCGGACGGAGTGTTTGCCGGACGGAGTGTTTGGCGGACAGAGTGTTTGACGGATGGAGTGTATGGTGTATGGAGTGTTTGCCGGATGGAGTGTCTGTCGGATGGCGTGTTTGCCAGAGGTAATGTTTGCTGGACGGAGTGTTTGCCGGACGGAGCTTTTGCCGGAGGGCGTGTTTGCCGGACGGTGTTTTTGCCAGAGGGCGTGTTTGCCAGATGGCATGTTTGCCAGAGGGCGTGTTTGCCGGACGGCATGCTTGCCGGGTGGTGTGTTTGCCGGGCGGCGTGTTTGTCTGGCGGCGTGTTTGCCCGGCGGCGTCCTTGCCAGAGGGCGTGTTTGCCGGACGGCATGTTTGTCGGATGGCGTGTTTGTCGGATGGAGTGTTTGTCGGACGGCGCATTTGTCGGACGGAGCGTTTGTCGGACGGAGCGTTTGGCAGATGGAGCGTTTGTTGGACGGAGCGTCTATCGGACGGAGCCTTTGGCGGATGGAGTGTTTGTCGGACGGAGTGTTTTTCGGACGGAGTGTTTTTCGGAAAGAATGTTTGTCGGACGGAGTGTTTGTCGGACAGATTGTTTGACGGACGGAGTGATTGCCGGACAGAGTGTATGCCGGACGGAGTGTTTGCCGGACGTCGTGTTTGACAGATGGCGTGTTTGTCGGACGGAGTGTATGCTGGACGGAGTGTTTGCCGGATGCTGCATTTGTTGGACGAAGCGTTTGCCAGACGGCGTGTTTGTCAGACGGCGTGTTTGTCAGACGGCGTGTTTCTCGGACGGCGTGTTTGTCGGACGGCCTGTTTGTCGGACGGCGCGTTTGTCCGACGGCGCGTTTGTCGGACGGTGTGTTTGTCGGACGGCATGTTTGTCGGATGGCGTATTTGTCGGAAGGCGTGTTTGTCAGACGCCGTGTTTGTCGGACGGCGTGTTTGTCAGCCGGCGTGTTTGGCGGACGGCGTGTTTGGTGGCCGGCGTGTTTGGCAGACGTAGTGTTTGCTGGACGGAGTGTTTGTCGGACGGAGTGTTTGTCAGACGGAGTGTCTGTCGGATGACGTGTCTGTCGGACGGCGTGTCTGTTGGATGGCGTGTCTGTCGGACGGTGTGTCGGTCTGACAGAGTGTCTGTCGGACGGGGTGTCTGCCGGATGGGGTGTTTGGCAGACGGGGTGTTTGTCGGAAGGAGTGTTTGTCGGATGGAGTGTTTGTCGGACGGCGCATTTGTCGGACGGAGCGTTTGTCGGACGGAGCGTTTGGCAGATGGAGCGTTTGTTGGACGGAGCGTTTATCGGACAGAGCCTTTGGCGGATGGAGTGTTTGTCGGACGGAGTGTTTGTCGGACGGAGTGTTTGTCGGACAGAATGTTTGTCGGACGGAGTGTTTGTCGGACAGATTGTTTGACGGACGGAGTGATTGCCGGACAGAGTGTATGCTGGACGGAGTGTTTGCTGGACGTCGTGTTTGACAGATGGCGTGTTTGTCGGACGGAGTGTATGCTGGACGGAGTGTTTGCCGGATGCTGCATTTGTTGGACGAAGCGTTTGCCGGACGGCGTGTTTGTCAGACGGCGTGTTTGTCAGACGGCGTGTTTCTCGGATGGCGTGTTTGTCGGACGGCCTGTTTGTCGGACGGCGCGTTTGTCCGACGGCGCGTTTGTCGGACGGTGTGTTTATCGGACGGCATGTTTGTCGGATGGCGTATTTGTCGGAAGGCGTGTTTGTCGGACGGCGTGTTTGTCGGACGGCGTGTTTGTCAGCCGGCGTGTTTGGCAGACGGCGTGTTTGGCGGCCGGCGTGTTAGGCGGACGGAGTGTTTGCCAGACGGAGTGTTTCTCGGACGGAGTGTTTGTCAGACGGAGTGTCTGTCGGACGACGTGTCTGTCGGACGGCGTGTCTGTTGGATGGCGTGTCTGTCGGACGGCGTGTCAGTCGGACAGAGTGTCTGTCGGACGGGGTGTCTGCCGGACGGGGTGTTTGGCAGACGGGGTGTTTGTCGGAAGGAGTGTTTGTCGGACAGAGTGTTTGGCGGACGTAATGTTTGGCGGATGTACTGTTTGGCGGACGTAATGTTTGGCGGACGGAGTGTTTGGCGGACGGAGTGTTTGCCGGAAGGCGTTTTTGCCGGACGGCGTGTTTGCTGGAATGCGTTTTTGCCGGGCGGAGTGTTTGCCGGACGGAGTGTTTGTCGGCCTGAGTATTTGCCGGGCAGAGTGTTTGTCGTACGGCGTGTTTGTCGGACGGTGTGTTTGTCGGACGGAGTGTTTGTCGGACAGAGTGTTTGGCGGACGGAGTGTTTGTCGGCCGGAGTATTTGCCGGGCAGAGTGTTTTCCGGACGGAGTGTTTGCCGGACGGAGTATTTGCCAGAAGGAGTGTTTGCTGGATGGAGTGTTTGCCGGACGGAGGGTTTGGCGGACGGAGTGTTTGTCGGCCGGAGTATTTGCCGGGCAGAGTGTTTTCCGGACTGAGTTTTTGCCGGACGGAGTGTTTGCTGGATGGAGTGTTTGCCGGACGGAGGGTTTGGAGTGTTTGCCAGATGGAGTGTTTGGCCAAGGAGTGTTTGGCGGACAGAGTTTTTGTCGGACGGTGTGTTTGTCGGACGGAGTGTTTGTCGGACAGAGTGTTTGGCGGACGTAGTGTTTGGCGGACGTACTGTTTGGCGGACGTAGTGTTTGGCGGACGGAGTGTTTGTCGGACGGAGTGTATGGCAGACGGGGTGTTTGTCGGAAGGAGTGTTTGTCGGACAGAGTGTTTGGCGGACGTAGTGTTTGGCGGATGTACTGTTTGGCGGACGTAGTGTTTGGCGGACGGAGTGTTTGGCGGACGGAGTGTTTGCCGGAAGGCATTTTTGCCGGACGGCGTGTTTGCTGGAATGCGTTTTTGCCGGGCGGTGTGTTTGCCGGACGGAGTGTTTGTCGGCCTGAGTATTTGCCGGGCAGAGTGTTTGCCGGATGGAGTGTTTGCCAGATGGAGTGTTTGCCAGATGGAGTATTTGCTGGATGGAGTGTTTGCCGGACGGAGGGTTTGGAGTGTTTGCCAGATGGAGTGTTTGGCGGAGGAGTGTTTGGCGGACAGAGTTTTTGTCGGACGGTGCGTTTGTCGGACGGAGTGTTTGTCGGACAGAGTGTTTGGCGGACGGAGTGTTTGTCGGCCGGAGTATTTGCCGGGCAGAGTGTTTTCCGGACGGAGTGTTTGCCAGACGGAGTATTTGCCAGAAGGAGTGTTTGCTGGATGGAGTGTTTGCCGGACGGAGGGTTTGGAGTGTTTGCCAGACGTACTGTTTGTCGGACGGAGTGTTTGCCGGACGGAGTGTTTGTCGGCGGAGTATTTGCCGGGCAGAGTGTTTTCCGGACGGAGTTTTTGCCGGACGGAGTATTTGCCAGAAGGAGTGTTTGCTGGATGGAGTGTTTGCCGGACGGAGGGTTTGGAGTGTTTGCCAGACGGAGTGTTTGGCGGACGGAGTGTTTGGCGGATGGCGTGTTTGCCAGAGGTAGTGTTTGCCGGATGGAGGGTTTGGAGTGTTTGCCAGATGGAGTGTTTGGCGGGCGGAGTGTTTGGCGGACAGAGTGTTTGACGGATGGAGTGTATTGTGTACGGAGTGTTTGTCGGACGGAGTGTTTGGCGGACGTACTGTTTGGCGGACGTAGTGTTTGGCGAACGGAGTGTTTGTCGGACGGAGTGTTTGGCGGACGGAGTGTTTGGCGGACGGAGTTTTTGACGGGCAGAGTGTTTGCTGGACGGTGTCTTTGGCGGACGGAGTGTTTGCCCGACGGAGTTTTTGCCGGACGGCGTGTTTGCCGGACGGCGTGTTTGCCGGGCGGTGTGTGTACCGGGCGGAGTGTTTGTCGGCCTGAGTATTTGCCGGGCAGAGTGTTTGCCGGACGGAGTGTTTGCCGGATGGAGTGTTTGCCAGACGGAGTGTTTGCCGGGAGGTGTGTTTGCCGGATGGAGTGTTTGTCGGCCTGAGTATTTGCCGGGCAGAGTGTTTGCCGGACGGAGTGTTTGCCGGATGGTGTGTTTGCCAGACAGAGTGCTTGATGGATGGAATGATTGCCGGACGGAGTTTATGCCGGATGGAGTTTTTGCCAGATGGCATGTTTGACAGATGGTGTGTTTGTCGGATGGAGTGTTTGCCGGACGGAGTGTTTGCCGGACGGTGCATTTGTCAGACGGAGCATTTGCCGGACGGCGTTTTTGTCGGACGGCGTGTTTGTTGGACGGCGTGTATGTCGGACGGAGTGTTTGTCGGACGGCGTGTTTGTCGGACGGCGTGTTTGTCAGACGGCATGTTTGTCGGATGGCGTGTTTGTCGGAAGGCCTGTTTGTCGGACGGCGTGTTTGTCGGATGGCGTGTTTGTCAGGCGGCGTGTTTGGCGGACGCCTGTTTGGCAGCCGACGTGTTTGGCGGACGGAGTGTTTGCCGGACGGAGTTTTTCACAGATGGAATGTTTGTCAGATGGAGTGTCTGTCGGACGGCGTGTCTGTCGGACGGCGTGTCTGTCGGATGGCGTGTCGGTCGGACGGAGTGTCTGTCGGACGGGGTGTCTGCCGGACGGGGTGTTTGGCAGACGGGGTGCTTGTCGGACAGAGTGTTTGTCGGACGGGGTGTTTGTCGGACAGAGTGTTTGTCAGACGGAGTGTTTGTCGGAGGGAGTGTTTGGCGGACGGAGTGTTTGGTGGACGGAGTGTTTGTCGGACGGCGTGTTTGTCAGACGGCGTGTTTGTCGGACGGCGTGTTTGTCGGACGGTGTGTTTGCCGGACGGAGTGTTTGTCGGACGGCGTATTTGTTGGACGGCGTGTTTGTCAGACGACGTGTTTGTCGGACAGAGGTTTTGTCGGACGGTGTGTTTGTCGGACGGTGTGTTTGCCGGACGGCGTGTTTGCCGGACGGTGTGTTTGCCGGGTGGAGTGTTTGCCAGACGGAGTGTTTGTCGGCCGGAGTATTTGCCAGGCAGAGTGTTTGCCGGACGGAGTGCTTGCCGGACGGAGTGTTTGCCAGACGGAGTGTTTGCTGGATGGAGGTTTTGGAATGTATGCCAGACGGAGTGTTTGCCGGGCGGAGTGTTTGCTGGATGGAGTGTTTGCTGGACGGAGGTTTCGGAGTGTATGCCAGACGGAGTGTTTGGCGGACGGTGTGTTTGGCAAACACAGTGTTTGGCGGATGGAGTGTATGGTGTACGGAGTGTTTGCCGGATGGACTGTTTGTCGGACGGCGTGTTTGCCAGAGGTAGTGTTTGCTGGACGGAGTGGTTGCCGGACGGCGCGTTTGCCGGAGGGAGTTTTTGCCGGATGGAGTGTTTGCCGGAGAGTGTTTTTGCGGGACGGCATGTTTGCCAGAGGGCGTGTTTGCCGGACGGCATGATTGCCGGGCGGTGTGTTTGCCGGGCGGCGTATTTGCCGGGCGGCGTGTTTGCCCGGCGGCATGTTTGCCAGAGGGCGTGTTTGCCGGACGGCGTCTTTGTCGGACGGCGTGTTTGTCGGACGGCATGTTTGTCGGACGGCATGTTTGTCGGATGGCGTGTTTGTCGGACGGCGTGTTTGTCGGACGGAGTGTTTGCCGGGTGGAGTGTTTGCCGGATGGTTCATTTGTCGGACGGAGCGTTTGTCGGACGGCGTGTTTGTCGGACGGCGTGCTTGTCGGACGGCGTGTTTGTCGGACGGAGTGTTTGCCGGGCGGAGTGTTTGCCGGACGGTTCATTTGTCGGACGGAGCGTTTGCCGGACGGCGTGTTTGTCGGACGGAGTGTTTGACAGATGACGTGTTTGTCAGACGGCGTGTTTCTCGGACGGCGCGTTTGTCGGACAGCGCATTTGTCGGACGGTGTGTTTGTCGGACGGCGTGTTTGACGAACATCGTTTTTGTCGGACGGCGTGTTTATCGGATGGCGTGTTTGGCGGACGGCGCGTTTGGCGGCCGGCGTGTTTGGCGGACGGAGTGTTTGTCGGACGGAGTGTTTGTCGGACGGAGTGTTTGTCGGACGGCGCGTTTGTCGGACGGAGTGTTTAACGGATGGATTGTATGCCGGAGGGAGTGTTTGCCGGACGGAGTGTTTGACGGACGGAGTGATTGCCGGACGGAGTGTTTGCCGGACGGCGTGTTTGACGGATGGCGTGTTTGTCGGACGGAGTGTTTCTCGGATGGCATGTTTGTCGGATGGCCTGTTTGTCAGATGGCGTGTTTATCGGACAGCGTGTTTGTCGGACGGTGTGTTTGCCGGACGGCGTGCTTGCCGGACGGCGTGTTTGCCGGGCGGAGTGTTTGCCGGACGGAGTGTTTGTCGGCCAGAGTGTTTGCCGGGCTGTGTGTTTACCGGACGGAGTGTTTGCCGGATGGAGTGTTTGCCGGATGGAGTGTTTGCCGGAAGGAGGGTTTGGAGTGTTTGCCAGATGGAGTGTTTGGCGGACAGAGTGTTTGGCAGACGGAGTGTTTGGCAGATGGATGGTATGGTGTACGGAGTGTTTGCCGGATGGAGTGTTTGTCGGACGGCGCGTTTGCCGGAGGGAGTGTTTGCTGGACGGAGTTTTTGCCAGAGGGCGTGTTTGCCGGACGGCGTATTTGCCAGAGGGTGTGTCTGCCGGACGGCATGCTTGCCGGGCGGCGTGTTTGCTGGGCGGCGTGTTTGCCGGGCTGCGTGTTTGCCCGGCGGCTTGTTTGCCGGAGGGCGTGTTTGCCGGACGGCGTTTTTGTCGGATGGCGTGTTTGTCGGACGGCGTATTTGTCGGACGGCGTATTTCTCGGACGGCGTGTTTCTCGGACGGCGTGTTTGTCGGATGGCGTGTTTGTCGGACGGCGTGCTTGTCGGACGGAATGTTTGTCGGACGGCGCGTTTGTCGGACGGAGCATTTGTCGGATGGAGCGTTTGGCGGACGGAGCATTTGTCGGATGGAGCGTTTGTCGGACGGAGCCTTTGATGGACGGAGTGTTTGTCGGACGGTGTGTTTGTCGGACGGAGTGTTTGTCGGACGGAGTGTTTGTCGGACGGAGTGTTTGACGGTCGGAGTGTATGCCGGAGGGAGTATTTGCCGGACGGAGTGTTTGCCGGACGGAGTGTTTGCCGGATGGAGTGTTTGCCGGACGGAGTGTTTGCCGGACGGAGTGTTTGACGGACGGAGTGATTGCCGGACGGAGTGTATGCCGGACGGAGTGATTGCCGGACGGCGTGTTTGACGGACGGCGTGTTTGTCGGACGGAGTGTATGCTGGACGGAGTGTTTGCAGGACGGAGCGTTTGTCGGACGGAGCTTTTGCCGGAAGACGTCTTTGTCGGACGGCGTGTTTGTCAGACGGCGTGTTTCTCGGACGGTGTGTTTGTCGGACGTCCTGTTTGTCAGAAGGCGTGTTTGTCGGACGGCGTGTTTGTCGGACGGCGTGTTTGTCGGACGGCGTGTTTGGCGGACGACATGTTTGGTGGCCGGCGTGTTTGGCGAACGGAGTGTTTGGCGGAGGGAGTGTTTGTCGGACGGAGTGTTTGTCGGATGGAGTGTTTGTCGGACAGGGTGTTTGTCGGACGGAGTGCTTGTCGGATGGAGTGTTTGTCGGACGGAGTGTTTGTCGGACGGAGTGTTTGTTGGACGGAGTGTTTGGTGGACGGAGTGTTTGGCAGACGGCGTGTTTGTCGGACGGCGTGTTTGTCGGACGGCGTGTTTGTCGGACGGAGTGTTTGTCGGACGGCGTGTTTGTCGGATGGCGTGTTTGTCGGACGGCGTGTTTGTCGGACGGCGTGTTTGTCGGACGGAGTGTTTGTCGGATGGAATGTTTGTCGGACGGCGTGTTTGTCGGACGCCGTGTTTGTCGGACGGAGTGTTTGTCGGACGGAGTGTTTGTCGGAAGGAGTGTTTGTCGGACGGAGTGTTTGTTGGATGGAGTGTTGGTCGGGCGGAGTGTTTGCCGGATGGAGTGTATGCCGGACGGGGTGTTTGCCGGACGGCGTGTTTGTCGGACGGAGTGTTGGCCGGACGGCGCCTTTGCCGGAAGGCGTCTTTATCGGACGGCGTGTTTGTCGGACGGTGTGTTTCTCGGATGGCGTGTTTGTCGGACGGCCTGTTTGTCAGATGGCATGTTTATCGGACGGCGTGTTTGTCGGACGGTGTTTATGTCCGACGGCGTGTTTGTCGGACGGCGTGTTTGGTGGCCAGCGTGTTTGGCGGCGGAGTGTTTGTCGGACGGTGTGTTTGCCGGACGGCGTGTTTGCCGGACGGCGTGTTTTCCGGGCGGAGTGTTTGCCAGATGGAGTGTTTGTCGGCCGGAGTATTTGCCGGGCAGTGTGTTTGCCGGATGGAGTGTTTGCCGGATGGAGTGTTTGCCAGACGGAGTGTTTGCCGGATGGAGTGTTTGCCGGAAGGAGGGTTTGGAGTGTTTGCCAGATGGAGTGTTTGGCGGACAGAGTGTTTGGCGGACAGAGTGTTTGGCAGATGGAGTGTATGGTGTACGGAGTGTTTGCCGGATGGAGTGTTTGTCGGACGGCGTGTTTGCCGGAGGTAGTGTTTGCTGGATGGAGTGTTTGCCGGACGGCGCGTTTGCCGGAGGGAGTGTTTGCCGGACGGAGTTTTTGCCAGAGGGCGTGTTTGCCGGACGGCGTTTTTGCCAGAGAGCGTGTTTGCCGGACGGCATGCTTGCCGGGTGGCGTGTTTGCCGGGCGGCGTGTTTGCCGGGCAGCGTGTTTGCCTGGCGGCGTGTTTGCCGGAGGGCGTGTTTGCCGGACGGCGTTTTTGTCGGATGGCGTGTTTGTCGGACCCCATGTTTGTCGGATGGCGTATTTGTCGGACGGCGTATTTCTCGGACGGCGTGTTTCTCGGACGGCATGTTTGTCGGATGGCATGTTTGTCGGACGGCGTGCTTGTCGGACGGAATGTTTGTCGGACGGCGCATTTGTCGGATGGAGCATTTGTCGGACTGAGCGTTTGGCGGACGGAGCCTTTGATGGACGGAGTGTTTGTCGGACGGTGTGTTTGTCGGACGGAGTGTTTGTCGGACGGAGTGTTTGTCGGACGGATTGCTTGATGGACGGAGTGTATGCCGGAGGGAGTATTTGCCGGATGGAGTGTTTGCCGGATGGAGTGTTTGCCGGATGGAGTGTTTGCCGGACGGAGTGTTTGCCGGACGGAGTGTTTGACGGATGGCGTGTTTGTCGGACGGAGTGTATGCCGGACGGAGTGTTTGCAGGACGGAGTGTTTGTCGGACGGACCTTTTGCCGGAAGACGTCTTTGTCGGATGGCGTGTTTGTCGGACGGCGTGTTTCTCGGACGGCGTGTTTGTCGGACGGCCTGTTTGTCAGATGGCGTGTTTATCGAACGGCGTGTTTGTCGGACATCCTGTTTGTCGGAAGGCGTGTTTGTCGGACGGCGTGTTTGTCAGACGGCGTGTTTGGTGGCCGGCGTGTTTGGCGAACAGAGTGTTTGGCGGACGGAGTGTTTGTCGGACGGAGTGTTTGTCGGACAGGGTGTTTGTCGGACGGAGTGCTTGTCGGACGGAATGTTTGTCGGACGGCGCGTTTGTCGGACGGAGCGTTTGTCGGATGGAGCGTTTGGCGGACGGAGCATTTGTCGGATGGAGCGTTTGTCGGACGGAGCCTTTGATGGACGGAGTGTTTGTCGGACGGTGTGTTTGTCGGACGGAGTGTTTGTCAGACGGAGTGTTTGTCGGACGGAGTGTTTGACGGTCGGAGTGTATGCCGGAGGGAGTATTTGCCGGACGGAGTGTTTGCCGGATGGAGTGTTTGCCGGATGGAGTGATTGCCGGACGGAGTGTTTGCCGGACGGAGTGTTTGACGGACGGAGTGATTGCCGGACGGAGTGTATGCCGGACGGAGTGATTGCCGGACGGCGTGTTTGACGGACGGCGTGTTTGTCGGACGGAGTGTATGCTGGACGGAGTGTTTGCAGGACGGAGCGTTTGTCGGACGGAGCTTTTGCCGGAAGACGTCTTTGTCGGACGGCGTGTTTGTCAGACGGCGTGTTTCTCGGACGGTGTGTTTGTCGGACGTCCTCTTTGTCAGAAGGCGTGTTTGTCGGACGGCGTGTTTGTCGGACGGCGTGTTTGTCGGACGGCGTGTTTGGCGGAGGGAGTGTTTGTCGGACGGAGTGTTTGTCGGATGGAGTGTTTGTCGGACAGGGTGTTTGTCGGACGGAGTGCTTGTCGGATGGAGTGTTTGTCGGACGGAGTGTTTGTCGGACGGAGTGTTTGTTGGACGGAGTGTTTGGCGGACGGAGTGTTTGGCAGACGGCGTGTTTGTCGGATGGCGTGTTTGTCGGACGGCGTGTTTGTCGGACGGAGTGTTTGTCGGACGGCGTGTTTGTCGGACGGCGTGTTTGTCAGACGGCGTGTTTGTCGGACGGCGTGTTTGTCGGACGGAGTGTTTGTCGGATGGAATGTTTGTCGGACGGAGTGTTTGTTGGACGGAGTGTTTGTTGGACGGAGTGTTTGGCGGACGGAGTGTTTGGCAGACGGCGTGTTTGTCGGACGGCGTGTTTGTTGGACGGAGTGTTTGGCGGACGGAGTGTTTGGCAGACGGCGTGTTTGTCGGACGGCGTGTTTGTCGGACGGCGTGTTTGTCGGACGGAGTGTTTGTCGGACGGCGTGTTTGTCGGACGGCGTGTTTGTCAGACGGCGTGTTTGTCGGACGGCGTGTTTGTTGGACGGAGTGTTTGTCGGATGGAATGTTTGTCGGACGGCGTGTTTGTCGGACGCCGTGTTTGTCGGACGGAGTGTTTGTCGGACGGAGTGTTTGTCGGAAGGAGTGTTTGTCGGACGGAGTGTTTGTTGGATGGAGTGTTGGTCGGGCGGAGTGTTTGCCGGAAGGAGTGTTTGTCGGACGGAGTGTTTGTTGGATGGAGTGTTGGTCGGACGGAGTGTTTGTCGGACGGAGTGTTTGTCGGACGGAGTGTTTGACGGTCGGAGTGTATGCCGGAGGGAGTATTTGCCGGATGGAGTGTATGCCGGACGGAGTGATTGCCGGACGGCGTGTTTGACGGACGGCGTGTTTGTCGGACGGAGTGTTTGTCGGACGGAGTGTTTGACGGTCGGAGTGTATGCCGGAGGGAGTATTTGCCGGATGGAGTGTATGCCGGACGGAGTGATTGCCGGACGGCGTGTTTGTCGGACGGAGTGTTTGTCGGACGGATTGCTTGATGGACGGAGTGTATGCCGGAGGGAGTATTTGCCGGATGGAGTGTTTGCCGGATGGAGTGTTTGCCGGATGGAGTGTTTGCCGGACGGAGTGTTTGCCGGACGGAGTGTTTGACGGATGGCGTGTTTGTCGGACGGAGTGTATGCCGGACGGAGTGTTTGCAGGACGGAGTGTTTGTCGGACGGACCTTTTGCCGGAAGACGTCTTTGTCGGATGGCGTGTTTGTCGGACGGCGTGTTTCTCGGACGGCGTGTTTGTCGGACGGCCTGTTTGTCAGATGGCGTGTTTATCGAACGGCGTGTTTGTCGGACATCCTGTTTGTCGGAAGGCGTGTTTGTCGGACGGCGTGTTTGTCAGACGGCGTGTTTGGTGGCCGGCGTGTTTGGCGAACAGAGTGTTTGGCGGACGGAGTGTTTGTCGGACGGAGTGTTTGTCGGACAGGGTGTTTGTCGGACGGAGTGCTTGTCGGACGGAATGTTTGTCGGACGGCGCGTTTGTCGGACGGAGCGTTTGTCGGATGGAGCGTTTGGCGGACGGAGCATTTGTCGGATGGAGCGTTTGTCGGACGGAGCCTTTGATGGACGGAGTGTTTGTCGGACGGTGTGTTTGTCGGACGGAGTGTTTGTCAGACGGAGTGTTTGTCGGACGGAGTGTTTGACGGTCGGAGTGTATGCCGGAGGGAGTATTTGCCGGACGGAGTGTTTGCCGGATGGAGTGTTTGCCGGATGGAGTGATTGCCGGACGGAGTGTTTGCCGGACGGAGTGTTTGACGGACGGAGTGATTGCCGGACGGAGTGTATGCCGGACGGAGTGATTGCCGGACGGCGTGTTTGACGGACGGCGTGTTTGTCGGACGGAGTGTATGCTGGACGGAGTGTTTGCAGGACGGAGCGTTTGTCGGACGGAGCTTTTGCCGGAAGACGTCTTTGTCGGACGGCGTGTTTGTCAGACGGCGTGTTTCTCGGACGGTGTGTTTGTCGGACGTCCTCTTTGTCAGAAGGCGTGTTTGTCGGACGGCGTGTTTGTCGGACGGCGTGTTTGTCGGACGGCGTGTTTGGCGGAGGGAGTGTTTGTCGGACGGAGTGTTTGTCGGATGGAGTGTTTGTCGGACAGGGTGTTTGTCGGACGGAGTGCTTGTCGGATGGAGTGTTTGTCGGACGGAGTGTTTGTCGGACGGAGTGTTTGTTGGACGGAGTGTTTGGCGGACGGAGTGTTTGGCAGACGGCGTGTTTGTCGGATGGCGTGTTTGTCGGACGGCGTGTTTGTCGGACGGAGTGTTTGTCGGACGGCGTGTTTGTCGGACGGCGTGTTTGTCAGACGGCGTGTTTGTCGGACGGCGTGTTTGTCGGACGGAGTGTTTGTCGGATGGAATGTTTGTCGGACGGAGTGTTTGTTGGACGGAGTGTTTGTTGGACGGAGTGTTTGGCGGACGGAGTGTTTGGCAGACGGCGTGTTTGTCGGACGGCGTGTTTGTTGGACGGAGTGTTTGGCGGACGGAGTGTTTGGCAGACGGCGTGTTTGTCGGACGGCGTGTTTGTCGGACGGCGTGTTTGTCGGACGGAGTGTTTGTCGGACGGCGTGTTTGTCGGACGGCGTGTTTGTCAGACGGCGTGTTTGTCGGACGGCGTGTTTGTTGGACGGAGTGTTTGTCGGATGGAATGTTTGTCGGACGGCGTGTTTGTCGGACGCCGTGTTTGTCGGACGGAGTGTTTGTCGGACGGAGTGTTTGTCGGAAGGAGTGTTTGTCGGACGGAGTGTTTGTTGGATGGAGTGTTGGTCGGGCGGAGTGTTTGCCGGAAGGAGTGTTTGTCGGACGGAGTGTTTGTTGGATGGAGTGTTGGTCGGACGGAGTGTTTGTCGGACGGAGTGTTTGTCGGACGGAGTGTTTGACGGTCGGAGTGTATGCCGGAGGGAGTATTTGCCGGATGGAGTGTATGCCGGACGGAGTGATTGCCGGACGGCGTGTTTGACGGACGGCGTGTTTGTCGGACGGAGTGTATGCTGGACGGAGTGTTTGCAGGACGGAGCATTTGTCGGACGGAGCTTTTGCCGGAAGACGTCTTTGTCGGACGGCGTGTTTGTCAGACGGCGTGTTTCTCGGACGGTGTGTTTGTCGGACGTCCTGTTTGTCAGAAGGCGTGTTTGTCGGACGGCGTGTTTGTCGGACGGCGTGTTTGTCGGACGGCGTGTTTGGCGGACGGCATGTTTGGTGGCCGGCGTGTTTGGCGAACGGAGTGTTTGGCGGAGGGAGTGTTTGTCGGACGGAGTGTTTGTCGGATGGAGTGTTTGTCGGACAGGGTGTTTGTCGGACGGAGTGCTTGTCGGATGGAGTGTTTGTCGGACGGAGTGTTTGTCGGACGGAGTGTTTGTTGGACGGAGTGTTTGGCGGACGGAGTGTTTGGCAGACGGCGTGTTTGTCGGATGGCGTGTTTGTCGGATGGCGTGTTTGTCGGACGGAGTGTTTGTCGGACGGCGTGTTTGTCGGACGGCGTGTTTGTCAGACGGCGTGTTTGTCGGACGGCGTGTTTGTCGGACGGAGTGTTTGTCGGATGGAATGTTTGTCGGACGGCGTGTTTGTCGGACGCCGTGTTTGTCGGACGGAGTGTTTGTCGGACGGAGTGTTTGTCGGAAGGAGTGTTTGTCGGACGGAGTGTTTGTTGGATGGAGTGTTGGTCGGGCGGAGTGTTTGCCGGATGGAGTGTATGCCGGACGGGGTGTTTGCCGGACGGCGTGTTTGACGGACGGCGTGTTTGTCGGACGGAGTGTTGGCCGGACGGCGCCTTTGCCGGAAGGCGTCTTTATCGGACGGCGTGTTTGTCAGACGGTGTGTTTCTCGGATGGCGTGTTTGTCGGACGGCCTGTTTGTCAGATGGCGTGTTTATCGGACGGCGTGTTTGTCGGACGGTGTTTATGTCCGACGGTGTGTTTGTCGGACGGCGTGTTTGGTGGCCAGCGTGTTTGGCGGACGGAGTGTTTGTCGGACGGTGTGTTTGCCGGACGGCGTGTTTGCCGGACGGCGTGTTTGCCGGGCGGAGTGTTTGCCAGATGGAGTGTTTGTCGGCCGGAGTATTTGCCGGGCAGTGTGTTTGCCGGATGGAGTGTTTGCCGGATGGAGTGTTTGCCAGACGGAGTGTTTGCCGGATGGAGTGTTTGCCGGAAGGAGGGTTTGGAGTGTTTGCCAGATGGAGTGTTTGGCGGACAGAGTGTTTGGCGGACAGAGTGTTTGGCAGATGGAGTGTATGGTGTACGGAGTGTTTGCCGGATGGAGTGTTTGTCGGACGGCGTGTTTGCCGGAGGTAGTGTTTGCTGGATGGAGTGTTTGCCGGACGGCGCGTTTGCCGGAGGGAGTGTTTGCCGGACGGAGTTTTTGCCAGAGGGCGTGTTTGCCGGACGGCGTGTTTGCCAGAGAGCGTGTTTGCCGGACGGCATGCTTGCCGGGTGGCGTGTTTGCCGGGCGGCGTGTTTGCCGGGCAGCGTGTTTGCCTGGCGGCGTGTTTGCCGGAGGGCGTGTTTGCCGGACGGCGTTTTTGTCGGATGGCGTGTTTGTCGGACCCCATGTTTGTCGGATGGCGTATTTGTCGGACGGCGTATTTCTCGGACGGCGTGTTTCTCGGACGGCATGTTTGTCGGATGGCATGTTTGTCGGACGGCGTGCTTGTCGGACGGAATGTTTGTCGGACGGCGCATTTGTCGGATGGAGCATTTGTCGGACTGAGCGTTTGGCGGACGGAGCCTTTGATGGACGGAGTGTTTGTCGGACGGTGTGTTTGTCGGACGGAGTGTTTGTCGGACGGAGTGTTTGTCGGACGGATTGCTTGATGGACGGAGTGTATGCCGGAGGGAGTATTTGCCGGATGGAGTGTTTGCCGGATGGAGTGTTTGCCGGATGGAGTGTTTGCCGGACGGAGTGTTTGCCGGACGGAGTGTTTGACGGATGGCGTGTTTGTCGGACGGAGTGTATGCCGGACGGAGTGTTTGCAGGACGGAGTGTTTGTCGGACGGACCTTTTGCCGGAAGACGTCTTTGTCGGATGGCGTGTTTGTCGGACGGCGTGTTTCTCGGACGGCGTGTTTGTCGGACGGCCTGTTTGTCAGATGGCGTGTTTATCGGACGGCGTGTTTGTCGGACATCCTGTTTGTCGGAAGGCGTGTTTGTCGGACGGCGTGTTTGTCAGTCGGCGTGTTTGGTGGCCGGCGTGTTTGGCGAACAGAGTGTTTGGCGGACGGAGTGTTTGTCGGACGGAGTGTTTGTCGGACAGGGTGTTTGTCGGACGGAGTGCTTGTCGGACGGAGTGTTTGTCGGACGGAGTGTTTGTCGGACGGAGTGTTTGTTGGATGGAGTGTTTGGCGGATGGCGTGTTTGTCGGACGGCGTGTTTGTTGGACGGCGTGTTTGTCGGACGGAGTGTTTGTCGGACGGAGTGTTTGTCGGACGGTGTGTTTGTCGGACGGCGTGTTTGTCGGACGGAGTGTTTGTCGGACGGAGTGTTTGTCGGGCGGAGTGTTTGTCGGAAGGAGTGTTTGTCGGACGGGGTGTTTGTCGGACGGGGTGTTTGTCGGACGGAGTGTTTGTCGGACGGAGTTTTTGTCGGACGGTGTGTTTGTCGGACGGAGTGTTTGTCGGACGGAGTGTTTGTTGGACGGAGTGTTTATCGGATGGAGTGTTTGTCGGATGGAGTGTTTGACGGACAGAGTTTATGCCGGAGGGAGTGTTTGCCGGACGATGTGTTTGCTGGACGGAGTGTTTGTCGGATGGAGTGTTTGCCGGACGGAGTGTTTGCCGGACGGAGTGCTTGACGGATGGAGTGATTGCCAGACGGTGTTTATGCCAGACGGAGTGTTTGCCGGACGGCATGTTTGACAGACGGCGCATTTGTCGGATGGCGTGTTTGTCGGACGGTGTGTTTGTCGGAAGGCGTGTTTGTCGGACGGCGTGTTTGTCGGATGGCGTGTTTATCGGATGGCGTGTTTGGCGGACAGCGTGTTTGCCGGACGGAGTGTTTCTCGGATGGAGTGTTTGTTGGGCGGAGTATCTGTCGGACGGCGTGTCTGTCGGACGGCGTGTCTGTCGGACGGCGTGTCTGTCGGACGGCGTGTCAGTCAGACGGAGTGTTTGTCGGACGGAGTGTTTGTCGGAGGAAGTGTTTGGCGGACGGACTGTTTGCCGGATGGTGTGTTTGCCGGACGGAGTGTTTGCCGGACGGAGTGTTTGACGGATGGCGTGTTTGTCGGACGGAGTGTATGCCGGACGGAGTGTTTGCAGGACGGAGTGTTTGTCGGACGGACCTTTTGCCGGAAGACGTCTTTGTCGGATGGCGTGTTTGTCGGACGGCGTGTTTCTCGGACGGCGTGTTTGTCGGACGGCCTGTTTGTCAGATGGCGTGTTTATCGGACGGCGTGTTTGTCGGACATCCTGTTTGTCGGAAGGCGTGTTTGTCGGACGGCGTGTTTGTCAGACGGCGTGTTTGGTGGCCGGCGTGTTTGGCGAACAGAGTGTTTGGCGGACGGAGTGTTTGTCGGACCGAGTGTTTGTCGGACAGGGTGTTTGTCGGACGGAGTGCTTGTCGGACGGAGTGTTTGTCGGACGGAGTGTTTGTCGGACGGAGTGTTTGTTGGACGGAGTGTTTGGCGGATGGCGTGTTTGTCGGACGGCGTGTTTGTTGGACGGCGTGTTTGTCGGAAGGAGTGTTTGTCGGACGGGGTGTTTGTCGGGCAGAGTGTTTGTCGGAAGGAGTGTTTGTCGGATGGGGTGTTTGTCGGACGGGGTGTTTGTCGGACGGAGTGTTTGTCGGACGGAGTTTTTGTCGGACGGTGTGTTTGTCGGACGGAGTGTTTGTCGGACGGAGTGTTTGTTGGACGGAGTGTTTATCGGATGGAGTGTTTGTCGGATGGAGTGTTTGACGGACAGAGTTTATGCCGGAGGGAGTGTTTGCCGGACGATGTGTTTGCTGGACGGAGTGTTTGCCGGATGGAGTGTTTGCCGGACGGAGTGTTTGCCGGACGGAGTGCTTGACGGATGGAGTGATTGCCAGACGGTGTTTATGCCAGACGGAGTGTTTGCCGGACGGCATGTTTGACAGACGGCGCATTTGTCGGACGGCGTGTTTGTCGGACGGTGTGTTTGTCGGAAGGCGTGTTTGTCGGATGGGGTGTTTGTCGGACGGGGTGTTTGTCGGACGGAGTGTTTGTCGGACGGAGTTTTTGTCGGACGGTGTGTTTGTCGGACGGAGTGTTTGTCGGACGGAGTGTTTGTTGGACGGAGTGTTTATCGGATGGAGTGTTTGTCGGATGGAGTGTTTGACGGACAGAGTTTATGCCGGAGGGAGTGTTTGCCGGACGATGTGTTTGTCGGACAGCGTGTTTGTCGGATGGCGTGTTTATCGGATGGCGTGTTTGGCGGACGGCGTGTTTGCCGGACGGAGTGTTTCTCGGATGGTGTGTTTGTTGGGCGGAGTATCTGTCGGACGGCGTGTCTGTCGGACGGCGTGTCTTTCGGACGGCGTGTCTGTCGGACGGCGTGTCAGTCAGACGGAATGTTTGTCGGACGGAGTGTTTGTCGGAGGAAGTGTTTGGCGGACGGACTGTTTGCCGGATGGTGCGTTTGTCGGTTGGAGTGTTTGTCGGACGGAGTGTTTGGCAGACGTAGTGTTTGGCGGACGTACTGTTTGGCGGACGTAGTGTTTGGCGGACGGAGTGTTTGTCAGACGGAGTGTTTGGCGGACGGAGTGTTTGGCAGACGGAGTGTTTGCCGGATGGAGTGTTTGCCGGATGGAGTGTTTGCCGGACGGCGTGTTTGCCGGACGGTGTGTTTGCCGGACGGCTTGTTTTCCGGGCGGAGTGTTTGCCGGACGGAGTGTTTGTCGGCCGGAGTATTTGCCGGGCAGAGTGTTTGCCGGACGGAGTGTTTGCCGGATGGAGTGTTTGCCAGACGGAGTGTTTGCCGGATGGAGTGTTTGCCGGACGGAGGGTTGGGAGTGTTTGCCAGATAGAGAGTTTGTCGGACGGAGTGTTTGTCGGACGGAATGTTTGTCGCACGGACTGTTTGTCGGACGGAGTGTATGTCGGACGGAGTGTTTGACGGACGGAGTGTATGCCGGAGGGAGTGTTTGCCGGATGGAGTGTTTGCCGGATGGAGTGCTTGCCGGACGGAGTGTTTGTTGGATGGTGTGCTTGACAGACGGAGTGATTGCCAGATGGTGTGTATGCCCGATGGAGTGTTTGCCGGACGGAGTGTTTGCCGGATGGAGTGTTTGCCGGACGGAGTGTTTGCCGGACGGAGTGTTTGACGGACGTCGTGTTTGTCGGACGGAGTGTATGCCGGACGGAGTGTTTGCAGGATGGAGCGTTTGTCGGACAGACCTTTTGCCGGAAGACGTCTTTGTAGGATGGCGTGTTTGTCGGACGGCGTGTTTCTCGGACGGCGTGTTTGTCGGACGGCCTGTTTGTCAGATGGCGTGTTTATCGGACGGCGTGTTTGTCGGACGCCCTGTTTGTCGGAAGGCGTGTTTGTCGGACGGCGTGTTTGTCAGACGGCGTGTTTGGTGACCGGCGTGTTTGGCGAATGGAGTGTTTGGCGGACGGAGTGTTTGTCGGACGGAGTGTTTGTCGGACAGGGTGTTTGTCGGACGGAGTGCTTGTCGGACGGAGTGTTTGTCGGACGGAGTGTTTGTCGGACGGAGTATTTGTTGGACGGAGTGTTTGGCGGATGGCGTGTTTGTCGGACGGCGTGTTTGTTGGACGGCGTGTTTGTCGGACGGAGTGTTTGTCGGACGGAGTGTTTGTCGGACGGCGTGTTTGTCGGACGCCGTGTTTGTCGGACGGAGTGTTTGTCGGACGGAGTGTTTGTCGGGCGGAGTGTTTGTCGGAAGGAGTGCTTGTCGGACGGGGTGTTTGTCGGACGGGGTGTTTGTCGGACGGAGTGTTTGTCGGACGGAGTGTTTGTCGGACGGTGTGTTTGTCGGACGGAGTGTTTGTCGGACGGAGTGTTTGTTGGACGGAGTGTTTATCGGATGGAGTGTTTGTCGGATGGAGTGTTTGACGGACAGAGTGTATGCCGGAGGGAGTGTTTGCCGGACGATGTGTTTGCTGGACGGAGTGTTTGCCGGATGGAGTGTTTGCCGGACGGAGTGTTTGCCGGACGGAGTGCTTGACGGATGGAGTGATTGCCAGACGGTGTTTATGCCAGACGGAGTGTTTGCCGGATGGCATGTTTGACAGACGGCGCATTTGTCGGACGGCGTGTTTGTCGGACGGTGTGTTTGTCGGAAGGCGTGTTTGTCGGACGGCGTGTTTGTCGGATGGCGTGTTTATCGGATGGCGTGTTTGGCGGACGGCGTGTTTGCCGGACGGAGTGTTTCTCGGATGGAGTGTTTGTTGGGCGGAGTATCTGTCGGACGGCGTGTCTGTCGGACGGCGTGTCTGTCGGACGGCGTGTCAGTCAGACGGAGTGTTTGGCGGACGGACTGTTTGCCGGATGGTGTGTTTGTCGGTTGGAGTGTTTGTCGGACGGAGTGTTTGGCAGATGTAGTGTTTGGCGGACGTACTGTTTGGCGGACGTAGTGTTTGGCGGACGGTGTGTTTGTCAGACGGATTGTTTGGCGGACGGAGTGTTTGGCAGATGGACTGTTTGCCAGATGGAGTGTTTGCCGGATGGAGTGTTTGCCGGACGGCGTGTTTGCCGGACGGTGTGTTTGCCGGACGGCGTGTTTTCCGGGCGGAGTGTTTGCCGGACGGAGTGTTTGTCGGCCGGAGTATTTGCCGGGCAGAGTGTTTGCCGGACGGAGTGTTTGCCGGATGGAGTGTTTGCCAGATGGAGTGTTTGCCGGATGGAGTGTTTGCCGGACGGAGGGTTGGGAGTGTTTGCCAGATAGAGAGTTTGTCGGACGGAGTGTTTGTCGGACGGAGTGTTTGTCGCACGGACTGTTTGTCGGACGGAGTGTATGTCGGACGGAGTGTTTGACGGACGGAGTGTATGCCGGAGGGAGTGTTTGCCGGACGGAGTGTTTGCCGGACAGAGTGTTTGCCGGATGGAGTGCTTGCCGGACGGAGTGTTTGCCGGACGGTGTGCTTGACAGACGGAGTGATTGCCAGATGGTGTGTATGCCCGATGGAGTGTTTGCCGGACGGAGTGCTTGCCGGATGGAGTGTTTGCCGGACGGAGTGTTTGCCGGACGGAGTGTTTGACGGACGGCGTGTTTGTCGGACGGAGTGTATGCCGGACGGAGTGTTTGCAGGACAGAGCATTTGTCGGACGGACCTTTTGCCGGAAGACGTCTTTGTCGGCTGGCGTGTTTGTCGGACGGCGTGTTTCTCGGACGGCGTGTTTGTCGGACGGCCTGTTTCTCAGATGGCGTGTTTATCGTACGGCGTGTTTGTCGGACGCCCTGTTTGTCGGAAGGCGTGTTTGTCGGACGGCGTGTTTGTCAGACGGCGTGTTTGGTGGCCGGCGTGTTTGGCGAATGGAGTGTTTGGCGGACGGAGTGTTTGTCGGACGGAGTGTTTGTCGGACAGGGTGTTTGTCGGACGGAGTGCTTGTCGGACGGAGTGTTTGTCGGACGGAGTGTTTGTCGGACGGAGTGTTTGTTGGACGGAGTGTTTGGCGGACGGCGTGTTTGTCGGACGGCGTGTTTGTTGGACGGCGTGTTTGTCGGACGGAGTGTTTGTCGGACGGAGTGTTTGTCGGACGGCGTGTTTGTCGGACGCCGTGTTTGTCGGACGGAGTGTTTGTCGGACGGAGTGTTTGTCGGGCGGAGTGTTTGTCGGAAGGAGTATTTGTCGAACGGGGTGTTTGTCGGACGGGGTGTTTGTCGGACGGAGTGTTTGTCGGACGGAGTGCTTGTCGGACGGTGTGTTTGTCAGACGGAGTGTTTGTCGGACGGAGTGTTTGTTGGACGGAGTGTTTATCGGATGGAGTGTTTGTCGGATGGAGTGTTTGACGGACAGAGTGTATGCACTGTGGTTTTGAATAGGCATTCAAGTGCTGGGGACACAGGATGATGTGTGCTCCCCGGCTCCGGCACCCCGAGAGGTCAGTACCCGTCATTGCATGCTCCCATCGAATGACGTAAGGTGGGACCGCTGTGTAGCGAATGTGTGCACCCCCCTGAATGACTCCAATGTTCTCCACCCTGTATACCGGGGCAGGTTTAGCTGTCTTACCCACAACCACATACCACTATACCCATAATGGTGTGATTAGACCGTCCACAGTCCACTGGGACTGGGTAGGCCTCTGAAGCTAGTCTGAGCTGGCACGGACTCAATGCGTTCTCAAAAGGGTGGAGGGCTGCAAGGTGCTTGTTGCTGATCCAGGAGGGGACTAAACCTTGTTTTAAATCCTCCAAATTACTGTGGCCCTCGCCCAGTAACCACGCCCCGTACAGCATACAAGCTTCACTCTGCGCAGCCTGATCGGACGCATTCCGATCCTCCCTGATGAGAGCATTTACCGTTTTAGCGTGTTTCTCCAGCTCAGCTATTATTTCCTTTAAGTGTAGTGTCATGGCCTGGTCCTCATGTAACTCAGAACCCACTACCTTATTCTCATCAGTCAGTATCTTTCCTAACTGTGTTTTTAAACCATTGATCTGGGTCTGCAGCTCCACGTCATCCAGAGTGTTGATGATGGAAGTCCCTGTGTTAAAAGCTGTGAAAATATCATTTACTGCACCCCTTCTTTGTCTCCCTATCCTGCCCAAGACCTCATGTGGTGTGGTGTACAATTCGGCTCTGTTGACATCGGCAATGTCGAATTCATAAAATTGTCTGAACATGTTTGTTAACAGGGCCTGGTACAATTGCTCCGTTTCCTTGGGGCACCACTCTGGCAATCGCACCTCGGTGAGGCTTAAAATCACCGAAGCTACCACGTAGTGCACCCCTTGGTACAGCACCTGACCTGTGGGCACTAACACCAATCCATTCCCGGGTCCCTTGGTAATGGTGGGGCACCCTTCCTTGCGGGTTTTGGCTACCAGAATCGTGGGCAGGGGCTTGCGTGGGCGGGTAATGAGCTCGGTGGCATTTACTGGGATCTGAGAATATGGGACTCCGCATGCCCATGTGCTGATGTCCCATCTCATCCCTTGTCCAGCATCCTGCCACTGCCTTTGGAAAAAGATGGAGACGCCTGTGGGGCAGGCGTGTTCTGAACCCCACATACAGATGTAAGTCCCTTCATCTGGTTCCCACCATTTGCCCCAACAGACACTCAACCCCCATGGGTCCCCGTAATAGTCCGATGGGTATTGTTACCCAGTCTCTCCCACTCGACCGTGGAGTTCTTCATGGTCTTGCTCATGTCCAGAACACACAAGGCAAATCCTTTTCCCAACAGTGACGCTGACTCTGAGCACGATGATCGTTACTCGAGGGCACGTCAAAAAGGCTTCCTGGTAATTAAAACCGAACTGACTGGAGTATTCCGTAGAGTTCGACCCCAGCCATCCTGGCCACCTTCTTTCGTGGAAGTAGTTGGCTGTCTCCTCGACCTCCCGGGTGCCCGTCCCATCGGTCGCGATGGGGGCTGTGTCTCCCGAGCACCCGTAGATCGCGGAGTCCTTAGTGCGGCCCCGGTAGGCCACGCCATAGCCGATCACCATGAATGCGACGAGAATCCTTCTCATCTTTCTGGTTCCTGTAACAAAATTAAACGATATAGCCAGGCTCACGAGAGATTCTGGCTTAGGTGAAGGCATGATCGGGTCTTTCGACCTCGATCCAAAACAACACACATACTGGGCAGGTTCCAAAACTACTTGCAACACTAATCACTTTAATATACACACATTAACTTAATTAAACTTAAATTTAACTAAATTATGTACAGCGCCGCACGTCCCCGGGCGGCTTGCCTAATCCCTGTTTGGACTGCAGCTCACCGCTCCCTGTGGTGGGGCTGTCATGACCTGTGGCTTGGGTTCCCCGCAGCCTTTTGCTGTCGGTTGGGGACTGCGTTCTGCTGGGGATTTCCCAAGTCTGCGTTTACTGAAGTTGGGGGGATCGGGCCAAGGTTTCTTTGGCTGAGGCATTCGGGACGACCTGCGAAGGAGTACTTTGGGCGTGGCTCCCAGTTGGGACTTCAGCCCTCACAGCCCGTGGCACTTCCACGACTGCCGGCTTCGCCTCCCTTCCCTCAGGCTCCGCCCCTTTGGGATTTGGGTCTGTGGCAGACGACTCCTCCTCACCTGTCCTTACAGGTGGAGGATCTCCGCCCCCAATCTCTACCTCCCCTAAGCTGGAGTCGAGGGCGGGATCTCCGTCCTCCGACTCCACCTCCTCCAGAATCGTGTTGAGGGTGGGGCCTTATTGTTCGGGCTCCCCCTCCTGTTCGGGTTCCCCCCGATGGCGTTCGGATAAGGGGGAAGGCCTTGATCTTCGGGCTCCTCCTCGTCCGAGTCCCAGGCCATAGGGGAAACCTCCCAGGTGGGCGGGACAGTTTCTCCCTCCAGGCAGGCTGCGGTACCAGCCTGTGTGGTGTGTGACTTGCTGCACACCTCAGGCTGAGGATTTTCACCCTCTGACCTTGCTTCAGTTGCTGGCTCTTTTGCACCCGGCTTAAACAGTTTGCATTGATTGATGTGAAACCATTTAGTGCACCGGGGCAACTTCACTGCGTAAACCATGGGGCTGGCTTTGTCTACAATCCTGTAGGGCCCCACGTACAGCGGTTCTAGATTTCCCTCTTGGCTGTGACTCCCCACCATGACTTTGTCTCCAATTTCCCAACTCTGGGCTACGGTGGGAGGGACCGGTGGGTCTTGCACCGATTTCTGTCCACCCTGGTCTATGGCTCCCTTTCCAGCGCGGATGGTCAGGCCCAGGAATTTTACTTCCTGCTGGCCGATCCGTGCCTTATTTGGGTTTACCTTAAAACCCTTTCTTCCTAACAGCTCCATTAACTCGGCCAATAGTGGACCGTGCTCCTCTCTGGAATCTGTGAACAGGAGCAAGTTGTCCACATACTGCACTAGCTGATTGGGCTGGCTGAACTCTTTTAAACTCCCTGCCATGCACTGATGGAAATACTGGGGCTGTTGTGGAAACCTTGTGGCAAGCAGTTCCAGGTGTACTGTTGCCCTTTAAAGGTAAAGGCAAACTTGTACTGGTCCTCCCTCCTTAAAGGGATGGACCAAAACCCATTGGAAATATCCAGAACCGTGAACATGGTCGCGGAGGCTGGAACACTCCCTATCAGGTCTGCAACTGCTGCTACTGTCGGCGCGCAGGCTGTGATGTTACTATTGAGGACTCTGTAGTCCACCGTGGCTCACCATGAATCATCCGGCTTCCTCACCAGCCATAAAGGAGAGTTTACATGGGTGGCTATCGGTCTCAACATGCCCTACTGCACCACTGAAGACATTGCTGTCTCCATGTCGGGCTCCGCTTCCTTGGGGAAGTTGTACTGCTTTTGGGGTCGGGCCATGGGGTCTCTGTCTACTCTGACCTCAAACCCGGTGACCCTCCCGCAATCGTGCTTGTGAGTGGCAAACATGGTCAGATGGTCTGACACGAATGCCTGCAGATTTTGTGGGACGCTTGCAACCATGAGCTCGAGGTCATAGCCCTCTTTCGGCTTCACGGTACACAGGGTCCCCTTTTCACCCTTCCCTGGGATGATGACTACCTCACCTCGTTTACCCTTACTCGCTCCCCAAAGACAGTGATTTCTTAGGTCCACGAGGACCCTGTGTTCTGCTAAGAAATTGGAACTGAAGATCCCCTTTGCACCCTCCACCTCCCACTTCATCAGTATACATTTCCACGTGGTGCGGAGTGGTCCTAAATGAATGGAGAGGGGAATGGAATGTGCGCCAGCCTGTTCCTTGCCTGTGAAGCCCGACAGAATATATGGAACTCCAGTGGATAGAGGTGAGGTGTTGGGGTTATCTGCGTGGATCACGGTGCATGATGCCCCCGTATCCAACAGATAGATCCCCTTTACCTTTTCCAACCTCCATCTCCACAAGGGGCCGTCTCCATACATCATATCACAGTGCACACAAGTAAACGGGCTGCACCGGCTCTAGTCATTTGGGTGCAGCGGTCGGGGTTTCGGGAACGACAAGACCGGTGGTGGCGGCTATCTTCCCCTGCGCGATCATCAGAGACTGCATTTTCTCTAAAATTGATTCTATCAAAGCGGGATCCATAGATGCACCAGCTCCCTTTGCTGGGACAGGAGCTGTGGCTTGGGTTTGGGCTGGTGCTGGGGCGGCGGTCTGGGCTTGGGTTTGGGCTGCAGGAGATTTCCCTTTATTATCCTTCCACGGATTTTTACAGTCCTTGCGCCAATGTCCATCCTTCCCACACGCGTAGCAATTGAGCTTGGCTTGGGCAGGGCGATTCCCCTCCTGACACCACTCCTTCTTGCTTGGGACTGCAGGTTTTGCCTCATGCACTTTTCCCTTAGAGGGTGGTGTCTCCTGACCTCTACAATTCTTGTAAGCTACGGTGAGCTGGCGGAGCACCATCTCCTCCATGGCGCCGGGACCTTGGGGGTCAAACCAGGACCTGGCTAGGCCCGTATCTGTGGCAAGCTGTTAGCAACCAAGCAACGGAGCCAATGAACCCGCTGTTCGGCACTCATTCCAACCCGTTCTGGCATGCCCGGACAACTGCATCAATACACTGGCCACAGCCTTTCTGCGAAAACCCGTGGGAGTTCTCCAGTTAGCTGCACAGTCCCTTCCACCTGTTGGAACGGATTACCGTCGTCTACTCCCATAACTTCCAAGACCTCATTCCTGAGATCCGTATACACTTTCCGTCCCCTCTTACTCTCGTCTGAGAGGCACTGAAGGATTGTGCTATCCGGGGAGAAGAGCAGCATCTTTGCCTGTTCAAGATCATCACAATCATTGATGGCGGCTGTCTCCTCTATCTCCCTGAAATGAACTGATGGATCTCCCTTTACTGTGAGTCTTGGGAGGTGGCTCACCATGGATCTTAGTTGTGGGGCAGCGTAGGGCACCACGAGTTGGTTAATGTGGGGTCCGGGATCACCATTGTCCTCGTTGGGACTGAACCTCTGGTGCTGAGCAGGGCACATTGGTGCCGGCTCCGGCTTTGCTACTCCTGTACCATCTCGGCTACCTCCTGTTTTACCACCCCCACTGGTTCCTGCCAAGCCTCGCTATAGCTCGGCGGGGCTGAGGGTTCAGTGACTGGTGCCATAACTACCTCGCAAGGAACCGGATGTTTGGATTCCTGCAAAAAGCCAATCTGACTTGCTTTTGGGCTTACGAGGCATACCATGCCTTTTGCCTTAACCAGGGCCGTTCTCAGGTCCTCTATGGTCTTTTGGCAGGGGCCGTGGTCTGTGCTCTCAAACCCGTGTTCAAGGGATAGCTTGTAAGCTGCCTTGACTTCCACTACTCTCTCCTCCTGCGCTCTTATCTGTTGTGCGAGGCGGGCGTTTTTCTCCCGTATTCTCGCTTCATGGATCTTTGCCTCAGTAACCTGGCGTTCCAGATACTCTATTCTAGCCTGATGTTGCCTGGCTACAACTTGGCATTCCTGATTCAACGCGTGAAGCGCTGTGATGAGTTTTTCCCCACCCATGGCCTTTTCCTCTATCTCTGCTGCCTGGGTTGTGATCTTGGCTGCCTGTGCTGCATCAACCCGGTCCAAAATCTGGACTTGTTTCTTGTAACACATCAGCCACACTGCCTTTTCCACTGACTTCTTATTCTCTTTGCTCTCTGTCCACCGGATGGCTGCGTCTACCTGACGCCCATCCAGTAAGAGATCAGAAATCCACTGCTTAGTGAGATTTACCTTGCCAAAGACATAATCCGCTATCCTCTCATCCATGACATTTCACCCATTCAAACCTGGGTCTAAACCATTGCAATCCTGCTGCCAGTGTCCTGCCACGGTCGCCAATTTCTGTAAGGGGTTTTCTCTCTCTAGAGATTCTGTAGATCACAGAGGTTACTCTCTCTCAGAGGCCTCTCTCTCTCTCTCTCTCTCTGTTTTGCACAGAAAAACCTTGAGTGGTTCGACCCACTCACCCCTTAGATTCTAGACACTGGACTTAGGTGCAGGAACTACAATGTAGAGAATACTCTTTTAGACCAGGTTTAATGAAACAAAATGATATTTTATTGCATAAGGAAAATCGAATCAAATGCAAGCAAATAAGAGGGTACATGGGAGGGAAAAACAAATCATAACAATACAGTACTAACTAAAATGGATACAGGCATATTATACCTTACAAAGATCATCATAAAATGGGGAAACACACAGAACATCGAGGGACAACAACTCATGTTAATTATACCCAAAATGACCACCCCCTTAAACGTATCTAGATCCGATTATGAAGGGCCAGAAACATGCTCACCAATCCAGTTGGAAAAGTATAGAGTTTTGAAGTCTTGCGTTTTGATCCTTTCAGGCGTCCTGATTCCTCGTGGTCAGTGGAGCCACAGCGGGCCGCGCCACACCTCACTCTCTCTCTCTCTCTCTCTCGAGGTGAAGGTCATGGACAGGCTGGACACTGACGGGCCTGGATGTCGGTGGAGATCATCTGCTTGACCACGGTTGGAAGCCACTAGTCGGCTTTCATGTAGGTTTCTTCAGTAGTTTTACTACCTCCCGTTTCGTCAACGGCCCGGGGTTGATCAATGATCTCACGATGTTTTACCCCGGGCGGGACGCCGGCTCAAACTGTCTTCTTCTCCGAACTCCAGCTGCTACCGAAGGTAACGGCTATTACTGAAGATCCCACGAAGATGATGAAGAAAGGAACCTCTCTCTTCCCAATATCTAAGATGAAGCCTCTTTCGCTATCCACGGTGTCTCCCAATTATACTTCTCAGCAGAAGCCCTTATCTCGCGCCAAATCAGGTTAGTCTTTTGTTTTAATTTTGGCGGGCTGGTTGCACAATGAGGTAGTTATTGTATTTTAAACTGTTCTTGGATGGCCAGTAACGGGCCATCTCTGCTCTGGAATGACCTTCATTGTTTTTAATGTCTCCTTGATGTCTTTAACGTGTCCTTGATGCGTTCTTTATGAATATGGAACTGTTCCCCTTTGTCTGGGTAAACATTTAGATGGCCTTTATCTACAGGCCGATCTGACTGGATCTGCATCCAATCTTTATATATGTGTGGGTGTCTGGTTTCGTTCTCTCAGAAACGGCTTCCAGAACCTACTGTGGGTTGAATCCACAAAGCTGTCTGAGGACTGCAGGAACCATTTTAAAGTGTCCCAATAAGTTGGTCACGGGGTCTGGCAGCCATTTTGAATGCCCCTTTTGCCTGGGCTTCTTTTAAAACAGTCTTTAAAATCATGGCCTCTTCTGCCATTCGACCCTTTATAATATAAAGTTCAATTTTGCGAATCTTACAGTTCCCACTCCTCCAGTACTGTCCCCCCCCATTCAAACCTGCCATCATCACCCCCTCCTCAAAAACCCATCCTTGACATCTCTGTCCTTGCAAACTATCGCCCCATCTCCATTTCCTTGTCAAAGTCATTGAACGTGTTTTCCCCTCACAGTAATCATGGGGGACTTTAACTTTCATATAGACTGGGCAAACCAAATTTGCAGAAATAGTGCAGAAGAAGAGTTCTTGGAATGCATTCAAGGTAGTTTTCTAGATCCGTTTGTCAAGCAACCTATGAGGGAATTGGCTATTTTAGATCTAGTACTGTACAATGAGACAGAGTTAATTAATAATCTTGTAGTAAAGGAGCTTCTGGGGAGCAGTGATCATAATATGATAGAATTTTATGTTGAGTTTGAGAGTGATTTCATTAAGTCTTAAATTAGGGTCCTGACCCTGAACAGAGCAAACTGTAGTTATGAGGGGCGAGTTGGCTAAGGTAGGTTGGGAAACTAGATTAAAAGGAATGACAGTAGAAAAGCAATGGCAAATATTTAAAGAAATAATTCATAATTCACAATGAACATACATTCCCTTAAGTAATAAAAACACCATGGGAAAAATGGCCCAATTCTGGCTAACAAGAGAAATTAAGGGTAATATTTGATTAAAAGAGGCTTATAATGTTGCCAAAATGAGTAGTAAGCCTGAGGATTGGGAGGATTTTAGAATTCAGCAAAGGAAGACCAAGAAATTGATAAAGAAAGGGAAAATAGAATATGAAAGTAAACTAGCGAGAGACATAAAACAGACTGTAAAAGTTTCTATACGTAAGTAGAAAGGAAAAGATTAGCAAAAGTAAACGTTGGTCCCTTACAGGCTGAGACAGGAGAAATTATAATGGGGAATAAGGAAATGGCAGAGAAATTAAACAAATACTTTGTGTCTGTTTTCAGGGAAGAAGACACAAAAAACCTCCCGGAAATAGTGCAGACAAAGGGTCGAGTGAAAATGAGGAACTGAAAGAAATTAGTATTAGTAAAAAAAAGAGAAATTAATGGGACTGAAAGCCAATAAATCCCCTGGACCTGATGGCATACATCCTCGGGTTTTAAAAGAGTTGTCATTGGTTGTCATTTTCCAAAATTCCATAGATTCTAGAATTGCTCCCATGGATTGGAAGGTAGCAAATGTAACCCCACTATTTAAAAAAGGAGCGAGAGAGAAAACGGGGAACTACAGACCAGTTAGACTGACATCAATAGTAGGGAAAATGCTAAAATCTATTATTAAAAACGTGGTAACAGGGCACTTTGAAAATAATAATAGGGTTGGGCAGAGTAAACATGGATTTATGAAAGGGAAATCATGTTTGACAAATCTGTTAAGAGATTTTTGAGGATAAGGGGGAACCAGTGGATGTGATGTGTTTGGATTTTAATAAGGCATTTGATAAGGTGCCATAGAAGAGATTATTAACAAAATTAGGGTGTGGTAAACCACTGTTTGTATTCCTGTTTGTCCTGTTTGTATTCCACTGTGTACATGCCTGGACATGCCTCGGCTGACTCCTCCCACAGGTCCTAGTATAAAGGTGACTGCTCCCCAGCCCTTTGTATCCTGGACCGGTCGACCACGCGAGGCAGACCTCCATTCTGTTGTTAATAAAAGCCTTTAGTTACTCTTCTAACTCTCAGTCTTTTATGAGTAATTGATAGCGCATCAATTTTATTAACAACATTTTTATAATGGAGAAGATCTTCACACCAGCATGCCTGGACTTAGATCATCGGGAGGCGGACTCATCCACCAAGTTTACTCGCTGGCTTAAGTGTTTCAAAAAATTCCTGACCGCCTCCGAAGCAATCAAATCGGACGAGGACAAATTGGATGTCCTGACCTCCAAAGTGAACCACTCGGTCATCCAAGACGCGACCTCGTACGCGGACGCTATCAAGCTCCTCAAGGACCAGTACACATGCCCAGTGAACGAAGTGTACGCCAGGCACCTCCTGGGGAGTCGTAAACAACAACCTGGGGAATCGACCGTGGAATACCTTCAGGCACTGTCTGTGCTTGGCCGGGCCTGTGGTTGTAAGGATGTAAAGGCCGCCGTGTACACAGAGGAACTTATCCAGGACGCTTTTGTAGCGGGCCACAGATCCAACTACACCCGACAGCGACTGTTGGAGCAGAGTAACCTCGACCTCAACAAGGCCTCTGAACTCGCACTATCGTTGGATGCAGCCTACCAGGGCATGGATGCCTACTCCTCTGCACCGTGGACGCCGCGGGGAATGACAGCCTGGGACATGGTAGGACCGCCTCATAGCGCCGTGCCACCCCAGCCACACCCCAACAACGGCCCAACTACCGCAGCAGTGTCCCAAGGCCAGACAGCAGTGCCCCAAGGCCAGAAATGCTACTTCTGTGGCCAGGCAAAACACCCCAGAGCGCGCTGCCCGGCGAAAAACGCGATCTGCTCGGGCTGCGGGAAGAAGGGACACTACGCTAGCATCTGCAGGGCCAAAGCCACCCCGAACCCCAGCAGCGCCGCATGTGGGCCATGCGGGCCGCCATCTTGGACCTCCCCGGCCATGTGCGAATCACCGGTACAGCAGCCATTTTGGACACCTCCAGCCACATGGGGATCATGGGCGCCGCCATCTTGGACGACAGCCGGGACGCAGCAGGCCCCCGACACCGCCTCATCTGATACCTGCAGCGACACACCGACCCCTACGCTGGCATCCGTTACACTGGACCAAGCGAGACCGCACCAACTGGCCAGTTCCACAATGGACATTAAGGTAAATGGTCACAATACAATCTGCCTTTTTGACTCTGGGAGCACGGAGAGCTTCATCCACCCCAACACGGTGCGGCGTTGCTCTCTCCCAGTCCTGCCTGCACAACAGCGGATTTCTATGGCCTCCGAGTCCCAGTCGGCGGACATCGGCGGCTACTGCGTGGTGACGGGACCGTGTACGATCATTTTAAACTTCTGGTCCTGCCTGACCTCTGCGCTGCCGTCCTGCTGGGGTTAGATTTTCAGTGCCACCTTAAAAGTGTTACGATGGCGTACGGTGGACCCCTACCCCCACTCACAGTCCGCAGCCAGCAGCTTCCAAATTGCCCGCCGTGCACCAGGTGCAACCTCTCCACACTCAGAGTCACCCCCCCACCACTGTTTGCTAACCTCACCCCCGACTGTAAGCCCATCGCCACAAAGAGCAGGCGATACAGTGCCGGGGACAGGGTTTTCATTAAAACCGAAGTGGAGCGGCTCCTGAAAGAAGGGATTATTGAGGGCAGCACCAGCCCCTGGCGAGCCCAGGTTGTGGTCGTTAAGACCGGCGAGAAGCAGCGCCTGGTCATCGACTACAGCCAGACAATAAATCGCTACACCCTGCTGGACGCCTACCAGATCACGCAGTACCGCGTCTTCTCGACCATTGACCTGAAATCAGCGTACCACCAGCTCCCTATCCGCCCTGAGGACCGCCAGTATACTGCCTTTGAGGCAAACGGCCACCTCTATCACTTCCTTAGGGTTCCCTTTGGCGTCACCAACGGGGTCTCTGTCTTCCAAAGGGAGATGGACCGGATGGTCGATCAAAATGCATTGCAGGCCACTTTCCCATATCTGGACAATGTGACCATCTGCGGCCGTGACTTGCAGGACCATGACGCAAACCTCAAAAAATTCCTCCGCACCGCCCAACTCCTAAACCTGACATATAACAAGGAGAAGTGCATATTCCGCACAAACCGCCTCGCCATCCTTGGCTGTGTTGTGGAACACGGAGTCATCGGCCCCGACCCCGACCGGATGCGTCCCCTTATGGAACTTCCACTGCCCCACTGCCTCAAGGCCCTGAAGAGGTGCCTAGGGTTTTTCTCCTATTACGCCCAGTGGGTCCCCTACTATGCGGACAAGGCCCGTCCGCTGATCAAGTCCACCTCTTTTCCCTTGATGGCAGAGGCCCGCTTAGCCTTCCACCGTATCAAGGAGGACATTGCCAAAGCCACCATGCATGCAGTGGACGAATCCATCCCCTTCCAGGTGGAAAGCGACGCGTCCGACTTTGCCCTGGCCGCTACCCTCAATCAGGCGGGGAGACCCGTGGCCTTCTTTTCACAAACCCTCCAAGGCCCGGAGACCAGACACTCTGCTGTTGAGAAGGAGGCCCAGGCGATTGTGGAGGCTGTGCGTCATTGGAGGCACTACCTAGCCGGAAAACGATTTACCCTGCTCACTGACCAGCGTTCAGTTGCTTTTATGTTTAACAACAAGCAGAGGGGCAAAATCAAAAATGACAAGATCTTGAGGTGGAGAATCGAACTTTCCACCAACAACTACGAGATCTTGTACCGGCCCGGGAAGCTAAATGAACCCCCGGATGCGCTATTGCGTGGCACCTGCGCCAGCGCGCAGATCGATAGACTGCGGGCCCTCCACAATGACCTCTGCCACCCGGGGGTCACCAGGTTCTTCCACCTCATCAAGGCCCGCAACCTGCCTTACTCTATTGAGGAGGTCAGGACCATGTCCAGGAACTGCCAAGTCTGCGCTGAGTGCAAACCGCACTTTTATAGACCAGACAGGGCCCACCTGATAAAAGCCACTCGCCCCTTCGAGCGCCTGAGCGTTGATTTTAAAGGGCCTCTCCCCTCCTCCGACCGCAATGTGTACTTCCTCAATATTATTGATGAGTACTCCCGTTTCCCGTTCGCCTTCCCCTGCCCGGACATGACCAGTGCCACGGTCATTAAATGTCTGAACAACCTCTTCACCCTGTTCGGCTTCCCCAGCTATATCCATAGCGACCGGGGCTCATCGTTTATGAGCGACGAACTCCGTCAGTACCTGCTAACTAGGGGTATTGCCACAAGCAGGACCACCAGTTACAACCCCCGGGGGAACGGACAGGTGGAAAGAGAAAATGCGACAGTTTGGAAGGCCGTCCTGCTAGCCCTAAAGTCTAGGGGCCTTCCAACCTCCCGCTGGCAGGATGTGCTCCCCGATGCGCTCCACTCTATTCGGTCACTGCTCTGCACTGCCACTAACGCCACCCCTCATGAGAAAATGTTTGTCTTCCCAAGGAAGTCCACATCGGGGACATCGCTACCGCCATGGCTGATGTCCCCAGGGCCGGTCCTACTGAGAAGACACGTGAGGATCCATAAAATGGACCCCCTGGTCGAGAGGGTCGACCTCCTCCACGCCAACCCCCAGTATGCTTACATCGCATACTCGGACGGGCGGGAGGACACAGTCTCCATAAGAGACCTTGCACCCTCGGGGGCCGCAGTAACCCACTACCCACTACCACCCCCCCCCCACGATCCGATATCCAGCCCCAGCAGACGGCAGGCCTGGGGCCCCGCGACCCGCTCGACATCTACGAGGACGACACGCCTGTGCCACAGCCTACGCTGGACTCGACGCCGGAAGCTTCACTACCCCTGCCGTCGCCATGCCGATCACAGCGGCAGACAAGACCTCTGGAGAGACTCCAATACACTAACTTTTAATACACTTCACCCCGCCGGACTCAATTTTAAACAAGGGGTGAATGTGGTAAACCACTGTTTGTATTCCTGTTTGTCCTGTTTGTATTCCACTGTGTACATGCCTGGACATGCCTCGGCTGACTCCTCCCACAGGTCCTAGTATAAAGGTGACTGCTCCCCAGCCCTTTGTATCCTGGTCGACCACGCGAGGCAGACCTCCATTCTGTTGTTAATAAAAGCCTTTAGTTACTCTTCTAACTCTCAGTCTTTTATGAGTAATTGATAGTGCATCATAGGGCTCATGGGATTGGGGGTAATATACTAGCATGGATTGAGGATTGGTTAATGGACAGAAAACAGAGTAGGAATAAACAGGTCATTTTCAGGTTAGCAGGCTGTAACTAGTGGGGTACCACAAGGATCAGTGCTTGGGCCTCAGCTATTCACAATCTATATCAATGATTTGGATGAGGGGACCAAATGTAATATATCCAAGTTTGCTGATGATACAAAGCTGGGAATGTAGGTTGTGAGGAGGATGCAAAGAGGCTTCAAGGGGATATAGACAGGCTAAGTGAGTGGGCAAGAACATGGCAAATGGAATATAGTGTGGAGAAATGTGAAGTTATGATATGAAATGTGTGATAAATCCATGTAGTGGAACAAGATCTCGAAGAGGCGATATCGTAGAATTAGCACGAGTACTTTATTAACAAACAGAGTAACAAACATCATGCCTGCATCCTGGCATTTCACTCTTTGCTGACCTTGACAGGAAGCAAACCTCTGACCTTAACAGGAAGCAAACCTCTGACCTTAGCAAAGCATTGGCTACAGCACCACCTGGTGGATAACCTTAATCATAACATCCCAGATTACTATATCCGTCCCCCCATAAGATTTCAGTATGAATTTCTTAACAAACAACCATTCCTGAGAGTCACATAAGGAGCCTCCATTCATCATGTTCCATACTTGACAAATCTAACAGTTCAGTATCAATCTCTCTGGTGGCTTGCAATTCCTTTGTGAATGTCTAACAGTAAAGTCCCTGCTTGTTTGTGGTGAAGCCACCAGCTGCTCCTGAGCAGTGCTCAGATTATCTGACACTGCAACGATGGTTTCCTCTTGACAAATAGGTTCCTGTGGAATTGTCTCTGTCCCTGGTGGTGGCACCACAGATGCACTTGGATAACTGGGGGCAACCCTGTCTTCAGTCATTGCATCTGGAACCTTCATTTCAATTTCCCCTTGTCTGGGAAGTATCTGATCTACATGTCTGCGTATTACCCTACTGTCTCCCAACATGACCTTGTATGATACTGGACCTGTCATTGAGTCTATGAAGCCAGGAATCCACTTTGGTCCATAACTGAAATTCCTGGTAAGGACCGCATCTCCTTCTCCAAAACTTCGGCTCTTTGTTCTTTTGTCATGGTTCTCCTTTTGTTTGTTTTGTCTGTTTTCCATTTTCCTTTTTAGGCCTGGGTGGACAAGGTCAAGAGTGGAGCGTAGTCTATGACCTAATAACATCTCAGCAGGAGAGAGTCCTGTGGTGGATTGAGGTGTTATTCTGTAGCTGAACAGAACCCATGACACTTTGGCTGCTAAACTCCCTTCTGCACTTATTTTCATCATCTCCTTAAATGCTTGTATGGCTCTCTCCGCAAGTCCATTCGAGGACGGATGATATGGAGCCGAGGTCACCTGCACTATGTCATTTTTTCTCAAGAACTCTTTTGTCTCTGTACTCACAAAACAAGTGGCATTGTCACTCACCACGATCTCCGGTAGCCCTTGATTGCTGAAGCTCTGACGCAGGCTGTCTATAGTAGTAGTGGCGGAAGCAGAATTTACAGGATAAACATCCATCCATTTGGAATGTGCATCAATGATTATGAGGAACATCTTTCCCATGAATGGACCCGCATAATCTAAGTGCAATCTTCTCCATGGTTTATCCGGCCACTCCCAGGGTGGAGAGGAGCCGCTGCTGGTGCCTTCCGGTGTTCCTGACAAGTGCTGCATGTCTTGACTAGATTGTCTATCTCCTCATCTAGCTTTGGCCACCACAAGTAACTCCTAGCCAAGGCTTTCATATGCGAGACCCCCGGATGGCACTGATGTAGTTGCTCTAGGATAGACTGTCGTGCTGGCTGTGGAATAGTCACTCGTGCTCCCCACAACACGCAACCATCCTGCACACTCAGCTCTGTTTTCCTGACACTGTAGGGTGTGAAGTCAGCCCCCTCCAGATGCTGTGGCCATCCACTCACCACATATTCTCGAACTCTAGACAGTACAGGATCTTTACCTGTCCATGTTCTTACTTGCTCTGTAGTCACAAGTGCTGTGTCAGTGTCCTCCAACATCAAAACTCTGTCCTCTGGAGCTGCACGGATAGGTGTGCCTGGCAGTGGAAGATGGCTCAAGGCATCTGTGCTCCCATGGGACTTGCCTGCCTTGTAGACAATGACATACTCATATGCCCTCAACGTCATGGCCCACCTCTGGATCCGGGGTGACACCATCTGTGGAACTGCTTTCATTTCATTGAAAAGAGAGAGAAGAGGTTTATGATCGGTGCATATGGTGAACTTCCTGCCATATATGTACTTGTGGAACCTCTGTAACCCAAACATTAATGCTAACCCCTCTTTGTCTAACTGGGAATAGTTTTTTCCACTGGTGTTAGAGTTCGGGACATAAACCCTATTGGTCTTTCAGTTCCATCTTCCATGCAGTGTGAAAGAACTGCCCCCACCCCGTAAGGTGAAGTGTCACAAGAGTGAATGATGTCTTTCTCTGCATTGTAGTGAACCAGCACATCCGACGACAGCATTAGTTTCTTGGACTGTTCAAATGAAACCCCCTGCTCCTCTCCCCACTGCCACTGTGTCTCCTTGCACAGTAGTTTGTGAAGAGGTGCTAACACAGTTGACAAGTTTGGTAAAAACCTGTTATAATTGTTCAGCAGTCCCAGGTAAGTTTTTAACTCAGCCACATTTGTAGGAGCAGGGCATCCTGCAGTGCTTGTACCTTCTCCTTGAGTGGATGGAGCCCGGTGGCATCCACTCTGTGTCCCAGGAACACTGCCTCATTCCCCAGGAAAGTGCACTTACTCCTCTTGAGCCGGAACCCTGCCCTCTCCAATCTCTGTAGTACCTCTCTCAGAGTGCTCAGATGCTCCTGGTCGGTTCTCCCCAACACCAGAATGTCATCCAGATAGATGGAAACATGTGGAATCCCTTGCAGTACACCTTCAATTGTCCTCTGGAAGATAGCTGGACTAGATGAGACACCAAACGGTAAGCAGTTATATGTAAACAAGCCCTTGTGTGTATTTATGGTGACATACTTCTTTGATTCGTCATCCAGTGTAATCTGCGAGTAGGCATGACTCATATCTAACTTTGTGAATTTCTTTCCTCCAGCCAGGTTTGCAAAGAGATCCTCTGTCTTGGGAGTCGGATACTGCTCTAGTTTGGACACCCGATTGACTGTCAATTTATAGTCTCCACAGAGTCTTACCGAATTGTCCTGTTTTAAAACAGGTACTATGGGAGCTGCCCATTCCGAACATTTCACTGGCTCCAGTATGTTCTCTCTCAATAGATGGTCAAGCTCAGCCTCAACCATTGGCTTCATGGCATAAGGCACAGGTCGTTGTTTAAAAAACCTTGGTGGTGCCTCCTTGTTTACATAAATCTTAGCTGGGGGGCCATTAAATGTGCCAAGTTCCTCCTTGAACACATTCTCATGTTCACTCAACACTTCTTGCAAAGTCAACTGTTTGCCTGCATCTATTTGATGTACTGCTCCCCAGTCTAATTTAAGTTCTTTTATCCAGCCCCGACCTAACAGGTTTGGTCCGGTACCCGATATTATAACTATAGGTAGCTGTTCCACTGTGTCCCTGTGTTGCACAGTTACATTAGCTGTACCTAATGTCACTACTCGTTCACCTGTATATGTTTTAAGATGCAGGGAGCAAGGTTTTAACTCTGGAACTTTTGCACGGTTCCACAATTTTGAGTACTCTGTCTTGTTCATTATGGTCACGCCGCACCCTGTATCCACTTCAAAGTTCACCTTAGAGTCATTTACTCTCAGTTGCAATGTGATAGGAGCCACTTTTGGAATGTTCTCTAACATGCTATACATTATGAACATGTCCTCTTCTTCCTCAGCTTCCCCGCTGATGTGGTGTGCTCCATGTTTTTTCACTTCTCTCCCTTGGTTTTGCTGTCCTCCCCCTTTTGGTTTGGATTCGTTCACAGGTGATTTCGCCCTGCAAGCTCATTTTATGTGTCCTTGTTTCCCACACTTGTAGCACTTTTCCTCCAGAAACCGGCATTCACTCGCCAGGTGATCGCCCTTGCATCTATAACATGCCTTCACATGCTCATGTTGTGGTTTCTGACGCATGTTCAACTTGTGCACAACAACCTGACCTGCAACTTGCGTAGCATTAGCCCTGTCTGAACCCTGTATTTCTTTTACATCTCGGTTCACTGTCTCTATGGCTTGATCAAGTTCCAATGCTTTTTCATAAGTAAGCCCAGTCTCGGATAATAATCTACGCTGCATTCGGTCGTCCATAATTCCACAAACTAGCCTATCTCGCAGCATTTCCTTCAGGTTGTTCCCATAATTGCAATCTTGTGCTAATTTACACAACACCGCTACATAGTCCATTATGCTCTCTTCCTCTTTCCTGTTCCTTGAATTAAACTTGAACCACGGCACAATCTCACTAGGCTTAGGGTTGAAATGTTCTTTTAGCAAAGCCACTAATTCAACAAATGATTTGTCTCCAGGCTTTTCAGGACTGAGCAGATTTTTCATCAAACTGTAGGTTTAGCTTCCCACTGAACTAAGCAGAATGGCTTTCCTTTTTCCGGCATCATTTATTTCATTTGCTTTGAAAAAATAACCCAACACTTCACAGTATTCCTCCCAGGTTTGTGCTTGACTATCAAAAGCGCAAACCGTTCCTACCGTGGCAGCCATGCTCTCTTCCAGCTGGTAGCTAACCGTAGCTCGTAATTTTGTTGTTTAAACATCCTGGCAGACTTTTCTTCTTTATTCAGGGTCCTTTAGTTACTCATCGCCAAATGTGATAAATCCACATAGTAGAACAAGAACTCGAAGAGGCGATATCGTAGAATTAGCGCGAGTACTTTATTAACAAACAGAGTAACAAACATCATGCCTGCATCCTGGCATTTCACTCTTTGCTGACCTTGACAGGAAGCAAACCTCTGACCTTAACAGGAAGCAAACCTCTGACCTTAGCAGCAGCATTGGCTACAGCATCACCTGGTGGATAACCTTAATCATAACATCCCAGATTACTATAAAATGGTAGGAAAAATAGAAAAGCAGAGTATTTTTTAAATGGTGAGAGATTGGGAAATGTTGGTATTCAGAGGGACCTGGGTGTCCTTGTACACAAATCACTGAAAGTTAACATGCAGGTACAGCAAGCAATCAGGAAAGTATGTTGGTCTTTATTACAGGAGGATTTGAGTATAAGAGTAAAGACGTCTTACTGCAATTATATAGGGTCCTGGTGAGACCACACCTGTTGTGTACAGTTTTGGTCTCCTTACCTAAGGAAGGATGTACTTGCCATAGAGAGAGTGTAACGAAGGTTCACCAGACTGTTCCTGGAATGGGGGGATTGCCCTATGAGGAGAGATTGAGTAGACTTGGCCTATATTCTCTAGAATTCATAAAAATGAAAGGTGATCTCATTGAAACATACAACATTCTTACACGGCTTGACAGGGTAGATGCAGGAAGGGTGTTTACCCTGGCTGGGGAGTCTAGAACCAGGGGTCACAGTCTCAGAATAAGGGGTCGGCCATTTAGGACTGAGATAAGGAGAAATTTCTTCACTCAGAGGGTGGTGAATCTTTGGAATTCTCGACTCCAGAGGGCTGTGGAGGCTCCGTCGTTGAGTATATTCAAGACAGAGATTGATAGATTTTTGGATATTAAGGGAATCAAGGGATATGGGGATAGATAAGGGAGAACCAGTGGATGTGGTGTATTTGGACTTTCAGAAGGCTTTCGATAAGGTCCCGCATAAGAGATTAGCGTGTAAAGTTAAAGCACATGGGATTGGGGGCAAGGTACTGACTTGGATAGAGAACTGGTTGGTAGACAGATAGCAAAGAGTTGGAATAAACGGGTCTTTTTCTGAGTGGCAGGCAGTGACTAGTGGGGTACCGCAGGGATCGGTGCCAGGACCCCAGCTATTCACAATATATATTAATGATGATCTAGCCGAGGGAACTAGATGTAATATCTCCAAGTTTGCAGATGACACAAAGCTGGGTGGGCGTGTGTGCTGTGAGGAGGATGCCGAGAAACTCCAGTATGATTTGGACAGGTTGGGTGATTGGGCAGAAGCATGGAGATGCAGTATAATGTGGATAAATGCAAGGTTATCCACTTTGGTGGCAAAAACAGGAAGGCAGATTATTATCTGAACGGCGATAGATTGGGAGAAGGGGGAAGTGCAACGAGACCTGGGTGTCCTTGTGCACCTGTTGCTGAAGGCAAGCATGCAGGTGCAGCAGGCAGTTAAGAAGGCAAATGGTATGTTGGCCTTCATAGCGTGAGGATTCGAGTACAGGAGCAAGGATGTCTTGCTGCAGTTGTACAGGGCCCTGGTGAAACCACACCTTGAGTTTTGGTCGCCTTATCTGAGGAAGGATGTTCTTGCCATGGCGGGAGTGCAGCGAAGATTCACCAGACTGATACCTGGGATGGCAAGAGTGACGTATGAGGAGACATTGGGTCGATTGGGCTTATATTCACTGGAGTTTAGAAGAATGAGGGGGGATCTCATTGAAACTTATAAAATTCTAACAGGACTAAACAGACTAGATGCAGGAAGGATGTTCCCGATGGCGGGGGAGTCCAGAACCAGGGGTCACAGTCTAAAGATAAGGGGTAAACCATTTAGGACAGAGATGTGGTGAACCTGTGGAATTCTCTACCACAGAAAGCGGTTGAGGCCAATTCATTAAATATATTCAAGAAGGAGTTAGATATATTTCTTAAGGCTAAAGGGATCAAGGGATATGGGGAGAAGGCAGGGACAGGGTACTGAATTTGGATGATCAGCCATGATCTCATTGCATAGCGGAGCAGGCTCGAGGGGCCGAACGGCCGACTTCTGCTCATATTTCTTATGTTCTCATGTTCTCATATTCATTGATTTCCCATCCATTAAAACGACTGCACTTTAAGCACAATATTCAGATCAGGGGCTTTGACCTGATCACTGCAGTTGATGCAGATTCAGAAACTATGACACATTCTCAGTTTTAATGTCTTCATTTGCATCTACAGAAAGCTATATAACTTTGCTAAATGAATCAACTCTGAGGCAGCAGCTTTGTCGTGTAGACTTGAGACCCACTAACATCAAAAGAAAATTACAATTTAAACTTCCGATAATTCAATAGACCTGTGTGTAGTGCAGTCAATGCTAAGACGTGATCAATGCCAGTAAATGTACAGATGTGCAAAATGTCTGTTATGTGCGTTTAGTGACATTGTGGATGTTATTTATATAGACTTGCACAAGGCATTTGATAAAGTCCCTCATAAGAGACTGTTAGCTAAAGTTGAAGCTCATGGAATTGAAGGCAAATCATTGACCTGGTTAGGAAACTGGCTGAACGGCAGGAGACAGAGTGCAGGGGTAATGGGCAGGTACTCAAATTATCAGGATGTGACTAGTGGTGTCCCACAAGGATCTGTGTTGGGGCCTCAACTATTCACTCTATTTATTAATGACTTTGATAACAGAATAGAGAGACAAATATCAAAGTTTGCCATTGACACAAAGATAGGCAGAATTGTAAGCAGTGTAGATGGAAGCATAAAATTACAAAGTTATTAATAGATTAAGTGAATGGGCAAAACTGTGGCAAATTTATTTCAATGTAGGCAATGGTGAGGTCATCCACATTGGACCAAGAATGGATCGAACAGGGTACTTTCTAAATGGTGAAAAACTAGAAACAGTGGATGTCGAAAGAGACTTGGGTATCCATGTACATAGATCATTAAAATGTCAGGGACAGGTATAGAAAATAATAAAAAAGGCGAATGGAATGCTGGCCGATATATCTAGAGGACTAGAGTACAAGGGGGTAGATGTCATGCTACAGCTATACAACTGGTGTTTGATTCGGCACTTTGTGTATAATGGATGCTGTCCTTACGCTGCGAGGCATGATGGATGGGATTTCCCCCACTTACTGTTTTAAAATAAACTAGAAAACAATTTGATTACAATAACTGTAGCAGAGTGAAGCTGAACCCGTAATATCTCCAAACTGACTGGTGAATGTCACATGATTGTGCTAACTAACACACAGCAAATATAACGAGTAGCATTAAACCCCCGGATTCCCAGACTGTAGTCAGATATGTTGCTGTGCCAATCTGCGGTTGTAGATGCCTTCTGATTAACCAGACATTATCTTCCCCTTCTGTCGTTCTTTCGCACGTTGCGCATAATATTGGACTCCGCTGGACTAGTTAGAGACAGCTGTTTGCTGACTTGGCTGTTTTCATAAATTGCTCCTGAAACTAAAAACAGATAAAGATTAGGCGGCAGACAGTCCCCATTAACTCATTCATCAAATAAAAGAAAGGAAGAACCGACATTTATTCTGCACATTTAATGACATCAGGCCCTCCCAAAGTGCTTCAGAGCCAAATAAATACATTTGAAGTGGAGTCACTGTTGTAATGTAGGAAACGCGGCAGCCAATTTGTGCACAGCAAGCTCCCACAAACAGCTATGTGATACTGACCAAATAATCTGTTTCACTGATGTTGATTGAGGGGTAAATATTGGCCAGGACACCGGGGAGAACGCCCCTGCTCTTCTTCGAATAGTATTGTGGAATCTTTTATGTCCACCTGAGAGAGCAGATGGGGCCTCGGTTTAATGGCACCTAAGACAGTGGAGCTCGACTCCGCTGGAGTGGAGCTAATTTACAGAGCAAACGGGAAACTGTTCAACCTCCGTCACCTGCAGTCCAGATCCAAGGTCGTCCCATCCTCTGTCGTCGAATTACAGTAGGCAGACGACGCTTGCGTCTGCGCTCACTTGGAGGTCGAACTCCAAACCATCGTCAACTCCTTCACCGAAGCGTACGAGAGCATGGGCCTCATGAATCTTATCATGACTCATGAAGTAACACTGGGCGGCCAGCTGGTGGCGCCGTCCAAGGAGTATAAATACTCGGGTGTGGACCCAGCTTGCTCAGGGTGTTTCTGTAACCAGGAACTAGTGATGTAACTAGAAATCTCATGATTTTGAAACAGTTGATTAAAGCATTGTTCAATACTCAAACCAAGTGCTCAGTAGTCTTTTTACATCAGGCCTTACACTAAACTCTACCAACCTGCCCCGCCACACAGTACTGCCCCCCAATTATCAAAATCCACGACAAGGCCTTGGACAACATGGACCACTTTCCATACCTCGGGAGCCTACTGTCAACAAGGGCAGACATTGATGACGAAGTCCAACGCCGCCTTCAGTGTGCCAGTGCAGCCTTCGGTCACCTGAGGAAGAAAGTGTTTGAAGACCAGGACCTCAAACCAGGTACTAAGCTCATGGTCTACAGGGCAGCAGTGATACCAGCCCTGCTGTATGCCTCAGAGACGTGGACCATGTACAGCCGGCACCTCAAAGCACTGGAGAGGTACCACCAATGCTGCCTCCGCAAGATCCTGCAAATCCATTGGCAGGATAGGTGCACCAACATCAGTGTTCTTGCTCAGGCCAACATCCCCAGCATCGAAGCTCTGACCACGCTCAATCAGCTCCAATGGACGGATCACATTGTCCGCATGCCCGATACGAGACTCCCAAAACAAGCGCTCTACTCGGAGCACAAAGTGGAGGAGAGGCATCCGGGAAGGCGCCGAACACCTCGAGTTTCTTTGCCAGGAGCAAGCGGAAGCCAAGCGCAAACAGCGGAAGGAGTGCACGTCAACCCAAGCACCCCACCCACCCGCCCCTTCAACCACTGTCTGCCCCACCTGTGACAGAGACTGTAGGTCCCGCATTGGACTCATCAGTCACTTGAGAACTCATTTTTAATGTGGAAGCAAGTCATCCTCGGTTCCCAGGGACTGCCTAAGAAGACGACTCCGTCAGTACTGCACTGGAGTGTCAGCCTAGATTTTTGTGCTCAAGTCTCTGGTGTGGGACTATTAACCTACAGGCTTCTGACTCAGAGACAAGGGTGCTACCAATTGAGCCACGGCTTTTAATCCTTTACCATTAAACATACTGAATAATATCTCAGTGTTAGATGTGTACAATGTAGCAATGCTTTATTACAATATACGTACCACTCTCCTCGGAGGCTTTCAATGCTTGTTTCTTCCACTGGTAACACAACACAATGATGATAATGTACCCTAAGTACCCGGGATAGCCACCATACCCTACGTATCCATAGCTTGCAAGGGTTGGTTTTGCTGCTTTAGAATGGAATAATTTAGTAAATAATGAACACAGTCACAGAAACACGAGAGATTTCAACACAGGGAGCTGTTAGCCTTTGCTGAATTTAGACCCTTTTTTAAATACAGTTCCATTATCTGCTTTCAACCCAAACTAAACCTATTTTCCAGCTTCCCCATGCCTTTTTACATTCTTTAGGTAATTATTTAGCCCTTTTTGGATTTTCAACAATCACTACTTTTGGCAAAGCTTTGCACATTCAGAAAAAGTCTCTTCTAAACTTCCCTTATGATCCAATACTTATCACCATCATGGCCTCCTCTAGGAACAGGAGGAGGCCATTAAGCCCCTGGAGCCTGTTCCGCTGATCTGTATCTCAACTCCATTTACCCGCCTTGGTTCCGTATACATTAATACCCTCAGCCAGCAAAACTCTATCAATCTCAGTACTGAAATTCTCAATTGACCCCCAACCTCAACAGACTTTTGAGGGAGAGTAGTCCAGATTTCCACCACCCTTTGTGTGACATCACCCCTGAATGGCCTGGCTGTAATTTTAAGGTTGTGAACCCTTGTTCTGGACTCCCCCCCACCAGAAGAAATAGTTTCTTTCTACCCAATCATCTTAAACACCTCAATTAGATCACCCCTTAATCATCTATACTCAATAATCATCTATACAAGCCCAGTCTGTGCAACCTGGCCTCATAACTGAACCCTTTTAGCCCCGGGTATCATTCTGGTGAATCGGCGCTCCTCCTCCTCCGAGGCCGATACATCCTTCCTGAGGGGCGGGGCCCAGAACTGAACACAGTTACTCCAGGTGGGGTCTGACCAGAGCTCTGACCAGCTGAAGCATCACTTCATCCCCTCTGTATTCCGGCCCTCGAGATAAAGGCCAACATCCCATTAGCCTTTTTAATTATTTTTTGTTCCTGTCCACTAGCTTTTAGTGATTTCTGTACTAGGAGCCCGAACTATCTCTGCTCCTCCACAGTTCCCAGCTTCTCACCATTTAGATAATACCCTGATCTACCTTTCTCGGGTCCAAAGTGAATGACTTCACATTTCCCCACATTGAACTCCATCTGCTACAGTTTTGTCCGCTCACTTAATCTATTAATGTCCCTTTGCAACTTTCGGCTCCCATCTACTGAGCCACCTAACTTGGTGGAGTCAGCAAGCTTGGATAAATGACTCTCTATTCCGTCATCGAAGTCATTTCTAAATATAGTGAAAAGCTGAGGCCCCAGGATTAATGGTTCTCTCTGATCAGCTGATATTTGTCAAAGTGCTCAGTCACTCTGTCCCAAGTAGATTCGAGGTGCTGAGGGTGGGGAGGGGGGCAGAGGGTAGGGAGGCAGGGGGCACGGGGGAAGTGTTTGTTGATCACACTTTTGCGCACAAGATATTGATGTTTGTTAGTCCAATAATTTTAATGGATGGAAAACTGTCAGCAGTTTGTGCCAAAATGTGTGAAAAAGGCACCTGCTCTACCTATACTGTCAATGAGGCATCAAGGGTCACGGGGTTATACTGCCAATGAGGCATCAAGGGTCACGGGGTTATACTGTCAATGAGGCATTAAGGGTCATGGGGTTATACTGCCAATGAGGCATCAAGGGTCACGGGGTTATACTGCCAATGAGGTGGCAAGGGTCACGGGGTTATACTGCCAATGTGGTGTCAAAGGGTCACGGGGTCATACTGCCAACGTGGTGTCAAAGGGTCACGGGGTTATACTGTCAATGAGGTGGTAACGGTCATGGGGTTATACTGCCAATCTGGTGTTAAGGGTCACGGGGTTATACTGCCAATGTGGTGTTAAGGGTCGCGGGTTATACTGCCAATGTGGTGTCAAGGGTCGCAGGGTTATACTGCCAATGTGGTGTCAAGAGTCGGGGGTTCTACTGCCAAAGTGGTGTTGAGGGTCACGGGTTATACTGCCAATGTGGTGTTAAGGGTCGGGAGTTATACTGCCAATGTGGTGTCAAAGTTCACGGGGTTATACTGCCAAATTGGCATCAAAGGGTCACGGGGTCATACTGCCAATGTGGTGTCAAGGTTCACGGGGTTATACTGCCAATGTTGTGTCAAGGTTCACGGGGTTGTACTGCCAATATGGTGTCAAGGGTCACAGGATTATACTGCCAATGTGGTGTCAAGGGTCACGGGGTTATACCGCCAATGTGGTGTCAAAGGTCCCAGGGTTATACTGCCAGTCTGGTGTCAAGGGTCGCGGGGTTATACTGCCAATGTGTTGTCAAAGGACATGTGGTACACTGCCAATGTGGTGTCAAGGTTCACGGGGTCATAATGCCAATGTGGTGTCAGGGTTCACTGGGTCATACTGCCAATGTGGTGTCAAGGTTCACTGGGCCATACTGCCAATGTGGTGTCAAGGTTCACTGGGTCATACTGCCAATGTGGTGTCATGGTTCACTGGGTCATACTGCCAATGTGGTGTCAAGGTTCACTGGGTCATACTGCCAATGTGGTGTCAGGGTTCACTGGGTCATACTGCCAATGTGGTGTCAAGGTTCACTGGGTCATTCTGCCAATGTGGTGTCAAGGTTCACTGGGTCATACTGCCAATGCGGTGTCAAGGTTCACTGGGTCTTACTGCCAATGTGGTGTCAAGGATCTGGTGAAGTCACTTTACAGTAATGTGGAAATGTCAGTATAGATACACCCTGCAATATGTAATAGAGGCAGCCGCAAATCTAAAATTATAGTAAATCATAAGCAGGTACACTAATAGACGTATCTTTAACTGCAATAGATGGTGTAAGGCACGTTTGGTGCCCAGTAATCTGACTATGAGGGAGATCTCAGCTAGCGAGATGGAGCAGAAGTGATGGAGCTGGGGAGACACTTACGACAGATCTGTAGAACAAAGTCCGAGTGTTTGCTGCTGATGCGGTTTGCTGTGTTGCACCTGTAAGTGCCGACGTCAGTTGCCTGCATGTTGAGCAGAGTCAAGGAGCTGTTGTTGTGGGACAGGTGGTGGTTCACTCCACTGGACAGAGGCAGGTCACATCTGTACCAGCTGTAATGTACAAGGTTCCCCTCCTGGACAGAGCAGCGCAGAGTCACGTTATCTCCAGTCTGTGGAGCCGATGGAACCATTTCAACTTGTGGAATGGACACAGCGACTGTGTAAACAAGCACACAATGTATAAACCAGAGACTGGAAAAAGGAGAATATCAGACAGCAGCTCCGGAATACACAAGCTCAAGGCGGTGGTTCAAACTGAACTCTCCCGTGGGGAAACTGACGGGATCGAGAGTGACGCTGGTTTCACTCCAAACCCTGATTTCACTCCAGACCCTGATTTCACTCCAGAACTGATTTCACTCCAGAACTGACTTCACTCCAGAAACTTCTTTCAATCCAGACCCCGATTTCGCTCCAGACCCCGAGTTCACTCCGGATCCTGATTTCACCCTAGATCCTGATTTCAATCCAGATCCTGATTTCACTCCAGAGATTTCACTCCAGACGGATTTCACTCCAGACCCTGATTTCACTCCAGACCCTGATTTCACTCCAGACCCTGATTTCACTCCAGACCCTGATTTCACTCCAGACCCTGAGTTCACCCCAGACCATGAGGTCACTCCAGACCCTGATTTCACTCCAGACCCTGAGTTCACCCGAGACCATGAGGTCACTCCAGACCCTGATTTCACTCCAGACCCTGAGTTCACCCGAGACCATGAGGTTACTCCAGATCCCGATTTCACTGAAGTCAATGGGCTGGGGGGGGGACTATAAGTGGGGAGATGGGGGGTGAGTGGAGTATAAGGGGGTGACCCGGGGGGGAGTGGAGTATAAGGGGGGAGACCCGGGCGGGGTGGACTATAAGGAGGTGACCCGGGGGGGAGTGGAGTATAAGGAGGGAGACCCGGGGGGAGTGGAGTATAAGGGGGGAGACCCGGGGGGGAGTGGACTATAAGGGGGGAGACCCGGGGGGTGGACTAGAAGGGGGGGAGACCCGGGGGGTGGACTAGAAGGGGGGGAGACCCGGGGGGTGGACTAGAATGGGGGGAGACCCGGGGGGGAGTGGACTAGAAGGGGGGGAGACCCGGGGGGGTCAGGACTATAAGGTGGTGACCCGGGCGGTGCAGTCTATAAGGGGGGAGACCCGGGAGGGGCGGACTATAAGGGGGGGAGACCCGGGGTGGAGTGGAGTATAAGGGGGGGAGACCAAGGAGGGGGGGACTATAAGTGGGGAGACCCGGGAGGGGCGGACTATAAGGGGGGGAGACCCGGGGGGGTGTGGAGTATAAGGGGGGGTGACCCAAGAGGGGGAACTATAAGTGGGGAGACCCGGGGGGGAGTGGAGTATAAGGGGGGAGACCCGGGGGGTGGACTATAAGGGGGGGAGATCCGGGGGGGAGTGGACTAGAAGGGGGGGAGACCCGGGGGGGGCCAGGACTATAAGGTGGTGATCCGGGAGGGGCGGACTATAAGGGGGGAGACCCGGGAGGGGCGGATTATAAGGGGGGGAGACCCGGGAGGGGGGTCAGATTGTATTAAGCAGGTACAACGAGTGACTGGCGGCGAGCGGGGTGGGTTGGGTGTGTGGGGGGCCTGTGGAGAGAACAGACTCCCAGTTATTTGAGATAAGTAGCGGCTGCAGTCAATGAATGTTTAGTCTGGAATATTTGCAAAGTGTTTGTTAGTTTCAGGTCTCAGACCAGGAGATTTTCAGGTTGTTTTGCTCAGTACCAGCGGTCTGCACAGACCAGAACTTAAAGCAAATGCCTGCACAATATGAAGGAGGAAGATGTGGGATATAAAAAGTAAATGGAGATCATTGAAGGAAGTGAAATCAATTTACCATTTACAGTCAGATAAACTGAGCATTTAATAGATTTCCCATCTGATGCTGTAACTTCAAGCTCATACGACCCTTCGTCTGTGTCTTGTATGTTTTTCAGAGACAGTTCTGCATCGGACTTGGAGAAATTCACTCGGCTTTTAAAAGTATCTGAGATGTATGGGAAGCGGGAGCTTGGAGAAAATGTGAGGATTGATCTTGGTGTCTTGTTCTGAATTACTCGCCACTCCAGATTAAATACTTCACTTGGGTGAGTGATGTTGTGCTTTAGAGGCAGCAGCACAGTCTGACCAACACTTCCGTCCATTACTCTCTGTCGGGTATCTGCTAACACTGTCCTTATGCCTACAAAAAACAAGTATTTACACAACGAGATACAATGCACAGAACATTCACATCCCTCTGATATTCAGCCCTTTCACTAACTGACAAACGGATGTTGCTGTTGGAAAAGGTCACTAAGCTGAGCCATTAACTGTTTGACCTCCACTGTTTATATTATACATTTTCGTGTTACTTTGTTTGAATGATTGAAACTTCCTCCTCTATTCTGTTTCAACAATAACCTTTTGACGACTCTGCATGTTTCATTGCCCCTTAGGCAGGGGAGAGAGAGAGAGGAGAGCGGAGAGGGAGAGAGAGTGAATGTGGGGGGGAGAGGGAGAGGAGAGCGGAGAGGGAGAGAGAGTGAATGTGGGGAGAGAGAGAGAGGAGAGCGGAGAGGGAGAGAGAGTGAATGTGGGGAGAGAGAGAGAGGAGAGCGGAGAGGGAGAGAGAGCGAATGTGGGGAGAGAGAGAGAGAGGAGAGCGGAGAGGGAGAGAGAGTGAATGTGGGGGGAGAGAGAGAGAGGAGAGCGGAGAGGGAGAGAGAGTGAATGTGGGGAGAGAGAGAGAGGAGAGCGGAGAGGGAGAGAGAGCGAATGTGGGGAGAGAGAGAGAGAGGAGAGCGGAGAGGGAGAGAGAGTGAATGTGGGGGGAGAGAGAGAGAGGAGAGCGGAGAGGGAGAGGGAGTGAATGTGGGGGGAGAGAGAGAGGAGAGCGGAGAGGGAGAGAGAGTGAATGTGGGGGGAGAGAGAGAGAGGAGAGCGGAGAGGGAGAGAGAGTGAATGTGGGGGGAGAGAGAGAGGGAGAGAGAGAGAGGAGAGCGGAGAGGGAGAGAGAGTGAATGTGGGGGGAGAGAGAGAGGGAGAGAGAGAGAGGAGAGCGGAGAGGGAGAGAGAGTGAATGTGGGGGGAGAGAGAGAGGGAGAGAGAGAGAGGAGAGCGGAGAGGGAGAGAGAGTGAATGTGGGGGGAGAGAGAGAGGGAGAGAGAGAGAGGAGAGCGGAGAGGGAGAGAGAGTGAATGTGGGGGGAGAGAGAGAGGGAGAGAGAGAGAGGAGAGCGGAGAGGGAGAGAGAGTGAATGTGGGGGGAGAGAGAGAGAGAAGAGTGGAGAGGGAGAGAGAGTGAATGTGGGGGGAGAGAGAGGAGAGCGGAGAGGGAGAGAGAGTGAATGTGGGGGCAGAGAGAGAGGGAGAGGGAGAGAGAGTGAATGTGGGGGGAGAGAGAGAGGGAGAGGGAGAGGGAGAGAGAGTGAATGTGGGGGGAGAGAGAGAGAGGAGAGTGGAGAGGGAGAGAGAGTGAATGTGGGGGGAGAGAGAGAGAGGAGAGTGGAGAGGGAGAGAGAGTGAATGTGGGGGGAGAGAGAGAGAGGAGAGCGGAGAGTGGAGAGGGAGAGAGAGTGAATGTGGGGGGAGAGAGAGAGGAGAGTGGAGAGGGAGAGAGAGTCAATGTGGGGGGAGAGAGAGAGGGAGAGGGAGGATGGGGAGACAGAATGTGGAGGGGAGAGAGAGAGAGGAGAGCGGAGAGGGAGAGAGAGTGAATGTGGGGAGAGAGAGAGAGGGAGAGAGAGAGAGAGTGAATGTGGAGGGGAGAGAGAGAGGGAGGAGAGCGGAGAGGGAGAGAGAGTGAATGTGGGGGGGGAGAGAGAGGGAGAGAGAGAGAGGATGGGGAGAGAGAGAATGTGGAGGGGAGAGAGAGAGAGGAGAGCGGAGAGGGAGAGAGAGTGAATGTGGGGGGAGAAAGAGAGAGAGAGAGAGGATGGGGAGAGAGAGAATGTGGAGGGGAGAGAGAGAGAGGAGAGTGGAGAGGGAGAGAGAGTGAATGTGGGGGGAGAGAGAGAGAGGAGAGCGGAGAGGGAGAGAGAGTGAATGTGGGGGGAGAGAGAGAGAGAGAGGAGAGTGGATAGGGAGAGAGAGTGAATGTGGGGGGAGAGAGAGAGGGAGAGGGAGGATGGGGAGAGAGAGTGAATGTGGGGGGAGAGAGAGAGAGGAGAGCGGAGAGGGAGAGAGAGTGAATGTGGGGGGAGAGAGAGAGAGAGGAGAGTGGAGAGGGAGAGAGAGTGAATGTGGGGGGAGAGAGAGAGAGGAGAGGGAGGATGGGGAGAGAGTGAATGTGGGGGGAGAGAGAGAGGAGAGCGGAGAGGGAGAGAGAGTGAATGTGGGGGGAGAGAGAGAGAGAGGAGAGTGGAGAGGGAGAGAGAGTGAATGTGGGGGGAGAGAGAGAGGGAGAGGGAGGATGGGGAGAGAGAATGTGGAGGGGAGAGAGAGAGGGAGAGGGAGGATGGGGAGAGAGAGAATGTGGGGGGAGAGAGAGAGAGGAGAGGGAGAGAGGGAGAGAGAGTGAATGTGGGGGGAGAAAGAGAGAGAGAGAGAGAGAGGATGGGGAGAGAGAGAATGTGGAGGGGAGAGAGAGAGAGGAGAGCGGAGAGTGGAGAGGGAGAGAGAGTGAATGTGGGGGGAGAGAGAGAGGAGAGTGGAGAGGGAGAGAGAGTCAATGTGGGGGGAGAGAGAGAGGGAGAGGGAGGATGGGGAGAGAGAATGTGGAGGGGAGAGAGAGAGGGAGAGGGAGGATGGGGAGAGAGAGAATGTGGGGGGAGAGAGAGAGAGGGAGAGGGAGAGAGGGAGAGAGAGTGAATGTGGGGGGAGAAAGAGAGAGAGAGAGAGAGAGGATGGGGAGAGAGAGAATGTGGAGGGGAGAGAGAGAGAGGAGAGTGGAGAGGGAGAGAGAGTGAATGTGGGGGGAGAGAGAGAGAGGAGAGTGGAGAGGGAGAGAGAGTGAATGTGGGGGGAGAGAGAGAGAGGAGAGCGGAGAGTGGAGAGGGAGAGAGAGTGAATGTGGGGGGAGAGAGAGAGGAGAGTGGAGAGGGAGAGAGAGTCAATGTGGGGGGAGAGAGAGAGGGAGAGGGAGGATGGGGAGACAGAATGTGGAGGGGAGAGAGAGAGAGGAGAGCGGAGAGGGAGAGAGAGTGAATGTGGGGAGAGAGAGAGAGGGAGAGAGAGAGAGAGTGAATGTGGAGGGGAGAGAGAGAGGGAGGAGAGCGGAGAGGGAGAGAGAGTGAATGTGGGGGGGGAGAGAGAGGGAGAGAGAGAGAGGATGGGGAGAGAGAGAATGTGGAGGGGAGAGAGAGAGAGGAGAGCGGAGAGGGAGAGAGAGTGAATGTGGGGGGAGAAAGAGAGAGAGAGAGAGGATGGGGAGAGAGAGAATGTGGAGGGGAGAGAGAGAGAGGAGAGTGGAGAGGGAGAGAGAGTGAATGTGGGGGGAGAGAGAGAGAGGAGAGCGGAGAGGGAGAGAGAGTGAATGTGGGGGGAGAGAGAGAGAGAGGAGAGTGGATAGGGAGAGAGAGTGAATGTGGGGGGAGAGAGAGAGGGAGAGGGAGGATGGGGAGAGAGAGTGAATGTGGGGGGAGAGAGAGAGAGGAGAGCGGAGAGGGAGAGAGAGTGAATGTGGGGGGAGAGAGAGAGAGAGGAGAGTGGAGAGGGAGAGAGAGTGAATGTGGGGGGAGAGAGAGAGAGGAGAGGGAGGATGGGGAGAGAGTGAATGTGGGGGGAGAGAGAGAGGAGAGCGGAGAGGGAGAGAGAGTGAATGTGGGGGGAGAGAGAGAGGGAGAGGGAGGATGGGGAGAGAGAATGTGGAGGGGAGAGAGAGAGGGAGAGGGAGGATGGGGAGAGAGAGAATGTGGGGGGAGAGAGAGAGAGGGAGAGGGAGAGAGGGAGAGAGAGTGAATGTGGGGGGAGAAAGAGAGAGAGAGGATGGGGAGAGAGAGAATGTGGAGGGGAGAGAGAGAGAGGAGAGTGGAGAGGGAGAGAGAGTGAATGTGGGGGGGGAGAGAGAGAGGAGAGTGGAGAGGGAGAGAGAGTGAATGTGGGGGGAGAGAGAGAGAGGAGAGCGGAGAGTGGAGAGGGAGAGAGAGTGAATGTGGGGGGAGAGAGAGAGGAGAGTGGAGAGGGAGAGAGAGTGAATGTGGGGGGAGAGAGAGAGGGAGAGGGAGGATGGGGAGAGAGAATGTGGAGGGGAGAGAGAGAGGGAGAGGGAGGATGGGGAGAGAGAGAATGTGGGGGGAGAGAGAGAGAGGGAGAGGGAGAGAGGGAGAGAGAGTGAATGTGGGGGGAGAAAGAGAGAGAGAGAGAGAGAGGATGGGGAGAGAGAGAATGTGGAGGGGAGAGAGAGAGAGGAGAGTGGAGAGGGAGAGAGAGTGAATGTGGGGGGAGAGAGAGAGAGGAGAGTGGAGAGGGAGAGAGAGTGAATGTGGGGGGAGAGAGAGAGAGGAGAGCGGAGAGTGGAGAGGGAGAGAGAGTGAATGTGGGGGGAGAGAGAGAGGAGAGTGGAGAGGGAGAGAGAGTCAATGTGGGGGGAGAGAGAGAGGGAGAGGGAGGATGGGGAGACAGAATGTGGAGGGGAGAGAGAGAGAGGAGAGCGGAGAGGGAGAGAGAGTGAATGTGGGGAGAGAGAGAGAGGGAGAGAGAGAGAGAGTGAATGTGGAGGGGAGAGAGAGAGGGAGGAGAGCGGAGAGGGAGAGAGAGTGAATGTGGGGGGGGAGAGAGAGGGAGAGAGAGAGAGGATGGGGAGAGAGAGAATGTGGAGGGGAGAGAGAGAGAGGAGAGCGGAGAGGGAGAGAGAGTGAATGTGGGGGGAGAAAGAGAGAGAGAGAGAGGATGGGGAGAGAGAGAATGTGGAGGGGAGAGAGAGAGAGGAGAGTGGAGAGGGAGAGAGAGTGAATGTGGGGGGAGAGAGAGAGAGGAGAGCGGAGAGGGAGAGAGAGTGAATGTGGGGGGAGAGAGAGAGAGAGGAGAGTGGATAGGGAGAGAGAGTGAATGTGGGGGGAGAGAGAGAGGGAGAGGGAGGATGGGGAGAGAGAGTGAATGTGGGGGGAGAGAGAGAGAGGAGAGCGGAGAGGGAGAGAGAGTGAATGTGGGGGGAGAGAGAGAGAGAGGAGAGTGGAGAGGGAGAGAGAGTGAATGTGGGGGGAGAGAGAGAGAGGAGAGGGAGGATGGGGAGAGAGTGAATGTGGGGGGAGAGAGAGAGGAGAGCGGAGAGGGAGAGAGAGTGAATGTGGGGGGAGAGAGAGAGAGAGGAGAGTGGAGAGGGAGAGAGAGTGAATGTGGGGGGAGAGAGAGAGGGAGAGGGAGGATGGGGAGAGAGAATGTGGAGGGGAGAGAGAGAGGAGAGGGAGGATGGGGAGAGAGAGAATGTGGGGGGAGAGAGAGAGAGGGAGAGGGAGAGAGGGAGAGAGAGTGAATGTGGGGGAGAAGAGAGAGAGAGAGAGAGAGAGGATGGGGAGAGAGAGAATGTGGAGGGGAGAGAGAGAGAGGAGAGCAGAGAGGGAGAGAGAGTGAATGTGGGGGGAGAGAGAGAGAGAGAGAGAGAGGATGGGCAGAGAGAATGTGGAGGGGAGAGAGAGAGAGGAGAGTGGAGAGGGAGAGAGAGTGAATGTGGGGGGAGAAAGAGAGGGAGAGAGAGAGAGGAGAGCGGAGAGGGAGAGAGAGTGAATGTGGGGGGAGAGAGAGAGGGAGAGAGAGAGAGGAGAGCGGAGAGGGAGAGAGAGTGAATGTGGGGGGAGAGAGAGAGGGAGAGAGAGAGAGGAGAGCGGAGAGGGAGAGAGAGTGAATGTGGGGGGAGAGAGAGAGAGGAGAGCGGAGAGGGAGAGAGAGTGAATGTGGGGGGAGAGAGAGAGGGAGAGAGAGAGAGGAGAGCGGAGAGGGAGAGAGAGTGAATGTGGGGGGAGAGAGAGAGAGGTGAGTGGAGAGGGAGAGAGAGTGAATGTGGGGGGAGAGAGAGAGAGGAGAGCGGAGAGTGGAGAGGGAGAGAGAGTGAATGTGGGGGGAGAGAGAGAGGAGAGTGGAGAGGGAGAGAGAGTGAATGTGGGGGGAGAGAGAGAGGGAGAGGGAGGATGGGGAGAGAGAATGTGGAGGGGAGAGAGAGAGAGGAGAGCGGAGAGGGAGAGAGAGTGAATGTGGGGGGAGAGAGAGGAGAGCGGAGAGGGAGAGAGAGTGAATGTGGGGGGAGAGAGAGAGGGAGAGGGAGAGAGAGTGAATGTGGGGGGAGAGAGAGAGGAGAGGGAGAGGGAGAGAGAGTGAATGTGGGGGGAGAGAGACAGAGGAGAGTGGAGAGGGAGAGAGAGTGAATGTGGGGGGAGAGAGAGAGAGGAGAGTGGAGAGGGAGAGAGAGTGAATGTGGGGGGAGAGAGAGAGAGGAGAGCGAAGATTGGAGAGGGAGAGAGAGTGAATGTGGGGGGAGAGAGAGAGGAGAGTGGAGAGGGAGAGAGAGTGTATGTGGGGGGAGAGAGAGAGGGAGAGGGAGGATGGGGAGACAGAATGTGGAGGGGAGAGAGAGAGAGGAGAGCGGAGAGGGAGAGAGAGTGAATGTGGGGAGAGAGAGAGAGGGAGAGAGAGAGAAAGTGAATGTGGAGGGGAGAGAGAAAGGGAGGAGAGCGGAGAGGGAGAGAGAGTGAATGTGGGGGGAGAAAGAGAGAGAGAGAGAGGATGGGGAGAGAGAGAATGTGGAGGGGAGAGAGAGAGAGGAGAGTGGAGAGGGAGAGAGAGTGAATGTGGGGGGAGAGAGAGAGAGGAGAGCGGAGAGGGAGAGAGAGTGAATGTGGGGGGAGAGAGAGAGAGAGGAGAGTGGATAGGGAGAGAGAGAGAATGTGGGGGGAGAGAGAGAGGGAGAGGGAGGATGGGGAGAGAGAGTGAATGTGGGGGGAGAGAGAGAGGAGAGCGCAGAGGGAGAGAGAGTGAATGTGGGGGAGAGAGAGAGAGAGGAGAGTGGAGAGGGAGAGAGAGTGAATGTGGGGGGAGAGAGAGAGGGAGAGGGAGGATGGGGAGAGAGAATGTGGAGGGGAGAGAGAGAGGGAGAGGGAGGATGGGGAGAGAGAGAATGTGGGGGGAGAGAGAGAGAGGGAGAGGGAGAGAGGGAGAGAGAGTGAATGTGGGGGGAGAAAGAGAGAGAGAGAGAGAGAGGATGGGGAGAGAGAGAATGTGGAGGGGAGAGAGAGAGAGGAGAGCGGAGAGGGAGAGAGAGTGAATGTGGGGG